>NW_004567122.1:25928920-26043329 GCF_000260355.1 Condylura cristata | reverse complement strand
GCCTCGCCATGTGGTCTCCTCCGGGGCAGGCGGCAGCGGGAATCGAACTCATGCGGAAGTGGCCTCAGATTCTCAGTGCTGTGCTTTAACCTGCTGCGCCACCAGGGAGGGCCCCGCGGAGATTTTTTTAAAAATAAAAATACCAGCTGCTTGCATGGCACAAAATAGCAGAAACCCCCACACATGGCTGACTGGGATGCCCAACAAACTGCCACTGCAGAACACAACGTTTCAGTTTCTGTAGAGTTAAACACAGAGCTACCTTATGACCAGACAATCCCAGGCAAGGGGTTTTATCCAAGAGAAATGAAAATGTATGATCACAGAAAAAGCTTTACGCTTATGTAATTATTGTTACTGATAAGCACCAAAGACTGCAAGCAACACAGAGGCCTCCGAGCCAGAGCCTGGACAGATGCCACTTAGCCACCAAATCTAATGCGTCAAGGGGCTTATCAATAAGAGGAACCAATTATTGGTTCTCACAACACGGATGAATCGTAAATGCATTCTGCTAAACAAAAGAAGACCTAAAAGGCTACATACAGTAACTCATTTTTATTACATTTTAAAAACAACAAACAAAAAAGTGGTTGCCAGCAACAGAGGGCAGGGAAGGGACAGAGCAGGAAAGAACGCTGTGTGTGACAGAGGACCGTGACTGTTCACCTGTCAAACTTTCTAGAACCAGCCACTACAAAGAGTACATTTTACTGCATGTAAATTTATGAAAAGCAAAATAAGCCAGGATGTGATGAGAACCCAGGATGGGATAAAGGCACCTAAATGTACTGAATGTACCCTCTTTTGCACCATCAAGGAGGGTGCAAAAGAGGAGCGCACAAGTCATTTTATTTTATTTTTTCATTAAATTTTTTCTTCTATCATCGCAGCCCCCATAAGTCGCCTGCTGCCATCTCATCAATCAACACCATATTCCATTGCACTCACTCCCATCCGCCTGGGCTCCCACTCCCTCCTTTGCTGGATGCCTCAGTTCTAAAGTCAGCTCGCGAGTTTGGACTTTTCTTAACTGCTTGTTGGTTTCTCTATATTCCACATATAAGTGAGACCATCCGGTATTTATGTTTTTCCTGTGGATTAACTCCAGCAAGCATAATCCATTGTGGCTCCACGTATGTTGCCACAAACGACATGAGTATGTCTTTGGAGATTGCTAAGTAATATTCCGTTGTATAAATATATCACAACTTTTGATCCATCTGTCTGTTTGGGGGCATTTGGATTGTTTCCATATCTTAGCTATTATGAACAGTGCTACCATAAACGTAAGTGTGAAGGTTTATTTCTGAATTAATGTTTTTGTGTCCTTTGGGTAGATTCCTAGTAGTGGACTTGCCTGATCACATGGTAGCCCCATTCTTACTGTTCTGCGGAACCTCCACACATCTTTCCATAGTAAGCCAAAGTCACCTTAAAGCACCTTACTTTTTTTGTAAATAAACAAAATTACATTTCTAGCCATCTGTAAAGCCAGTTACAAATAGGCAGATGGGGTACTGGGCTGGAACTAGAGGTATCAACATGAGCAGTAGTTTTAAAAATATGCTCACTCAGATACAAAACCAATATAAATGTGTGTGTGCACAGTCGATTGTGCAAATATAAATGTATACATAATCTTGCACACACACACATAAACATACGAGTTTAGTGTTTTGATAGAAACCCAGAAGCAGTGGCATCCCAGTAGCAATGAGGATATTTATAGCCCAAATTTTAGCTTCTAAACATGTTTTAAAGTTAAAAGCAAAACCAATACAACCAGGAGCACAGCTAGAGCTCTGTGCAGCAGTGGTTAATTCCAAAACTGGGGCAGAGAAAACGCAAGAGAAGCCTGTATGGGAAAAGTGAGCAAAGCTTACAACAGGTTGAGGACATGTGGAAAGAGCACAGGGACCAACTTCAGAGAGTTCCCAGTGCTCAAAGCTGGAACAATATGAGTACCAAAATGCGTACCAGAATAACCTATAACATAATATACCTGGGTCAAGCTGCAGGTGGCTGGATGGCTGAGAGAGGACAGAAGAATTCCAACTAACTCAAGCAGAAGGGATAGGAAAACAGAAAACCACCACTAGAATACCCTATGAGCTACAAATTAGATAAAGTTTAAGGATAACTGGGATGTTTGTGGAGTCTCAATGTACTTTCCAGGTACTTACTGATCACAAAGGGAGTAACAGCTGCTTTCAGCAGAGAATCCTGGCAGACACCAGGATTCTCTGCCTCAGTCGGCAGCACCATGCCCCACCGCCAGCAGTGAGACTCACAGACATCACGAGCCCCTTACTGAGAGGGGTACACCACTTCTGGGGTAGCTTTGCCAGAACACACAGCCTCAATCTAGTCATGAGAAATACAAGGTATACTGGGGGCCATTCACAAAATAATTCTTCAAACTTGTCAAAACTATGAAAGAACTGTTACAGATTGTGAGGGCTAAGGAGATGCGTCAAGAGCAACATGGGAATTCAGACTGGCTCTTGGAAAAGAAAAGGAATCTTTTTTTTTTTTTTAAAGATTTATTTATTTGTGCATACAGAACTGGGGTACAGGCCAGAGGCGGTGAGAGGCTTCACCAGAGACAGAGTGGGGAACAGAACAGGCAGATCGACGAAGTACACTGCTGAGGGGAGCAGTGGGCGGGTCAGCAGAGGTCTGCCACACCATGTGGTCACCTCCTGGGCAGGCGGGAATTGAACTCATGCGGAAGCGGCTTCAGATTCTCAGTGCAGTGCTTTAACCCGCTGCGCCACCAGGGAGGGCCAGAAAAGGAATCTCAATAAAAATACTGGTGAATTCTGAGTAATAAAGTCTCATTTATTTAACAGTATTGCATCAACTTTAATTTCTTAGTTTTAATAATGGCACTGTGATTATGTAAGATGCCAGTTAACATTTAGGGAAGTAGGTGAAGAGAATGTAGGAATTCTATGCTAATTTGAAAGCTTTTCTATAAGCCTCAAGTTCTTGCAAAATAAAAGATTTTTATGTTGATAGATTAAAATAAAAAGTATGTTTGGAGTTATGACATATTTAGAAGTAAAATGTCAATTTAAAATAGCACAGGGATAGGCAAAACAAGTGGCATTATAATATTATGATGTTCTCACACTGTACATAAAGTAGCATAGTGTTATTTTAAAATAGAATATAAAGGTTAAAGTTGCATATTTTAAAATTTAAAGCAAATAATACAACTAGGAATACGAGACCAACAAAAATAAAATGGAATACCTAAAGAAGTAATAAGTGAAAATAAAAGAATCACTGAAAATCTGAATTACTCCAGAAAAGCAAGAAACAATGCTTTAAATGCATAAAAGCAGCAGAAACAAACTGAAAAAGAAATACTAAGCTTGTTCATTCAAACCCAACCCAAACATACCTATAATTACATTTAATTCTGAACTGTCCAATTAAGAGACAGTTACTCTAAATCTAGATAATACCAGACACTATATATTCTTCACAAGAAACCCAATTTAGAGTAAGGCATGAATATGTTAAAACAAAATTACAGAAAGTATATATCAGACAAGCTAATCATAAGGAAGCTTAAGTAGCTTTATCAGTAAGCGACAAAGTAGACTTAGGGTAAGGAATAATGCCAGGTAAAGAGGGGCATTTAATAATGATAAAAGGTGAATTCATTGAAAAGCATACATATAGATGTAGCAAAGAACAGAACCTCAAAATACATAATTATAAAATAGCTTAAATTTGAAGAAGATAAAAACATACCTAAAATTATGTCATGGTCTAAAGTTAAGCTTAAAGGAAAATTTGCAGCATCTAAAGCTTATATTAAAAGAGAAAAATGCACTCGTAATAAGGGAGATGCAAATTAAAACCACAATGAGATACCACCTCACCCAGTGAGAATGGCACATCTTCAAACAACTAGCAACAACAAATGTTGGCGTGGGTGGAGAAAAAGGAACTCTCTTGCACTGCTGGTGGGAATGCAAACTAGTACAACCACTATGGAAAACTGTTGGGAGGTTCCTCAAACTGATAAACATGGAGCTTCCCTACGACCCAGCAATCCCACTCCTAGGTATCTACCCAAAAGACACAAAAACACTGATTGAAAAAGATACTTGTACCCCCATGTTTATTGCTGCTTTATTTACAATTGGAAAAACATGGAAGCAGCCCAAATGCCCAAAAGTAGATGACTGGATTAGAAAGATGTGGTACATAGACACAATGGAATATTACTCAGCAAACAAAAAAGAGAAACACGTGTCTTTTGCAACAACTTGGATGGAGCTGGAAAAGATCATGCTTAGTGAGATAAGCCAGAAAGAGAAAGAAAAATACCGGATGGTTTTACTCATAGCAGGAGTATAATGGGCCAGGCAAGAAAATAACAAAAATAATGAACAACCATATACCAGAGACATTTTGTGGGGGTGGAGTGGGGAATGGGATCAAAAATGGGGGAGGGAAATGCACGGGATTATGGTGATGGCACACGGGTGACTTGGTGATGGGAAACCCGCAGGGATTACAATTGAGATAGAAAAAAAAAATGTACAAAATGATGTAAAAATAAACTTTTGTAAAATTAAAAAAAAAGAGAAAAATGGTCTTATTTCTCCCTTTGGAAGTTAAAGAGAGAGAGAGAGAGTGCCAAGTAAACCAAAAACTGGTAGAAAATAATGTAAGCCTGAAGGTCAATGAAATAGAAAACGAGTATAAACAGTGGATGAAACCAAAAAACAGAGAAACTAAACAAGATCCAAGTCAGAATTTTAAATAATAAGAACAATGACATCATTTACCTTTATTAGGAATATCAGAGAAAGTACCAGAAATACCTAAAAACTGGAAATTCTGAAAATCTGTATACATTTTTAATTAAAAACTTTAAATTTTTAACATTTACTTTGGGGGGAGGGCACAATTCCTTACATCCTTTACAATATTCCCAACATTTTAACCTAAGTGACTTTGTGAACAAACTTAAGGTAAATAACACCAAAGCTATCATAATATTTCAGAAAATAGGAAAGAAGAGAACTTCCCCAATTTTTTGAAGCTGGTATTATGAGCCTAAAACAAAACAAAAAGAAAGAAAGAAAGAAAAACAAACAAAAAAAACAGACCAAAAAACCCAGACAAGTAAATACAAGAAACCGCGAACCGCAAATGCTATTGAAAGAAATTAAGGATAACTAATTGGAGTGGCATCTCAAGTGATTAAGTTGAAAAACTATTAAGATAGAAATACCACCAAATTGAGAAATTCAATGTGGTACCTATCAAAATTCAAGCTGCCTTTTTATAGAAATTAATATTAATACTTAAATTCGTATGGAAATGCAAAGGACCGAGAATAGCTAAAACAAATTTATAAAAGAAAAAAGACTCAACTTTCCAATTTCAACTCACTACAAAGCTACACTAATCAAGAACGCTGGTAGATGGACACACTGACCAGTGGAACGGCGCTCGCAGACCATTAACAAACTTGCGTGTTTATGGCCAAATGATTTTTGAGCAGGAGCATCAAGACAATGCCATGGTAAAAACAGCCATCTTTAACCAATGGTGTGAGGACAACAGGAAAGCGACAGGTGAAGGATTTGGATACGTACTTCATACTCTACTCTCATCATACTCCATTTAGTTGAAGCAGATATTTAAAACCTAAATATCAGAGGAAAAACTGCAAGCCCTTAAGAGAGAACCTAGGCATAAATCTTTGTGACTTTGGCTTAGGCAATGGTTTCTTAAATATGACCCCAACAAAAACAAAAAACCTTGACATCATGAAAATAAAAAATGTTTGCTTCAAAATACAACATCAACAAAGCAAAAGACAACCCACAAAAATGAAAGGAAATTTTCACAATAATGTATCTCATAAGGTGCCAGTATCTAAATATATAAAGAATGCCTATAACTCAGTAATAAAAGACAGAGTCTTGGAAAAGTAGGTAAAGGAGCTGAATATACAGCTCTCTAGAGAAGACTGGAAATCAGCATATGAGAATATTCTCAGCATCACTGTCCATCAGAGAAATGCAAAGCAAAACCATAATGAGATGCCATACCTAGGATGATTATGATGAAAGAGGTGGGCAACAGTAGTGTTAGTGAGAAACTGGAACAAATTATTGGTGGGAATGTAAAGTAAGACAGCTATGGTGAGCTGTCATTGGGTAGTTTCTCAAAAAGTTAAGCACAGACTTACCATATGACCCAGCAATCACGTTCCTAGGTTTATCCTAAGAAAATTGAAAATATATATCCAGATCAAGATTTCTACAAATGATCACAGCAACATTATTCATAACATCCAAGAAATGACAATAGTCCCAAAGTCTGAAGTTTCTCTGAAGACAAATAATCCCAAAGTCTGAAGTTTCTCTGAAGAACAGAGAAACAAAATGTGGTATATCCATACAAGGGAATATTACTTAGTCAAAAAGGAATGAAGGGTACAGTTACATGCTACAACATGGGTAAAACTTAAATATACCATGCTTTCAAAAAAAGATATAAAAGACCACATCATGTAGGATTCAATTTACATGAAATGTCCAGAATTGGCAAATTCACAGCAACAGGAAGCAGTTAGTAGTTTCCAGCAGCTTGGGGAAGGGGAGAATGAGGGGTGACTGCTAATACACACAAGGTTTCTGGGGGTGATGAAAATGTTCTGGAATTACACAGTAGTGATGGCTGTACAACCTTGTGACTCTATGAAAACCACTGAACTGTATATTAACTTTAAATGGTGAATTTAATGATTTGTGAATTATCTCTCACTAATAAAAGGAAACCACAGGCCAGCATAGTTCATAAACACAAAGACAAAATATCCTTAAGGTATTACTAGCAAATTGAACTCAACAATGTTAAAATGGATAATACTTTATGACCACATGGGATGAATTTCAAAATCAATGTAATCATCACATTAACAAAGGATAAAAGCCATATAATCACCTCAGCTATTGACAAAATTAAACGCCAACTCACCATGAAAATTAGCAAACTAGGAATGAAAGAGAGCAACCAACATTTGATCACAGTTTCTGGGGTCAGGGGCCTGGGTGTGGTTTACTGAGTACCTCTGACTCAAGGTGTCTCATGAGGCTGTATCTGGCCTTAGTCCCGGCTACTGAACACACACAACTGGCAGAAGATATACTTTCAAGTTCCCTCATATGGCTGCTGACAGGATGTAGTTCCCAATGGAGCTTTGTACTGAGGATGTCAGTGCCTCACTGACTGTTGGCCAGAGGCCTCCCTCCACCCTTTACACACCGGCAGCTCACAGCAATAGCGGTAGCTTCCCTTGGAGGACGCTAACAAGTGAGAGTGAACCCCAGATGGAAGCCACAATCTTTTTATACGTCTTCTGTTTGTTTATATGCAACTAAAGATCATATAAAATGAACTCTCTGGTTATAGTAATAAGAATAGCTGCCTATCAGAGAGGATACTACACAGAGTGAACAGGGATGTAAGTGAACTTGCCAGAGCAATGTTTTCGATTGTTCTATGTTTTAATTGATGCAGATTCCACAGGTGTGTATACATTTGCCAAAACTCACCTGATTACACACAAATTATGCACATTTCACTATAGGTAAATGTTACCTTAAATTTAAAAAATCATGTTGTCTTCTGTATGGAAAATGGACAATAATGAGGCAGTCAGGCAGGATCTAGTAGGCATTCAGGTGAGAGATGCCCTGAGGCAGGTGGCGACCTAGCCTGCTCTTGAAGCAATGCAGATTGAGTCAGATTTGGAATAACAGTGTCCTACACAGAGTGAACACTGTAGCAGCCCTTGTAAACCTCTGCTCCATCTTCAGAAAATACCACTATCATTGCTAAATACTCAATCCAGGCCAGGTACCTGAGGCATTCCTGATTTTCCTAATCTGCCTGCATTCTACTGCAACATAGTAAATCTCCATAGCTTCCTCGTACAAACAATCAAAGGCAAGTTAGGAAACTTTCAACCCTCTCACATTCCTTCTGTAAATGGGGATAATAATTATTTTTATGCTGAAGACTTATTAAGATGATAAAAATCAATAGTAGAAAGTACAATAATATCAAAGAGACTATTCCATCACCTGATACACAGAAGGTACTGAAGCATGACAGCCACTTTTCTTCCTTCCTAATCTCCTTTACTAGGTCACTAACTTAACAGGAATTTCTCCTCCTACTCTTATCTACCCATGGCATCTTAGCACAAATGAGTAGTACATTGCAGGTATGTGCTTGCTTTCTGTCCCAAAGTATCAAGGAGTAAAAATCTCTGGGTGTAGATCTCCTCAGCTCACACGATTTTAGAGCACACTGGTTTGCCCTAATCAGAATTTCATAAAAGTGGCCTCCCTGGTGACACAAGGGGTTAAAACACAGCACTGTGAGGCTATCCATAGCTACTGAAGCACAAGTTCGATCCCTGGCCAAGGAGCTGACCTGGCACAGCAGACCTCTCCTGTCTTGCCCACTGCTCCCCTCAGCAGTTTATTTCAGTGTATCTGCCTGTTCTGCTCCCCACTCTGTCTCTGGTGAGTCCCCTCACCGCCTCCCCAACCTCTGGCCTGTTATCTCAATTCTTGTATGCATAAATAAATAAACCTTTTTTAAAAAAAGAAACTCAACACGAGTCAAAATTTCAAATAAAGTTCAGATATCTGGGGGTTCAGTTCAACCTCCTGGCTTAGAAGTTTTGAAAAAATATAGTTATATGTAAAAAGCTAAGAAAAAGGGCTTATCAAAAAAGTAAATAACAAGCATACTGAAAGTGCTTTATGAAATAATATTATGAAGTACTGAAAGAAAATAAATATATGGATTAGATTCCTCTAAAAATATAAAATTTTTAAATGTATAGAAATAGTACTTTGGGAAATATGGAGACTTTGTTTCACTCAAAGCACAAACCCATTTCTGAGCCTATTATAAAGGTCTGCAAATTTGTGATGAGCCTGGATTGTGTGCTCCATGCCCTTTGGTCAGGTGATGCCAGACTACCAGTCCTCAACAGTCAATAAAAGTACCGAAATCAAACATTTGTAAATAAGAACAAGACATTTTATGGAAAAGCAGATTTGCAGGAGCAAAGGACTTGGAATCAAAGCTAATTCATCAGACATGTGTGCTGTTAAAGATGGGGAGTTGAGCATCCATTTACCTTAATTTCCTCTAGGAAGCCTACTGAATTTACAACAATGACAAAAGAAGTTTTTACAGAATTATTCCTGTGGTCAGAGAGAGAATACAACAGCAAGAGTATTTTGGAAGCTGGAAGTGGTGACCAACTTAGCAGATCAGAAAAATTCAGTCCTGAGTTACTAGTAATGAAAGCCAAAAATCAGGAATTGGCATCAGTGTTACCTTGACAGGTGGAAGTATGCATGCATTTAGAGGAGAAGGACTATTTAAGAAACTGTCAAACCCTAAGATGAGCACTGTGATCCATTTAGCTGGATGACAGCTCCAGATGACAGCCTTCTGACTTTAGCAGAAGACTCAATGATTAAGAAAATGAATCAATAGTGAGAATGCTAAGCACAGTGAAAGTTGGGAGTACAAGAATGAAAACAGGAGAATTAAATGAAATTTTATACCAGGTTATAAACTGAAATATGTCCCCCACCCCTAATTCACATAGTCCCAATAGAACTATATTTGGTGATAGGGTCTTTATGGAGGTAACTAAGCTTAAATGAGTTTATAAGGCTAGAACTATAGTTCAACAGCACCAGAGTTACCATATGTAAGAACAGTAAGAGGAGATACCAGAGCATTCTTTATCTCCCTGCATACAGAGAAAAAAAAATGTGCCAAAATGGGAAGATCAGAAAGAGATCTCACCAGAAACCTACCAGGACTTTGATGTCATGAGAAAATTTATTTCTGTTATTGAAGTCACCCTGTCTAGGGCATTTTGTTATGATGTGCTAAGCAGACTAATAATGTACATACTGAATAAGAACATTCAAGGCACCTTCTTCCCATACAAAGGCTCCAGAATGCTGGTAAGTAGACACGTGTCCTCCAGAAGACAAGAGACGGTTTCTCTGAGCAATCCAATTTAGTCTTAGAAAATAGTCCATCAACATTAAGGATTCCCTATGAAAACAACCCAGTAGGGTTTTCAGTAGAAGGTCACAATTTACACAATCCCACCTAATACACAAAGCTTTCAAGTTAGTTTTTGAGTTGTCTCTACTCTTTTTTAAAAAGATTTATTTATTTATGCATACAAGAACTGGGGTATAGGCCAGAGATTCATGGGGTGAGAGAATTCACCAGGGACAGAGTGGAGAGCAGGACAGGCAGATGTACTGAAATACACTGCTGAGGGGAGCAGCAGGCAGGTCAGAAGAGGTCTGCCATGCCATGTGGGTCAGCTCCCTAGCCTAGAATTGAACTTGTGCTGCAGTGGCTGCAGATGGCTTCATATTGGTGTACTTTAACCCTGCTGTGCCACCAGGGTGGGCCCTACTTGTCTCTACTCTTAAATGTGAGGAGACAATAGAGAATCATCAGACATTTGAGGAAATTAAATATGAATTAAATGTAGAGAGACCCAAATAAATAGGGGAGGAGAAAACTTTAGTGAAACTAAAATATTCTCAGAGACAATATTATATCTATGAACAAGGACAAGATGCTATTTTAAAAAGGAATGCTTAGAAAACATTTTTAAAAAGTGACATTTTTTTGGTTGTTGTTAATGATGGCAGGAACAATATGCATTAAAAATACCAAAGATTAAAGAAGTAGCTTAGGAAATAAAGACAGGAATTTAAGACTACTGGGTGAATAATTCCAAATAATAGAACTTGGTAGGGTGGGGGTGGGGCTGGGGTGCTGAGAAAGTAGAACATAAAAAGGTAGGGAAAATGAGAGGATATAATCAAGGACAATTTTCACATGAAATAGCCAGAATTGAAGGACATGTCGTTCAAGATGGAAAGACAAATAAAAACAGTAAATTCCAAGGAAATTCACCATGAGGTTTCAAAACAATGGGACAAAGAAAAATTCCTGCAGCAGAGAGGGAAGAAAAAGCCTATTTCATAGAAATAACCTTCTCATAACACCAGGAGCTGGAAGACAGACCACACCATCACAGTTCTGAGAGAATGTATTTTTCAAACTAGAATTCTATACCTAGTAAAACCATCAACTAAGTGTAAAGATAAAATTAATACATTTTCCAACATTCAAGGTTACAAAAAAACTTACTTCTTTGTAAGGGGAAAATATGTGTTACATCAAAATGAGTAAGCAATCAAAAAAGATTGGCTATAGGAACCAGGAAGTACAAGATCCAGCAGAAAAGAAAAGGGTAACTGCTAAGGTGTTAGTGAAGAAACCCATAAAGAAGAATAAATAGCAGCTCTAGGAAGCAACCAACTCAATTCAGAATATTCTAAGAAAGTTACTCAAGGATTATGAAAGAAATTGAATAAGGATTGAGAACACAACTTAGAGACAAATTTTATTCAAGTGAGATGGTATTTGGTATTTAATTGGTGGTATGAACATTAAAAAAAAATAAAAATATAAACCTGGGAAAAGGGTGGTGGGGGGACATACCTCCAGAAAGTAAATGATCGGTAAAGTGCTAACAAGCCATCACATCTTGGATGTTAATTGTGTTTCCAGGATCAAAATCAGTTAATCACTGAATATTGATCTAGTAGCATTATTATAATTGCGGTAATGGAAGTATGGGACTTGAGAAAGAAGAAAACCGTCACCTTCTGTTGGTGACATAAATATCAACATGTTAAAGGCACAGAGGGACACAGCAAAAGAATCAGGTAAATCAATACATTCGGATTAAATCAAAATGAGTAAACTCCGCTCAACTATAGCTCTGAGAGGGAGAAAAGGGAAGCGGCAGGAGTCTTGGGGTACAGGGAATGCCCATATGAGCCCAGCCACTTGGTTACTACTTGTTTAGGCGAAAACTTAAGTTTTATTTTTAAATGAGAATGAAAAGTCTAAATGGACGAGAAAGTTGAGGAAAGGGTGTGAGGGGACGAGAGAAGGAAAAATTATAGCTGTTTGACTTCTGAAGTCCGATTACGAAAAACACAGGCAGATGTGCCTGCCGTTGGTTCCTGAGGCCCCACCGAAGAGGTTCCTGACAGGAACCCCTTGAGCGCCAAAGGATGCAGGCACTGACGGATGCGTCCGCGCCCCTATTTCCAGACATGAAAGCCGTCCTGATGGCAGTTACAGGAAATGCATCCAGACTAGCTCAGACCAGAATGGTCTGATTTGGTGGAGGTACCTGGTACGGCCAGAACAGTTTCCTGGATGGAAAATTTGTGGCCAGATGACTCAGTCTTCCCTAAGCCATTGGTTCAAAAGCACTGTGAGTGGGAGCTCAAGATAGTCACACAGATGCCTTGGATGGGACTTCCCTTTGGTGCCTGGCTGAGAAATTTCAGTTGGTTTGATTATTTTGGGGGGCAGAATTATAAAAGTGATTATCCATAAAATAAAAAATTTTGACCATCCAGAAAGGAGAATAAACACTGTGCCCTGCCCAGGCTCTGGGCATTTCCATGTAAACGAAAATTTACATTTCCATGTAAAGGAAATCTCTATGAGCAGCTTCCTGTACACTCCTTACTATGTATACCTTTCATTTATTGTCACCTAAACAAGAGTAGGCTACCTATATTGGTCTACACTTCACCTCCTCTGCATTTGCTTAACAGATCATGGAGCTATGTGAAGATCTCCCAAACCCATTACATGTGTCAGTCTTCTTGCAGTGGACATTTTCCCATTTAATTATGACAATAAACAGGGATACGATAAAAGCTTTTAAAGGTATATCACTGCATGCATTTATGAATATATCCACAAGATAGATTCCTATGTGTGTGGCTGCTAATTCAGAAGAATGTTACATTTTAAACAAAATTGTTGAACTTTCTTCCCAACATCTTATACCAATTTGCACACTCTGCTGACTATGTGTGACTGTGCTGGTCCCCACACCCTTTCCAACAGGAGATAAGATCAAGTTTTTAAATCTTCACCAGCCTGCAAGGCAAAAATTGTATTCTGCTGTGTTAATAAGATTTTTTTTAGAAGGAGCTTCTTTTCATTTGCTTATAAACTATTTACATTTTGTCTTCTCTGAGCAGCTTACTCAAAGCTTTACCCATCTTTTCATAGGTTGTCTGCCTTTATTTTTGAAGGTTACTTATAAAGAAAATGTTAACTTTGAACTGGAGGTATGCACTTGATATTTCTAATGTGATTTTAGTAGATTAAACCCTACAATGAACTGGGGTGGGGGTAGGGGGGAAGAAGAGTCTTCTGGGTCTCGCCTGAGCACCTAGAAACAGGAAAATGGTGGAAACAGTCTACATGCTTGCACCGCTCTGAGACATAGCTTTTCACTCATCAGTTCATTTCACCCTTACCATAACCCTCCTGGGAAAGTACCACTGGCCTCCCCATTTTACAAAGAACAGGTTGAGAGAAGTAAAGCCACTTGCCTGGGGTCCCAGCACCAGAGAGCCAAACCCAGGCACTCTGACCCAAGAGACCCAGACACTAACCAGCTGTCTGCCCTCTGATGCACAACATTTCAGCAGAGCAAGCACTAAGGGTCAGGTTCAGGCTGGTCACTTCAAACCAAATGCATCTTGGTGCCACCCTAAAATGCAAATGTAGCATGTGGACAAGAGTGGACTGCCCTGCTCTCAGTGTCCAGAAAGGTCCCTGGCACAAAGCTGAATGCATGAAGGAGGTCCTTGAGGGCGAGGCCCATGGCGGGCTTACTCCCTCAGAGCCTTGTTCAGTGACTCGCACGGAGAGGACAAAGACCAGTCACAGGATATGTGTTGACAAAGCAAACCTCTCCACTGTTTGGGATGATGCTCCCTGCAAGCTTAACCCTAGCCAAGCTGGAAAACACCATCAAGGCTTGGAAATGTCCTGTTTGACAGCACTTGAGATGTCACATGGGAGGACCATGTAAAAGAGCAGGAGGCTGGGGATCTGGGTCAGGAGGACAAGTGATCTGCACACTGCCCACTCAAACAGCTGGCCCTCTTCCTCCAAGCCTGCCCCAGTCTGTGGCTGTCGGTGTTTCTCAGTGGAGAGAACAGCAGTAGCCCAGAGCTGCAAGGCTCTCCTCCCAGCTTACTGAGCAAACACTGAGTCTCTGCCTGCATTGATACTTCCAGTCCTCCAAACAACCCCAAGCAGCACATACCTCTCCACAGGTGAAGCAAAGGGCAGAGAAGTTAACTCGCTTAAGGGCATAAGCAGCAGATTCAGGATTTTAACCCCCAGAGCCCACTGGGCAGTTCCGCCCAGTAGCAATGCCATTCTTCACTTGGGCTAACCCTAACCCAGCCCCAGCCTCCCGCTCTCCTCCCCAGCTGAGGATCCCTAGAAGCTCCCCAGTACCCTAGGTGGCCCAAGCTTTTAACCTGTCATTTTAGCCAGTTCAGAATTGCCTGGCTTTGTTATTCTGCTTCTTGGGGTTTGAGCACATTTCCCACATGGCTCCATTCTGCTTCCAGTACTCTGTACCTGGTTCTGGAGGCCCCTCTAGAAATAGGGGAGCTGTCCCTCCTGAGGACCCAGCGGACATCCCTTGGTCCCTCTTTCTCTGCCTCTTACACAGAGGGAACTGAAGGGAGGCCACAGCTCAGGTCTGCATCTTTCCACACGTCTGAGAGCAGGTAGCCAATCATGTCTGTCAATTCTAAGGCTCTGGAAGCTCTGGGTTCAAAGACACCCTGTGTGATATCAGACAAGTTATTCAGCCTCTCTGAGCCTGTTTCCTCAGTAAAAACAGGGATAATGATCATCTCCACTTTGCATCACAGGGTCTCAAGGAAGGATTAGACCAGGTAAGCCCTCGCCTCCCATTTTCCTGACTCTGACCCAGCAGGCACTAGGTAGGTGTTATCTTCGATATCAACACTCTAGACAGGGCACTTGGGAAGCCCTGGAGAACCCCTTCTCCTTGGTGCCCTCCACCTTCCTGCTTGCTCCCACCCATGCTCAGTTTCCTCCCCTTGCACCAAACCCCCCAGTCAGGAGATGCTTCCCAAGCTCTGGTCTCCAGCCAGGTTCATCAGCAGGGCCAAGATGACAGATGAGCCCTGGAACCAAATATGCCCAAGCACTCCCTAGGCTGAGCCCTGCCCTTCCCAGTCCTGGGTGGGTTCCCTGGCCTGGCAATGCCTGTGAAGGGGTGGGGGTGGGGGAGGGGAGGAGGGAGGAGGAATCCCAGAAGAGACCCTGCAAAAGAGGGTATAGGCCACGTCCCTGGAATCTGCCTCAATAACCATGTTACCCAATCACAGACGCACCCACCTCCGGCAGGAGTGACACCAGCCTCCTGGGCATCCCTCAGCACCCCCCTCCCTCCTCTCCTCTCCTCCCAGAGCTGGCCGCCCTGGACCTGGCTCATTCTTAATTAGCCTGATGAAGCTCAGTCACCAGGGGAAGTCCTTGAAGCTGAGGATTTCAACAAAGCTAAACCACTAAATCCTGTGGCCGCCAGCCTGTCTTCACAGCTTCTCTGGCTCTGCCAGAAACTGCTCTGACTCCTGTGCAGAAACCACAGCCCTGGCAGCCTTGGGGTCTCCCCATCTCGGGCCACCTTATCAAGGCAAGCCCAGCCCAACCTTTATCTGCCTGCCATCTCTAAGTGCTTCCATCCCCCTGGCAGGGCCCATAAAAGCTGGTAAAACACAAGGCTGCCCTCTTTTGACATCACTGACTTCAAAGGCCACAAATTAAATGGGGCCAATCTGGATGCCTTACTGAGTTAAGAGAAATGCTTGGTGCTCCTGGGATGACCCTGTTGGTCTGGAGATCACTCTAGGAGTCCTGGAGCTTATCAATAATTACACAGAATTGATTGAGAACATAGGTCCTGAAGCCAAGCGGCCCCAGTTCAAGTCCCAGCTGAGCCACTTGCTAAGCTGCCGGCAAGCTGCTCACCTTGCCATCCGTTGAGCCTCCCTCTGGCAAGGGGAGCATGAGCTCTGCCTGCCTGTCTATCTGAGCCTCCAAACATCACTGGGACGGGCTTGACACAGAGAAGAGAGCTCCCAGATTCTACACAGAGATGACTGCTCCTCAGGGCCCTCGAGAACCGAACCTATAGGGCTGTGGCTAGCAGTGAGACCTGAACCTGACGGGGCCTTGGGAAAGGAGGGAGGGAGCCAACCCCAGGCCCAGTACCAGCAGGCTCAGCTCCCACATCCCCAGCAGTGACCCCGGGCCATAAGAGTCCCCACCTCCAATGCCCCTCATGCTGGGGTTGCAAAAGCCCATCCCACAAGGAATAAAAGTTTTAATTTAACGTCTATGGAGTTTCAGTTGGGAAAAAGAGCAGAGTTCTGAAGACTGATGGTGGTGACGGCTGTACAATGTGACTGTAACTTGTACTGCTGAATTGTACACCTCAAAATGGTTAAAAGGGTGCATTTTCTGTCATGAATACTTTACCACAGTTAAATAAAATCAAACCCTGGGTAGAGGAGACAGTCAAGAGCAATAGAAACAGGTGATTTTGAGCTCTTCCAAGGATTTAAGCTGAACCCTAACCTTCCTATCTGTTTAAGGGAAAGTTGATTGTAGAAATGAAGCCCGAACCAAGAGCTGGTCCCTCCCTGCCAGCCTCACTTCCATCCCAGGGCCCATCAGCCCCGCCCTGGAGGCCGAACACTGCAGACACGGGCGCGTGGTCTCCGGAGTCCAGGCCACGCACACCCGTCCAGTGCAGTTCCACCTGGCACATGCCCACAAACAGTGGCTGCTTCAAGTCCTCAGTGCGAAGAGAGAAGTGCAGAAAGGGGAGAGGAAAAGGGAATTAAGTCATCCTCAGTTTTCTCCCAAGTTTCACTGAGAAGAATCAAGACACTTTTTGGGCTCACTGCCCAGAGACAAATAGGAGATGAAAATATTTATTTGTTTCTTAGGCTCCTGCAATCCCTGGATGAAAAGCCCACCTTGGTTGTAACTTACTGCAGCCCGAGCTGCTTCCAAGGCAGGCCCTCCCCACGGGCAGCTGTCTACTGGCTCCAGTCTTAGGACAAGGAGTCCCACCACCCCCACTGGGGAGAGAAAGTGGGATCCCTGTCGCAACAGAAACTGAATCTACTCAATGAGAATTATCCCCTATTGGCATCAGGGAGCCATAAATAGCCCCTCCGCCCCAGCTGAATCACCAGAGCTAGCACTGTGTCAGCATTTCTATATAAACCAGGGTTTGCTAGGGGATTAGCTCACAGCCATAAAAAAATTTGCTCCAGGCTGAAACTTGGCCTAAAGAAAATCTCAGTCCAGGAGTAGATACTGGAAAGAAAGCCAGACATGCACCGCCCCCAAGCCCTGGAGGACAAGGGTGCCTCTGACCGGGACCTCTCGCTCTGGGGCTCTGCTGGCACAGCATTAAGAAGCCTGGTGATTTAGGGCACTGCTCGGGATTGCCGTAATTCAAAATTGTGGTGCATTTCATTTTTTTTCTTTTTTAAGCCAAAAAAGGGATATTTGCTGTTCTGGGAATCTTGCATAGGCCTGAGTTTGAGAAAGTGTAGTCCAAACCTCCCCACTTCTCTGCTGAAGCCAATGTCCAGCAGAGAGCGATGACCGAGGTGGGGAACCAGTGCCCATGTTGATTCTTTGGTACGGTGTTGGGAGAAGGCAGTGGGTGCTGTCTTCCAACCCAAAGACCCAAAAGTGAGGCATGGAATCTGAAACAATGCGAGAAGGGAGCCCACAGGTAACACAGGTGTAGCCAAGGGGGGAGGGTGTTGGGTTTGTTTGTTCTCCACTGTGCAGTTAAGCCCAACATCATCTGCTAACTAAAGCATCTAGTCATCATAGATGTTGATGGCTTCCTGTAGATTAAAGATCTAATTTTTTTTAACTATCAAAATAGTAGAAGATGTAAAAGAAGGTGTATATAAATTCAGAGTGGGGAAGTAATAAAAACCAGAAGCCAAAAAGAAAAAGGAGGTTTTGAGATGCAGCAACACAGTGTTAAATTTTTCAGTAGCCAGATCTGCCACAGACAAGATGGAAACAAGTTAGCAAAATATATTTGCCACAATATGGCAACTGGCTTAAGTGCTGCCTTAGTTAAGGATGCCACACATTAATGAGGAAAAGTTGCCAACAGCCAAAGAAAATATGTGCGGGTTCACTGGCACTTAGGGAAATACAAATTAAAACAACAAATTTGACTCATCCCGCTGATGAACTGACAGTGGGCTAGTAACACCCAGTGCTGGGCGGGGCTAGGGAAGGGGCAGCACTCATTCACTGGGGCATGAGGACTGCTACGATCTTTATGGGCCATAAACACACACAAAAATATTTATTGCAGTATAATTAGGGCAAAAGACTAAAATAAATATCCATCAGTTTAATTGTGGAATAAATTATGTCTATATCACTGAATATAAATTACGAAGCTATTAGGAAAAAAGAGTAACATCTTACATTTGTTACACACAGAATAAGACTACCATGAACTTTTCATTTCTAATTACTAAGAAACTGAAATGCAGTTTCCTTTAACATATATTACTTTGCTAATGGTTATTTTTTTCTTTACTTTTCCTTTACATTACCTAGTACTTTTAAGAGTTCTATCAGTACATGCATGCCTGTCAGAAGGTTTGAATTTGCCGATGTCCCTTACTAGTAGTGGAGGCTTTTATCGGCAAATTTACCAGCTAATGTTACGCCATGACGTGGTGTTCACTGAAATGCAATGTCAAGATGTAGAATACTGCATTTTAGTATGAGCCAATTCCTATTAGAAAAAAAAAAACATATGCGTAAACAGTTCAAGTCTGGACCTGGAGGCTGACATAAGGAATGGTGTGCATTGTTGACAGATAACCTTGGGCGAATGACCCTGGCGGGGACCCACAAAACCATTAACTCTTTCTTCACATACCTCTACATTGTTTGGCTATTAACAGCAAACATATTTGTGTCATAGTTTTTAAAATTTATCTATGTATATTTTACACCATTGTTCATTTTGTTATAATATTTTTAAGCAGAACAGCTTTTCATCACTAAAAACAAAACTCACTGGTGACGCAGAAGCATGGGCAGAACCTGCGAACAGCCCTGTAAATGCTGTGCGAGCCCCACACAGGGGCTCATAGATGAGATGGGAGAGGAGGTGGGCGGGGCCTCAGGGGGCAACTTAAAACTCCAGAGTTGGCCCTTCCTGGTGGCGCAGCGGGTTGGAGCACAGCACTGGGAAGCTAAGGCCACTTCAGCGTGAGTTCGATCCCCGCCTGCCATGGAGGTGACCCACATGGCGTGGCAGACCTCTCCTGACCTGCCTGCTGCTCCCCTCAGCAGTGTACTTCGTCCATCTGCCTGTTCTGCTCCCTACTCTGTCTCTGGTGAATCTTTTCACCCTCTGCATCTCTGGCTTGTACCCCAGTTCTGTACAAATAAATAAATTTTAAAAATTAAAAAAAAAAAAAAAAAAAAAGCATGGACGCAGTCTGAGCACAGCCTCTGCAGAGGACTGGCTTCATTTTCCCTTCATGGAACCAGGCCTCTGGGCAGTGATTCCCAGCCAGATTGCCCTTTGCCCCGAGGACTAAGCCAACTCTGGGAGCCCCAGGGGGGGTGGGACAGGGCGGACACAGGCCTACCGTGGAAGCCCAACCTCCAGGTCACCAGAGCTCCACTCAGGCTGCACTGAGGCCAGGCGGATTCCCAAGTCACCCCCACCAAGGGGACCCCAGCAGAAGCACACAGCTGTGACCTTCCTCTCTGGCACCTCAGCTGCTCCAGGCCGGCCACCAGGCCTGTGGGGTTCACCCACCCACCGCAAACACCCAGTCAGAGCCAGAGCTTGGTGAGCAGATGCCAAATTAATGTTGGCTCATGGAGTTAGTCTCTGAGGCAGAAGCCTCTGAGTTGCCCCTGCTGTCCGACGGAGCTGCGCGACTATGAGGGCTTGGGTCATGAGAGGTGGGATCTGGGGGTTTTATGAGACCAGGAGAAAGCAGTGGCCTGTTCCCCCTCACCCCCAAGAGAGTACTTGAAGCAAGGAGCAAAGAGCACAGTGCACAAGTTGATTCACTGGGGGCACCAGCAAGTGCCCTAACTGCCACAAATTCTAAAGGAGGAACAAGGCAGCAAGGGAGACACACCTTGAGTCAAAAGGGGTGAAGCTTTATGTGTTTCCAGCTCAGGAAATCATGACTGGGTTCGAGCTCCTGGACTGCTAGGAAGAGCAAGGCTGGATCTGAAGGGACGCGCAGCCCATCTGGCCAGTGCTTCTCAGCCCTGACATCCTAGCTCCCACACAGGAAGATGCCTGATGTGGCTCCTGTGCAGCTCAGGACAGCCGTGCCCCCATCCTCCAGCTGCAACTGGAGGTGAGCAATCTGCTGGCTCTGCCTCCACCAGGCGTCACCCCCAGAGGGTCGAGAGCATAGGCATCACCTCCCAGACACTACCACAAGCGCTTCCAGTTCTGTCCAGCTCAACCCTGCCCAGTGAGCATCCTCAGCGCTCAGCCCACACAAGGTCCCCCTTGCACTATGGGGGCCATGCCAGCAACCCCTCGGGGCTAGCAGTGGCCCTTCTGAAACCCACAGGAACACAGACTCCGTCCTCTTCTTCCCTGGGCAATCGTGGCCTCTCCTAGAACCTTCCCTGCAAAATCCCTGCTTTCTGCTCAACAGAACAGAGGTAGCTTTCTTCACTCGACTTACACCTAGCTAGTGCTTCTAATAGGCAGGCAGTGACCACATGCAGGGATACAGCAGTGAAGCAAAGAGAAACATCGGATGCTCAAGGGGCTTGCACTTCAGCAGGGGGACAGAAGATAAGCTAATTAAAGAAGCCGCTTTCCAAGCGCTGAGGCTAGAGCTGGGGCAGGCCTGTGGGGAAGGGTGTGTAAAGTGGGGCGGTTGGTGCTCCTCAGGTCCTGAGATGGTGTTGTTATGGTTGCCTAACGTTTGAGATTCGAGTGAAGAGTTCATCTGTAATGGGATTATCTCTCTCCCTGTTTGCTTTCATTACAGTCCTACTCTCTCCGAGCATGAGAATCTAACCTTCCTGAAAGCGTATTTTGGTAATCTGATATTAACTAAATTTAAACTTTGACCTTCAACAATAAAAATGCTACTTTCCCCCTCTGAAGACCTGAAATTCAGATGAAGGGCCTGCCAGCTTCACTTTCCGGATTTCTAACTGACCTCTAATTAGATTCTAAGCGTTACTGAGAGAGGGGCTTAGCACAGAAAGAGCCCAGGCCCCCACAGGCAGTGGCCCAGGGACGGGACCCCTCCTGCACCCCGCCCGGAGTCGAGGCCTCTCCTAGCCTTCGCACGCCCTCCCCTCCAGCCTCTTGTTTCTGGTGTCTTCGCAGAGTGCCAAGCCAGAACCGAAAACTCAACATGAAATCGCTGTCTTGAGTCACAGAGCAAATTGGTCTGATTCCCGTTTTGCACGAACTGCCTTAATCCTGATCTGGGTAAAGGTTAAGTACGAGCTTACTCCAATCTGCCCCGACGTCAAATTCTAATTCCTATAGGTTATCTTACTTAGAAATTAAAGCAAGCAAAAGCCACGTGGGGGCTGTCTGAGACAGCGGCAGCCCCCCTTGCCACCTGGCGACACAACCATCTTCTGTTTCTCAGGGCTCAGTATTCAGGCCGGCTAGACACAAACTGAAAACCTTGCTTTGGCTTTTTTTTTTTTTTTTTTAAGAGAGAAGTTAAATAAATTTCACAGGCTGAACCAGAAAAAGCAACTAAAAATTCAAATTCAGGGATGTCCCACATTAATAACTGTTCACCAAGAAAGCATTTCCTGTTTATACATTGAGCTAATGAGAATCCATCACCCCTGTCAAATACACTGAACACCAAATTCAAATGTCAAACCAAATGTAAGAGGTCACACATTTCCTTTGCTAACTAAAAGTGTAATTCATAAATATTATTGCTACCAAACTCTCCATCTACAACATTTGTTTAGAAATATGCACATGTAATATAAATTGTGATTAAGTTAAATGGGTATATTATTTCCTGTTTTAAGGGCTAACAGCAGCATGAATTATGTTTTACTGCAAAGAAGGCTCAAGTCACAAGCAGTGCTGCTTGCGTACAGACCCACATTTACACCCCAGACTGGTTTTTGCACGTTCATTCATAAATACTTTACATTACCCAGCCTTGCTGATAACTTTGATAACTTTCACTTCTGCTGCCTTATTACATAGCTCGTACTATTGAAAAGGTCAGCTAAATGAACATAAACTTTGGATCCAGCTACATTTAAAAATAAAAGTAAAAACAAACAAACAACAACAAAAAAAAGATTTACACAGGCAGAGTCTTCATTTACCTCTGTAAGCATAATACCAGAATTCGAATTAAACTGAAACTTTGCATCTGTGGCATGATTTAGTGAGATGGGAACTGTTATAACAAAAAGCAACAACACAGATTTTCAACTTTCCAAATGATGCCAGGGAGCAGAGAAACCAGTGGGGGAGCGATCTTTTCTTCCATTTTTGTCTACCAAAAAAAAAATTCAACATCCTTAGTTTTTTAAACACAAATTAATATTTACATGATCTTAGGAAAACAAAATATATCCTAGCGAGGAACAAGAGGTGCTGAACAGAACAAATAAGACTCTCACCTCAGAACCTGAGGAGAAACGTCCTCATGGCAGTGACAGAAAAGGGAAAAAGGAAAGACCCAAAGCAAAGCTACCCTCACTGGCCCTTCTCTGCTGGTTGAGGAAAGGGATGCAGCGGGAAAGGGATGCAGCGTCGCTCCCCAGACACTGAAAATGATAACCAGTGAAAAAAGGCACGCAAGCAAGTAAAGCCCACCCTCCCGAGACAGCCGTCTGTTCTCAACACAGGCCTCAAACCTCAGCCAAGCCCATGTCCCTATCAGTGAGGCCTCTGGACCCCACTCCCACGGGGGTGGGGTGGGGGGAGGGACCAGCTCTGTGGCCACCTGTGGCCCAGGCTGTGAAGGAGAGGGGTGGGTGAGATGCTCCTGGTAGGAGCTAAGAGGCTTCACTGTTCTCCAAGCCCTTCTCTCAGGGAGCCCTCTGACCCCATTGTGAGAGATGATTTTGCAAAGAGAGTGAGGCTTTGATATCACTGGGACAAAGGATAAACTGAGATAAGCAAGATGATGCTACAGCTCTGAGCCTCGGGAAAGGCACTTCCCAGACTCCAGGCTTGGAGTGGAGAATTTACACAAATTTGCTGAAAGAGCAAATTTGGTGCTGCTAGACAACAGGATTAAAGTATGTAGTTTTCATTAAGCATTTAAAATTAGGTTTCCAATAGTTTTATCATAGCATTTCCCCATCATAATGTAACAGTTATGTCAATGGATTATTTTACACACAGCGCCTTCACATCTGTTAGCATGTGAAGTCTCAAGGGGAAAAATGACTTTTTCATTCACATTTTTTTCTGGGGGGCGGAATCTAATTTACATAAAGTGAACTGTTCAGGTCGTAAGAGTTCTGTTCAGCTTTGATGAATGAGGATATAACACTTTTCTCACCTAGAAGTTTCCCAACAGTTCTTCTCCTACCCTCAGAATCAGCCACTATCCTGATTGTTATCACCAAAGTTTATCTTTCCTATTCTAAAATTCCTGATGAATGAGCCACATGGGGAGACATTTTGAGGTCCAGTTTCACTGGCCCATGTTTCTGAAATTCATCTGGCACACAGTGTGAGACCCGGGGGCAACCCAGACTGCTTTCGACTTTTACATTTTATAAATAAGGCTGCTATGAACATTCTTACACAAGCATTTTTGTCAACGCATTTTCCTTTTTCGCAGGTAAGCACCTATGAGTTAAAAAGGCTAAAGGCAGTTTTAGTTTTTAAGGAAGGTCTGCCTCTCCTGGGGGGGCAAGTCCTACTCCCACACACCCTCTCCCATTTCATGTTGTCAATTTTTTTCATTTTGACCCTCCACGCGGATAACTTCTAGTGAACAGCTAGTCTGAGCTCAATGCTTTTTTTTTTTTTTTTGGCATGTAAGGAAATGATCACTGATTTTCACCTTTAGTTAATGTGAGAAATTAAAGATATAGGGTTTTTTTCAATGTCCTATCAATTTTACATTCCTGGGATAAATTCTAATTTACCCTTTCTATGTACTATTTACATAAGCATATTGCTAATATTTTCTTAAGGATTTTTATATCTGTATTAATGAGGGTCTTTAATCGGCAGGGGCTTTTTGTTTTGATTTGTTATAATGTCCTTCATGGTTTTGGTATCAGTGTAATGTTAGATGCGTAAAGCACAGTGGAGATTTCCTTAATGCTCTATTTTCTGGAAGAGTTTTTGCTGAACTGGTATTTCTTCCTGAAATATTTCGACGAATATAACCAATAAAATTATCTAGGCCTGCGTTTTGTTTGAAGGAAGTATGTTTAAATACAAATCCAACTTCCCTAATGAATATGGACTTTGGATTCTGTTTCTCCTTATGTTTGTTTTACAGATTGCTTTACGAGAAATGTGTTCCCTTTACCTAAATTACTGCAGTGATTAACAAAGTTGTAATATCACCTCACCATCTTTTAATGTCTGCAACATCTTTAGTGAGGCGCTCACTTTTACTCCTGAGGTCACTCATTTGTATCTTCTCACTTTTTCTGATGTCTTTACTAGCTGTAAATGTGGTCTAACTACACACAGAACCTGCCCTCCTCGCTATCTCTCAGTGTGCCTTCGCAGTGTTGTGTGACCAATCTCCAGGCCTTTTTCTTCTTCCCAAGCTAAATCTATATGCATTAAGCTAAATTTTCCTAGGTATTTATCAATTTCTTTAATCCTGTAACAAAGCACCTATAGTCACTGCTGATATTTTCAGTGATTTGTTTTCTGTTTCATTGACTTACACTTCTACTTGGGCTTAACCAGCTCATCTCTTTAACTTTTTAAGGTGGAAACAACAGTCCATGATTTACACCTTCCTTTTTTATTATTATATAAATATTCCGAGCTGTACCTTTCCCTAAACATTTGTATATCCATAAATTTTTATGTCATTTTTTCATTATATTAGTAAATTTAAAATATTTCCTCATTTCCCTTGACTGATTTCCTGACTCATGGGTTAGTTAGTTGTGTCCTGTTTAATTTCCAAATATTTGCAGATTCTGTAGGTACCCTGTCACTACTTTAATTCCACTTTGCTCAAAAACGTACTTAGAAACTCAATCCTTAGAAATACCCAGAAATGCGAGACTTGTTTGATGATTTGGTTTATGGCATGGGTAGAGGAACATTCTATATGCACATGAGAAGTGTGTGCACTTTGCCTTTGTTGGGTGGCGTGTCTATAAATGTCAATTAGACACAGGCTTTGGCAGTATCATTCAAGTCTTCCATATACTTAGTACATTTTCTACCTTCCTGTTACTGAGATGGGCATTAAATTCTTCACACTATAATTCAGTTTCAATTCCTTCATGGTTTGTATCATGTATTTTGGAGCTTTGCTATTGTTACTGCATATACTTTTATACTTTTTATGTCTCCTTGATCAATGGTGCTTAATGTCATAACAAAATATCCCTTTTTTTCTTTTTATCCTCTTGAAGTCTATTCATTGGGCTACTAGTATAGCTTCACCTGTTTTCTTATGTATACTGTTTGCCTAGTATCATTTCCCAAACTTTTGTTTTCCATCTGTTTGTGACTTTGTTCAAAGTGTATTTCTTTAAACCACATGTAATTCTGTCATGCATATTTGTCCAATCTGACAAGCTCTGCCTTTTAAGTGGGAGGTTAAACAAATTCCATTTTAATTAAATTATGTATTATTTTAAATATACCAAATTTAGGCTTGATTATTATTTGACCTTTATGCCCTTGGTTTTTCTGTTACTGCTAACATGAACTTTTTGGGTGAAACAAATATTTTAGCATTGCATTTCCTCTCTAGTGACATTTCAGTTATGACTTATTTTAGTGATTTCTCTGGGGAGTACAGCATTGACTCTTAATTCATCAGAGTTAACTTTCAAATAATATTTTACTACTTCATGAACAATTTAAGATTTAATATCAGTATATATCTAACTATGATTCTCCCACCCTTTTGTGCTCTTGTTGTCACAGGATTTGGCTCTAATTGACTATAATCTCCTATATTCCTTTGTTAATTTTTACTATAAATGATGAATCATCTTTAAAAAGCCATAAAGGAGCTTTAAGTGTAGACTTAGACATTTTCCCTCAGATTCTTCATTCATACAAGTCCCTCCTATAGGACCAGGCTTCCATCTTTCAGCTTGTAGAGGAGCTTGTCCCATTTCCCACACTCCTGGGGACCAACTCCCAGTTCTCATTTGCATTAAAATATCCTCCATGCAGCTTCCTTTCTGAAGCATGCTTTGGCTGAGTATGAATTCCAGGTTGGCTGGTTGTTTTCTGCTTTTCCTGTCAGCATGCTGAAGATGACATCCATTGTCTTCCAGTTTCTATTATTTCCGCTGAAAAATCAAGTGTCAGCCTTAAATTGTTTCTCTCTAATTTTCCTCCACTCACGCAGCTTTCAAGTTTGTTTGTTTGTTTTTTTCCCTTTATTGTTTGTGTTCTGCTATTTGACTGAGCCTTTTGAGCCTATGGTTTGTTTGGGCTGTTTCTTCATTCATTTGAGAAAATGGTTTCAATCCCTCCAGAATGTTTTACTACCCTTTTCTTTCTTATCTCCTTATTCTTCTCAGACTCTAACTACAAGTGTGTTAGACTTCTGTCATTGTCCTCTAGAGTTAAGACCATCTTTTCTATTTTGGATCGTTTCACTGCCAGGTCTTTAAGTTACTGATTCTTTCTTCTATTGTGTCCAATCTCCTGAGAAATTTTTCAACAGGATTTTTTATGTGTCACATTCAGTTTTCTCATTTCTTGCATGCCCATTTATGTTTTTCTTTATTATTACTGTTTGGGTTGTGTATGTGTTATAATTTTATATTAACTGCCACACCCTGCCCAAAATATTGTAGAACTGAGGCAAATAATATCCAAATTGGAGTATTTCTTCTATTGGGTTGCTAATGTGGGAAACTGCGTTAGTATATAGTCTATAGTTGAGCTGGAATTACAGACTCTGTCACTGCTTTAGCTATATTCTGTGTATACAGGTTCCAAATTCTCTTAGGGGTAGGCTGTCACATCCATACTTGATGATGTGTTCTACTTAGGGTAAAGCCTACTGAGAGGTTCTGTGGACTCCACATCATCTGTGACTTCAACAGACTCTGAGTACAGGAAAGATTTTTTTATCATTCCTGCCCCTCTCCTAGAGGTATAACACTGCCTGGTGCTTAATGTGAAACCCAGTACTTGGGACAATTTATTTAGATAGCTCTACACACCTGTGCACAACATAGAGAGGATAAAGCTCAGCTTTCTTCCCTTTCCCAGCAGGTGATGCCTATGGTCTCACTGTACTCAGTGCAGAAGCCAGAGCTGGGGTAGGTTTCTGGTCCTCACCCAACAGCAGGTGACTAGCTTTCTCATGTAATGTCCAGGGCTATTTCTCAGCACAAGAGGGCTTCTCTGGATTGTTCTGGTCTGGGCTCAGTGTTAGGCAAGGCTATTTACCTCAGGCCTAGGGGTGGGGCTTTCTCAGTACTACTACTTTCCCCTAGCACAAAACTTTTGCTGTTAGACTTCTCCCCCTCATATAACAGGATTCCAAATTTATTTCTAAGTGGTATTCATTGAAATCATTCTGTGCCGTAACAAGTTGTTTTTTTTTTCTTTCAAAATCACAAGATTTTGAAAGAAAATGAATAGAGCGCTTTAAGGTTAGCAGACAAAATATATTGATCAACATGGTATTAGACCAAACTAAAGTGGTCATATATAGATGTCACCTTAATATATGGCCATAATGTGGTAAGACTCCTAAGACACTAAGTTTTGGGAGTAGCTCATTGGCAAGCCCTACTCTGAATGTGACAAGTGTTTAAAGGCCAGCTCTCACACAGGCAGGAGTGAGACTGCAGTGTGTTGTGCCTGGTGCTGCTTTCCCAGTTTGCTCACTCTGGGCACCAGAACCGTGGCTTACCATTTTTAAATGTGTGTCTGTGTGTGCGCACGTGCAAGCACACGCTCCACCCCCACATACATGTGTGCATATGTGCACAGACACAGATTATACAGGGAAGATCCCAAAGGGAAGTCATTATTGGCAGAGGCATTTAAAGATAGAGCCAGGAGTCATTAGGGAGGTGCCGCTTTTCAGATGTCTTCACCTTGAGAGCAAGGAAGAGAAACTTGTAAAAGTATGCTTCCTGAGAAAAACCACTAGCGTCCTGGAAGAACACGCTGACAATATACTTCTCTGCTTGGAAAACTTAGGAACCAGTTCCGTAGAGACAGATACAGACTCCCCTTTATCTGTGCCAATGATAAAACCTGACAAGCAGCTTATGTACTGCAGAGTCCCCCATTTATAACCCCTACTTCTTTTCCCCAAAGCACCGTCGCAGAGCATCTAACACTTCACTTATTTTGCAGTTTTGCCTCATTTTGGGTTGCCAGTAAAATTCAAGGTAGATGCCTTAGAGTATTTATAAGAATCACAAGGTTTCTTTAATTTGTGCCTTGTTTTTTTTTTATTTTATTTGTGCATACAGAACTGGGATACAGGCCAGAGATGTGGAGGGTGGGAGAATTCACCAGAGACAGAGTGGAGTGCAGAACAGGCAGATCAACGAAATACACTGCTGAGGGGAGCAGCGGGCGGGTCAGGAGAGGTCTGCCACGCCATGTGGTCACCTCCGGGGCAGGCGGGAATTGAACTCATGAGGAAGCGGCTTTAGATTCTCAGTGCTGTGCTTTAACCCGCTGCGCCACCAGGGAGGGCCAATTTGTGCCTTTTTAAAGAGGACAAACTAAATCCTGAACTATGTGATGGAATGAAGCCTAGTTCCACATTCTGCCTCCTACCCTGCCAGGTCAGGAGCACAGGAAGGTTTTGCCGGGACTCTGCTCTAACTCCAGACAGGCCATTCCACGCACACACCTGGGTGAGTTCCCTCTGTTCTCCTGCGCCCGCCTCCCCTCTCTCTTATGAACTCTTGGTGGAGAGCCCATGGACAAGAATGAGCAAGCAGACACATCTTGTGACTGGGGCTTCCATGTACGCTAAACTGTTATGCCAGCTCATAGCTGCCTCTCACAAATTCACTACAATTTCAGCTGTTTTCTTTACTTGCTGCTGCGGCCGCGAGCCCTCCTCCCACTGCACTGTCCCCAGTGAGACAGTCATGCGTCCGTCGTTGGAGCACCTGTCACTGGGTCTGTGTCCGCAGCATTCTGACAGACCTAAAGTATATATTGTGGGTTCCTGTGAGCTGGCTACTCATGTGCAGCTGTGACCTATTTGCTATCCACCAATCACAGCAGAGCATTCCTTGACTACTTACGGAATACAGCTGGGGTCATGAGGCAGCTCCAGGGACCCCTAGACCGCTGTCGAACTGATGACGTGACTATCTCCACGGTGGTCCTGGGGTGACTCTGCTGGTGACAACATCATACTCGTGGTCATGATGTCCCTTTCCCTTGTGAAGCTTTGTCCCCCGTTCCTAGCCTACCCTCTGAACCCCATTCCTCATGCCACTGTCGCATGATCAGCATCTACGATCAGGTATGGTTCAGTGAGTGGCACAAGGTCTTGCCTTGCAAACCTGCTCCGCAACTGCCTTGCCCCTTGTTCCCCATCGCATTCCCGCCGCCAAGTGGCAAAAAGTTCCTGTTGTAACAATACACGATTTTACAAACTACCTGGCACACTCTTGTTGGCAGAGTGGCACAACATCCTCTCATAACTTCATACAGCCCAGGCGGAAGTATCACCACAGGGGGTGTCAGTAACTAACAGCCTCTTCTTTTCCACCGCATTTACACGCTTTGGGCCACCGCTTCCCCCAGTGCATGTAGGCTTTTCTAACGAAACTGGAGTGAAGTCTCCCTGTTCTCTTCCTGAGATGCCTTCAACATTCCATTTAGGAGCAGAAACGAGAAGGAACACATGGTCTAGCCGTGAAGGAGCAAACAGCATTGGAATCATTATAAATGACACAACAGACACTCTGGGCACCACCAGATGAAGCAGGTAGTGTTTTCCACGTGCTAAGTTTCCCTTCTCATGACTCAGTGAACTAGACCGTTTTCCAGATGAAGAAGTTCATGTTGAAAGAAACAAAATGACTTGCCCAAGGCCACACAGCTAACAACTGGAGACAGAACTGACACCCAAGCAGTCAAGAGCATCACGTACTTAATCTCTGTGCCATGAAGGAGTGAGGGGCTCAAGGATTATCTTTAAACCACATTTTCTTTCACTGATAATCCAGCGTCTGACTAATTAATTCCTACAGTTGTCCGTGCCTCTAGGCCAGAGCAACACACACACAAATACACACTTTTCCACACAAATATCCCAAAGGAAGTGCCACTCCCAGACTTCATCTCACCACCAGGATGCCCTTACATCATCCTGCTGCCCCACAGGAGTCTCCCTGCAACCCCACCCCAGCACAATGGACAGAGGGCCAAGGCTGTGGGGAGGCTCCCCAGCGTGGCAGTAGAGCCACACCCCTAGGCGGGCCCCGCTACAGATGTGTGTGGGCAGACACAGAAGGTGGGCTGTGCAGAGAGCACCCCTGAGGGCTGGGGTCTTTGCAGACCACTGACTCGGAGGGGGCGGGTCATTCTGCTAATGGAGCTGAAGCCAAACCCATGATCTTAAGGAAGAAGGCAAAAGTCATGTAACTACTTTTACAATTCAGCAACATAACTTCCCAGACATGCTGTCTAGAAGAGGCCTCGTTCTTCTTGAAGCAATCTCTTGTCTGTTCAAAGGAAGACTTTCCTGAGCCATTTTTAAGACCAGAGACACTGCCATTAGGGGCAAAGAGATCAAAAGCATCTTAATCTCCTCTATCAGTGGGCCAGCCACTTACCAAGTCTGAGAATGTTCCCCATGTGCTGCTTCCTGAGCCTGCCCGCCTGACAGTCCCTGGAATTGGTACCTTGGTCTTGGAAAACAGAAATATGTTTTTACTTATGCAGGTCTCGATCTCTGGCAGATGCATGGAATGATAACACAGTGGCCCAATCATCACCCACCCCAATGACTGCAGAAGGGTATTTCAGAATTCATAATTGGAATAGCTGTGGTTGCTTTCTTTAAAGAGGGATCAAAACATTGAAATCCATCCAAGAGTACTGCTTGTGTAACCTGAGAATGGGTGGCATTCATTAACGGGGCTTGCACAAGACACTTGCCCTCACATCCTTAAAGGAAGGTTCCCTCAGCCCAGGGAGGAGAAGGCCCCAGCCCCAGTCACTAGGGAAGGCACCTCTTCTCTTACAAAAGGCTGCGGTGGTGGGCTTACCTGCTAAGGCTAGTAACTAGTTTTAGCCTCAGGGTGCATTCATAGGAGAATGCTTGAATGGGAGATGGCTAATTTGTGCAAGGTGCTGCTTTCTGAACCTCTGCACTATAAGCAGGGCTCTGCCAAGATGGAGTGAGTCCTATGAGGATACTGAGGATGGTGTAAAATGATTGCTGAGTTTGGGCAAATTCAGTTTGTCTGTATTTTTCTTTCTGCTGATGACTAGCACTCTAACTCATACACCAGTCTCGTTCTGCACTCTAACCTCACACACACTGACCCTTCCCTCTGACTAAACTTGGCACTGTTTGGGGGCAGGGACAAAGTGTGGTTAGCATGCAGGACCGGCATACTCACCAAGTATTTGTGAATGAATGAATGCATGCTGCATGAACAACAGGGCTGACTCATGAGAAGAGACTGCCAGATGCCAGCATTTGTCCACTCTACCCTGCTGGGGATAAAGGCACCATGCTGGCCTGCTGACAGCAGCGGCTAATGACATTCACCTGCCGTCCAAGGAGCCACCAGGGCTGAAGGGCTAGAAAGCAGTATGATGAGCACCAAGACAGAAGAAGCCACGGAGCAAGCAAAGCACTATGATGAGCACCAAGACAGAAGAAGCCACAGAACAGGCAAAGCACTATGATGAACGCCAAGACAGAAGAAGCCATGGAGCAGGCAAAGCACTATGTGAGTGCCAAGACAGAAGAAGCCCCAGAGAGGGTCAAGGTGGTATCAGAAAGTTGTGGGACAAATTGCTTAGCCCTTCTGGGCCTCTGCTTCCTTTTTGTTTTAAAATGACTGAGATCACAGCTAATTCACAAGTGTTACAGGGAGAATTATTGGCAAAACACAACACATCAAAAACTTGAGGGGGGTCCTACATAGTCAAAGAGATAGTGGAGGTAAGTGGCATTCTGGGGTAAGGAGAGTCTGGTGCAAGACAAGGGCAGGGGAGGGCAGGAACTCTGGAGCTGGGATCCAAGGTGTTCATGCCCTTCACCTGCAGGCGGCCTCCCGGGACACCTGGGCTGACATCCTGATGCCTGCAAGGATGCTGGGGCCTAATATGAGGCCAGCAGACAAGGTGGAGACCAAAGGTGTCTCTGCACAGGGCTGCAGGGCCCTGTGCCATGGTCCATGTGTCTAGGACAGGAGGCTAAAACAAATTACTGTTGCTCTGTTACCAACACAACCATATGCCCAGTGCCTCAGAATTGTGTCTCCTCTTGTTTTGGCTACTAGGAGGCTCAGAGTACAATTTGCAGGCTTTTCCTGCAAATTTTACATGTGCCCCTGCCCCCTACTTTTTAAACATCTCTGCTGTTAGACTGCAAGTTTCAGGAGGGCAGGAACAATGGCTCTTTGATTCACAGGGTCAAGCCTGTGGTCAACATGCAAGAACTGCTTCCTGGTGACGGCTTTCAGCCATGTTTGCCTTTCTTTCCCCTATGCCCCACTGTGCTCCCTTATTTAACGTTTACCCTGCTGTATTTCTGCAACCACCTCTCTTGTACAAGGTGGGGTACACATAAATACATAAGAAAAAGGGCACATAACAATAAAGAATTCAAAGATGCATCCTTCAAGCAGCTTATGTAACAACATGGCTCTCTCTGCTGACCTGCTCGCCCTTCTGAGAGGCAGGCCAGGTCCTGCAGGCACAAAAGAGGCCGTTTCTGAAGCTCAGCTTTGTCCCCAGGAGGCCCCCCCAACCAGGCTGCCCAGAGATTATGTTACCTCCAGACCCAGCTGAAAGGTTGCCTAGCAACACTCATCAGCCTCCTCACCTCTAAATCCCTCATTTGTGTCTGACATGTACACAGTGCAGTGTTAGCATGACCCCGAGCACCACCTTCTTCTAGTTCTCCCCATCTAAATCAGAGCTAATCTGCCTGCATTACCAGAACCTTCTTCTACGCCAGGTCTGTGACTGCCAGCCTGGACTCTGGGTTCTGGTGGGTTCCTGACAAGCATAAGCTCAAAGGAGACACCACCACAGCTGATGATCACAGGCAGAGGAAAGGGAGAGAGAGAACAGATGAGCTGAGAGCCCTCATATGAGCAGCCAACGCAAACCCCACTCCCAGGAGCCACCTCCTTTGAGACTTTCTACTGTCAGGCGAACACTTAATTTTTATCCAGAAGGGTCAAAACCATGCAAACATGTAAATAAATGAAGTGTTGCTTAAGATGATGTCTAAACAGTGTGCAAAAATAAAGATCCTTCCACTAAAGCAAGAGAGTATGTGGTATCCCATCTGGGGAGACAGAACACAAGGGGTAATCTGGAGGAAAACAGCCTTATTAGAGTTGGATTTTATCTGTGGTTTTCCAGAAGCCATGAGAAAGAACAAAGAACTCCAAACTCCCAGACTCCCAGGCCTGGGCCAGCGGTGCAGATGCGGGCGCGCACCCCTCCTTCCGGCTCTGGGGAGCCTCTCCCGTCCAGCTCCTCGCTGCCAGCAGGTCTAGATCTCATCCTGGCCTCTCTGGCTGCTCCTCTAGCTTAACTCCCAGGCAACTGTCAGCTACAAAAGCGTCGGTAAGAAAACAGTCTTCCTTTTCATTCAAAGAGTGAGCCATGTTTTCTTCTTGTTTTGAATCTAAAACCAGTCAGAGCTCCATCTGGCCTCTGTCTCGCAGCCAAAAGTTAAAACTTTAAGTATTACATACATAAAAAGGCAAAAGAGCAATTTAAGCTCCTTATGATGAAATATATTTTCGATAGTGTAATGAAGAACAGACATGGAGAAAGGGTGGAATCAAGACCCGCTGAGGCTGTGCCGGCCAATACGGTAGCCACCAGCCACACAGGCCTGTTCAAGACTCGGTGCAATGAGTGAAACCAAACAGAGGGAAGACTCTAGTCCTTCAGCAGCACACTTCAAAAGCCTGACAGACACTCGTGGCTAGTGACCACTGTTCTGGACAGCTCAGATGTGAGTGGACATTCCCACTGCCACAGAAAAGTTCTACAGGAACGGAACAGAACAGATCGTGGCCGCCATGTCTGTGCATGACAGTGAGCTCTGCCGACAGGGCCTGCTGGATGCCCATGTGATCCTGGTCATTACTTCTCAGCTGGGCCCTCAGTCTTCCTTAGAGAAGAAAAAACCAGCCAAGACTCAGGTTCTGGACATTTTCCTGGTACAAGGTTTCAGGCAGACTTACCCTGTAAATGACCTTACCCCTCTCGCCTCAAGTGACCTAGGGGCCCATCCCTCCAGCCAAACTCACTGCTTTAGCGGTGTATTGGGTAGAATGGTAGACCCCAAAAGATATGTATGCCAGAAAATCTGTGAATACAAACTTATTTGGAAAAAGAGTCTTCACCGATATAATGAAGGTACAGAAGTAGAGATGAGATCAACAGAGCTACAGCTGCACAGTTCCAGGCCAGGAGAAAGCCAGGGGTACCAGCAGCCACCAGGAGCTACCAGGGAAGCCTAGAACAGATACTCCCTCAGAGCCTCCAGCAAAAACCAACTCTACCAACTCCTGGATTTTGAACTTATTGCCTCCAGAACTGTGAGAGAATAAATTTCTGTTGTTTTAGGCCACCAGGCTTGGGGTAATTTGTTACCACAGTTCTGAGAAATGAATGCAAGGGGTTAATAGCAAATTATGACTGAATGGGTTTACTCTCCCTGGGGAGAGATATTTAGCATTGAACCCTGCCCAGTGCCTTCCAGCCTAGAGCCCAGGGTTCCCAACTGAGCATGAGCAAAGGCGAGGCCAGCAGACTGAGGGTCTTCAGAGATAATTAGCTGCTAGTGGGGATAGAGAGAATGATTTGGGGACAATGAGCCTGTGGCAGAATTCTTCAGATTCAGCTCCAGGGATGGCTCTGGTTTGCTGCCCACCTCCAGGCCCTTCTCTGTTGCAGCCCACACCGGGGCCAGGTGGCTCTCCCACCTTCTCCCTCCTATCCCACCCCTCTCCTGCTCTCCTGTTGGTCTCATTCCTTCTCTTATCCCAAGATCCATTTCAAAACACACCTCCTCCAAGAAGCCTTCTCAGACTACCCCATGCCAGGCTGACAGCTGCAAGCCATGGCACAGTAGCCCTGGGTTCTGCACTTGGCTTAGCCACCCCCGACCATGATGTGTCTGCTCTCGCTGGTCTCTGGGCCTCAGTAAGTACATCTGTAATGACAGGGGTGAGGCTGGACTGCTAGCTGATTTCCAGTTCATCATCGCTCCTCTGGTTTTTTGTTTTGTTTTGCATAGCATGCAAGAGAATAATCACAATAATATTATAATAAATAGCAATATTTTCTTATAATAATAAAACCTAACATTTGGTGAGCCAGATGCTAAGTACCTTACATACATTATCACACATAACTAGTTATTTTCTTTTCTTTACTTTTTTCTTTTTTTTTTTGATGGATAGATGACTGGAAGAGATGGGAGGGAAAAGAGAGAGGCCGCACTCTAACCAATTACCAGACACATGAAGCCAGAACTCTTATTCTCTTGGCTGGAATCAACATGCAACTTAACTTTCTATCAGCTGCTCAGTAAATAGAGACAGAATGCAAAAATCATCCAGAAAGGAGAGAGATTCCCCCACCTGAATGGGATCCCCCCGTTGCCAAGGCCTGGCCACCCCTACCCACTGTTCTGGGCTGTAGGAGCCTCTGGGAAGAGTCAGACTCCCGAATGAGTGCCTGCCAACAGTAAAACTGGATGCCTGTGCAGACGTTCACCTGCCCGAGGGCTCTAGAGCTGAACTACATAGGAAGTCAGCGTGGGAATGTAAGCCCATGTCAGTACCTGCTAGTGGTGGGGTCCTCCCATTGCCCGAGATCTGTCTGGAGGGCCCCATTCCCTGCCTACTCCTCTGGGCTGCCATGTTTCACCTGTGCTTGTTTGTCACTCGTAACCTGAGCTCAGAGGGCCTGACAGAGGCGCATTATTCCCGACACAGACTGGAAAGGTCAGGAAGGCTGCTGGTGGCCCTTTTTCTCATTACCCTGCAGAGAAGGGGCCCTACTCACAGGCGCCGAGGCACCGGCTGGCTCCCAGGAGGTTCCAGATGGTTCCAAGGGCACAAGGTAAAGCCCAGGAGGTCCAAGCTGTTCTTATCACTGTGAAGCCTCAGGAACTCGCTGAATGTGAAGCATTTGCTTTCCTTCTCCCACAGAGCTCCGGGAAGACAGTGGGCCCCCCAGTGCTCCTCATGGTGCCAGAAGAGAGGCGCCTTGTGTTATTAGCTCAAATAGGGAAAATAGTGTGGGGGAGATTGAATTTTCTGCAGACTTGTTTAACTTGGTGATTTCTGAGCACTTGGTGCTGCTGGCAGCCATGGGGGAGCAGGTTGCCAGCCTGCGATTTCTCAGCCATTTCTCAAGAATATTCGTAGGCTTATTAAATCAGCATGAGTCACTCTCTTGCCTTCCTCAAAAACATGAATCACAAATCATCAAAAACCAAGGAAACCATGTGACTCAATCGTTTCTTGGGGCCTAGCAGGTCTAGAAAGCTGGGCGGGGGTGGGGGGCAGTGTTGTCAACCTGAAGTCTCCCTACCTTCCAACAAAAGAAATTCCTCAGGCAGGACTGGGGCACCCTGAGGCAGGCAGAAGGCAGATGGGCACCAGAGATGGCAGGGGTGGGCTCAGAAACACACAGCCTGGGTCTATTCCCTGCTCACGCTTGGGTGCTCACGCTCCAGGCTGTGTCCAGACACCAGGAATCTGGGCACCAGACGATGTCCCTTGGGGCAAGGCTCTGGCCCCTCTTCCATACTGGCTGGAGGGAACAGTTACAGCCTGGGTCTCCTGCCATCTCTGGTGTTCTGTGGCAGAATTTTTCCTTTTTTCTATTTATTTATTTATTTATTTTTTTGGCTCCCCTGAAGACCAGAACCGAGAGGACCCAGGAAGTGACAAATGTGTCATTGTAGGGGCCAATTATACATGCTAATAACAAGTCCATGCTGTACTGTTCTCTTGACCAGTAGGCCCTGACTAACCTTTCTGCCTTAGGCCTCCCTTCTCTCCAAAGAGATGAAGACTGAAATGAGCAGCACCCTCTCCATGGCCAAGGTCATTCCAACCACCCCTGCTCATTCTCCCACAGAGCAAGGTGCAAAGACAGGAGTCTCCCTCTCTGGTATTCAGCCAGGATTCCACAACCCTCAGTTTCCAGTGGGACCTGGGCACATTACCCTCAGTGCTGCCACCTACAGGGAAAAGGCTGCACAGCGCTCAGCTTGGCAGGATGAGAGGGCAGTCAGGAGCTCGGGAAAGTGGCCACCCTTTTGGATTCCTGACCAGGCGGCTTCTGTCCAATGGAATCCACGTTGTGGATCAACATCCACACAAACTCGTGTGTGCCAATCCATCTCTCAGCCTCACAACAACCCAAAGAAGGGGACACCAGCACTTCGGGAGGTCAGGCAGACCCCTGCACAGCTCCTCCCAGGGTGAGCGGTGGTGAGGATGGGCTGGCGGACTGGAGGAAATGGAGATGCAGAGCCATGGGGTTGACTTGGGGAGGCAACTTAATGAACATCAAATGTGCTCCCTGAGGCTTTCTCCACCCACAGCAGGGAGGAGTGACTATCCACTAGGCAAGATGAATAATTCTACAAAGGCCCAGATTGGGGTGGTGGGTGGTAAGGAGAGTGGGGGTGGTTCAGTTGACCTGACTGAAGGGGAGACAAAGCCAAAATGGGAAGTCCATACTATCTGTTGCACTCTGGGGTGTCCAAACCACAGACGGCACTTTGGACCAGAGCTCCAGGGTCTCCCTGACACCGCCTGCGCCTGGGGAGGCTCTCTCTGGCCCTAGATGCCTAACGCCCATAGCCCCTGCCCCAAGGGAGTTCTGGCACCCAGACCTCCTATGGCTCATTCCACTCTGTCCTTGACTTTCTGGCTTCTACTCAGAGCAGCCACCTTCACAACAGAACCTGCCCTGCCACGCCTTCCCGAGAAGCTGAAAGAATCCCACCAATACATGGTCCAGATTCCCCCTGCCAGCACAAGCAGGCAGCCGCAGAGGGGAGAGCCACTGCATAACGTGCCACCATTCCCATCCGAGCGCCGTGTCTGCCCCTCCCCTGCAGACCAGAGCCAAGAAGGCCCAGGAAGTGACAAATGTACCATGGTAGGGGCCAATTACACATACTAATGACAAGTCCGTGCCGGGCCCAGAGTCACCCAGATGCAGAGGGGATTTATGGTGCAAACCTGATTTCCCAGAAGCCCATGAAGGCAGGAACAGAGAGAGGCAGACCTGACCGAGCTCCCTTCCAGGTCTCGCTGGGAGCCGGCGTATTTTTGGAGGGCTTTGGCCTCGCCTGCTTGCTGTACTTTATTGCTGGCAGAGAGACGGGAAATTTATTACTTTACAAATCATACCATTCGCAGCATAAATGAACTGTCTGGCTGCAGCACGCTTGAGCCCAGATGATTTGCGAAACGTCTAATGGTAAGCGGAGTTATGCTATCTGCTTACGGCCTCTGAGACAAAAGCCAACCTTAACGCAGAGCATCTGCACAGTGTAACTCGAGGCCGGCAAATTGGCTGCGACTCGTAAATGTTGGCTCAGCAGCATTACATAACTCGGGGCGCTCGCCTGGGACTCAGGAACACGGGCAGCCCCGGGCCGGCGGCCGGCCCTGTCAGGGCTGTGGATGACAAGCAGGTTACCACGGGGGCTCCGGGGCCGAGGTCAGGGCCAGGCCGAGCACCGTAACCTGGCCAGTGCCCAGGCCTGCTAGCAATCAAGACGGGGGTAGGGGTGGGCTCCTGCGCTGCCTGTGAAAGGGGGTGTTCACTGCAGCCGTTATGCTCCTCATTCCCCAAACCCTCATTGAGAGGATGAACTTCAAATCACAGCAGCCCCAACATGTAGACAGGGGCCAGGCAGCGCCCACAGCCGCAGATGCAGAGCACAGTGACCACCCCACATCATCACCTCTGGGGGTCAGCCCAGTGCCCAAGGAGCTGGGTCACCCCTGGGAGGAGGCGACGGCACACCAGGTACAGAGAAGCCAGCAGGCCACGAGGTTTCTCCGAGCTTTGGGCTCACTGCACGGTAGAGGCAGGGTTCAAGCTCAGGCTGCTCTGGTTCTGAAGCTTCTGTTTTTCCCACATCACCTGCCTGCCAGGATCTAGGATGTCGTTTCGTGGCCACCAATTATCCAACATTGTGCCATCTGGGACACCACCATCTGGAACCCAATGGCCATTGTCTACATGTGCATCGATGGGCTAGAAAAAGGCTCCCAGAAAGAGGGGTCCATGGCTGGTCCCTGAGAGCATGCAGGTTGACTGAGCTCAGGTGTGACCCCAAGAGGCAAAGGTGGGTATCCCCTGGGAGGTACAGAAGGGGGTGTGATCAGGGAAAGCCTCTGGCCCAGGGGTGTTCATCATTCATCAGAGAGGTGCCTCAAACAAATATGGTGCCCAACAGGGTTTGTGGACACTGGTGACCTTCACAGAGCAGGAGAGGAACCTCACAGAGCTGGCCTATTTGCAGGTGGGCCAAAGAGTGCAAGGACCTTCCTATGTTCAAGTTAACAATGTGGCAGCAGCAAAAGATTAACTCCCATTGCTCCTAACTTGGCAAAATAACACTTTCTGAGCAGTTCGTTTAAAAATAGGAAAGGGTATTTTGAAACACTTTTTACTTTCAAGCATAACAAGCTCTCTTATGACCATAGAGAATTTTGATTGTGCCACTTGGCAGTAAAAATAAAAGTTCTGTTTACTGAATATACATCTAAAAATAGTCTCTTTCCTTGAGTCTTACAAGACAAATGCTTGACCCCAGCAACGTCATTCTTACTCACCTCGTGCGTTCATTCATCCCACTCACTCGGGAAAAGTTCACATCTTCAACCCCAGAAAAGCCCCAGGAGAAAGGGTCCACTGGATTTCCTGCTCCTTACATGTCACGTGCCAAGTACAGATTAGGTCCCATGATCTCAGTTTAGCTAATGCATTTTTCATAGTATGTAAATGCTGCCTTGGTAAAGAAGCCTGGAGAGCCATACCAAATAAGCCACATCCACAGGTCACAGGTAAAATGCAGGCCTCGGGAGGCAGCCACAGCCAATCCCCACCCCTAGCCCCTGGGAAGAATGTTTTCTGGCGTTTCAACCAGGAACACCGGCATGTTTCTGGACACATGTAACTTTTTAGCACACAACTACTACCTTGCAGGACAGCTGCTCAGGAGAGAGGGAAGCCCACAATCACATTGGGTACCACCTCTTGGGAGTACACCCCAGAGCCCAGGAAACCTGGCCCTGGCTTAGACCGGAAACCTTGAGGGAAGCACCCTAGTCGTGGGTCTATGCCACTTGAGCGAGGACGGAGCCTGAAGAGCCATGAACTTGAAGGAGCGTCGTTGTCCTTGTGGACTAGCATTCCAGGAAGCACAAATGGCTTGCCCACATTGTGGGGTGGGGGGGGTGGGGAGAAGGGGAAGGACCTTTGGAAGAATGGGGATGAAGGCAAAATAAAGGCTCCTGGGCCCAAGCTTCATTGTCTTTTTTTTAATGCATACAGAATTGGGGTACAGGCCAGAGGTGCAGAGGCAGCGAGAGGATTCACCAGAGACAGAATGGGGAGTAGAACAGGCAGGTTGATGAGAAGAAGTTCACTGCTGAGGGGAGCAGTGGGCGAGACAGCAGAGGTCTGTTGTACCATGTGGGTCACCTCTGGGGCGGGAATCGAACTTGTACTGCAGCAATCAGTGGCTTGGCTTAGCTTTGCAGTGCAGAGCTCCAACCTGCTGCACCACCAGGGAGGGCCCAATTCACTGTCTTTCTAAGCCAGATGCCAATCCAGGAGGGGAAGGACACAGGGAAACTCCCTCAGCACAGGCGTGCAACATGGTCCCTGAGTACTCAGGCTTCACCCACTTTCCTGGTGGCCCCTCCCCGGAGTCTGCCTGTAGTGGCTGAGGCAACCAGGAGAATGACCAGGGAGAAGGACTGTAGATACCTTTACATTCCCACAAGGTTATGTGACCCACAGCTCTCACTACAGTTGAGGACACAAGAAATTGGTTTAACTGAAAAGTCCCTGGAAGCAATGTGTGTTCCCATGACCAGGGGCAAGGGTCCCTGGGAGACTGTCACAGACACATGGACCCTCTCTCACAAAAGTGGATGCTATTCATCCAACATGGTGGGGGGCTTCAGATTAAGATATTCTGTTATGAAAGTCCCCCAACACAAGAAGACCAAGGCGGCCCAGCAATCCTCAAGTCAGCAATCATAACACCACAGCACCTACCAATCTGGGGTACAAGAGGGGGAGTCACACTTGGGCCCGTGAAAGGTCCAGGACTCCCTCAGACACCATCCACAGTTTCGGACCTGTTCACACCCAAAATAAAAATGAAGACACCAGCTTGTCAATGTCCTTTCTACCCTTTCTAATGTTCAGTTTTCCTGCCTGCACAGAGAGGCCCCAGCTAATCCACCAGCTTTGCTTGGTAGAGGTATCTCCCCTAAACCCTAGTTTCCAGAAGATTCTGCTTCAGAATCACAGACTAGCTGTACTGGTCGCCGCCATTACCTGCCAGCCCTACTCCAGGCCTGCCTATGCTGCTGGGTCACCCCCACCTTGCCCCAGGCAATAATCCAAGGGCTGTCGCTGGCCCACAAGACTGGCCGTATGATGGGCCCATCAGAACCAGCCCTGGGGCCTTAGTGAGGAAATGCCAGCAGCCCACAGTGCAGCAGATACAGCTTGATGCTGCCAAAAGCTGGCAGCCACTGGCTCTCTCTAGGCAGGGCAACAGAACCTGGGGAGGCAGAGGAAAGGGGAGAGCCATCAGGTAGAAAGAAAGCCCTGTGCCCGGAGCCCAAGACCCAGAACTTACTTCCCATAGCCCGAGCTGAGTCATGAGCGCTGATAGACCATAGTGCACTGATACCCGTGGAGATGCCAGCAAATCCCTCACTGACTGAGGTCCTGAACCCCAAACCGTCACTCTAGTAGGGAAGGAAATAAGCTGTGGAGAGGGGCTTTTAAGCTGAGCTGTCTACTCCCTCTCAAGGACACCTGGCTTGGCAGATCTGGATGGGCTTGTGCACCCACATGTGATGACACTGCCCGTGAGCACAGGGTGCAGGGCAGGCTCAGGAGCCATCAGTTGGCTCATACCTGGGGGCTCCCAAACCCTCGCCACATGAAAACAGAGGCCAGAGGACGTTTGGGGAACAGTGATGTGTTCTGGAAAAACATGTTCTTTTTGCTCTCGGCCCCCAAAGGCCATTCAGCCTCTTCTTCCAGGAAGCCTCCTTCTTATATGAACACTCCCTAAGCCACATCTCCCCCTGCCCCAATCCACTGTCCTCCCCCTAAGCCCCCCACCCCTATCCACTAACCTCCCCCCTTGGCTTCTGGCCTGCACCACTCTCAGAGCTCCTGGTCTACAGGAGCTAGGCCTGTGTGCTCCAGGGGAACAGGCCAAGAAGTGGCAGTGGGTGGGGCTGGCAGGAGAAGTGGACTGACTCTGCCGACTTTTCAAATCTGTCGTGGCCCTTGTGGCCCAGAACACTGGTGGGAACGGGAAGGCAGGTCTTCACAGAGGCAAGCCTCACAGGAAAACCAAGCTGGGGCCCCAGGATTCAGTCCCAAACCTAGGTACATTCCAGCAAAATTCTCACACCTTTTAGCAATGGCACTCAAACAGCAGGGGTGGGAATGGCAAGATTTGGGGAAGGTAGGGGGAAGAAGAGAGAACGGGGAAGAGAAGAGCCCTCCTGAAGTTCCTTCCAAGCCAGGCAGGAAGCCGGCTCCCCCACAGCCCAGCCCCCGTGCCAGCCACTGCCCTCATCTGCCACGGTCCCAAGCAATCTGGTGCAGCTGGAAATGTGCAGGCGTGGAAAAGCCTCCACCACGCAAAATGTGCATTTGATCAAGGTTAAAAACATGGTGTAACATGAGTTCTCCTGATCTATTGGATTTCTGCAAAAGAGCCTTGAACTCCTCACTCAAGTTCAACCTCAGGTCTCGGGAAAAATGAAGTTTGTTAATTCAAGCAATTCCCTAGTGGTCAGTAGTTTATACCACATGCTTTGAAACAACGTGGCCTGAGTCGGGGGAATGACTTCCTAAGGGAGCGCCTGAGCCTATCTGTTAACCTTGACAGACTCAGCGGCCGCCTGCACTGGCCAGCTCTCTGTGAGCCCCCTCCCCTGAGGCTCGGGGGTGGGGGGACTCTGGCTCCACAGGAAGCAGCCCCCACTACTCAGAGAATGGTCAGCTTCCCTGCAGCCCCATCCTATAGTCTGGAGGCCTGAGCCTGCCATCTCTTGCCTCTCCAAGAAACCTTTCCATTAGCCCTGAGATGCAAGAGGGCCCTTCCCCAGGAGAGGCCTGGAGCAGTCAGGCTGGCCATGAGAGCAGGAAGCTGTGGGGAGGATCCTTTAAGAGAAGACAAATCACTACAGGTGGCCTACAGACCACCTGCTAAATTCCACCCCCTCACCAGTGAGGAAGTACTGGGCATCTTTTTCATGCCAGTCTCACCACTCTAACCCACAGAAGGTCTTCCAAACGTGGACCTTGTTCTTTAGAGGGACAGGAGCAAAAACCACTGTCTACACATACTGACAGCACCCTCTAAGCCTACGATAGGTATACACTGTGTCATCCCCACAACCACCACTGAGATGAGAGCGAGGCACAGAGAAGATCAGGGATTTGCCCGAGGTCAGTAGCCAGTAATGTGGGCATCTGGCCTCAGGCAGACCAGCTCCAGAGCCCATGCCCTCGCTGACCACCTCATCATGGTTATAATAAAGTGCCCCCTGCTGCATCTGCACACAACCTGGTACCGAGGGAGCAGCCCTCAGGGTGATCCGGGTCTGTCTGAGTCTAAGTCGGAGCTTCCGGCTCCCCTGCTCCACCTTAGGGGGCCTTGGATAAGTTGATCAACCTCTCAGCTTCTATCTTCCTCACTGAGATGGGAATAATCATCACCCATAGGGCCCCTAAGATAACTAAGTGTATAGCATATGTTAAAGTGCTCAACAATATCTGCAAAGAAAATTTAGGTACAGGTTAGTAATTATGATTATTAATATTATGAAATTAACATGCTCTCTATACATATTAAGTGCCTGTTCACATAAGCCCCAAACAGACTCAAACTGGGTGGAAACGGTATCTATCCCTCTGCTGTGATTACCGTATTATTATTTCCAACTTTGGCCTGACCTGGGTTTACTTGGGCTCCCATTTCACTCTTTACCATCAGAAAGTAACTTGACCTTCTGTCTTGATAAACTGTCCATTGCTCCCCCTTGCTTTCCCCTCTGTGCACCCCACATCTTCACCACAACCCCAGGCTCAAGCACCGGGCCTGCCAGGTATGGGCCACAGAGGCTGCCACTACAAACAAGATGAGCGAGGAAATTCTTGGCTTTCCAGGGGTCTGAGCGTTGAAAGCCCTGATGAACATGATATTGCTTGGCACAGTGACCACTCGCAACTCCAGGAGTCCAGAAAGAAGGAAACATTTGAACAACGCAAGACAAAGCTGCCCAGGAATGGGCACTGACATTCCACAGCACCAAGGACCTCCAGGAAAGATGGTCCATTTCCAAAATTCCAAGCTTCGCCGGAAGTGACCACAGCAGCCCAGACTCCTAGATCTAATTCTCTCCCGCCACATGTGGGCAAGGGGCATCTCACCGGGTTTTCACAGCAGCCCGGCAGGCAGGGCTGATTCCCTCTTGACAGGCTGAAAGGAGGACGAGGCTGGAGACCAAAGAGGGGTAGAGATGTGCCCACGGCAGCTTGGCCTGTGGGGCAGAGCTGGCACAGAGGCAGGTCTTCTGCCCCCCCCCCCCCGGCTTTTGGCCAGGGGAGCTGTGGCAGCCCACAATGCATAGCTCTGGAAGGCAAAGCGCCTCCTTGCTCTGGCTGCCGGCTGCAAGGTCATAAAATCACCCGAAGCCAAAACCATGCGGAGCTGCAGTTTACTCACTGCCTGTGGGAATCTTCAGCTCCTTTGGACCTGACTAACCCCCTCCTCAACTGCAGAGGCCAGCCTTTGGTCCCCTTTGAGACTCTGGCCCTGGCAAGCCTGCACAGTGCCCAAGAGGTTGGCAACATTAGACGCTTGCAAGCTGACTGCTATCTCCCCAGCACTCACTAAGCAGACACACAGACGCTGTGTTCCTCAAGGCCAGGCCAGCCCAGGCCTATCAAGCCCTGGCCCCAAAGCCCTGCTGATTCCTGCCCAAACACCAGATCCCAGCTAAGCTGCACGAGCACACACACCTTCCCTAGCCAGGGCAGCAGGCAAGCAATGGCCAGCTGAGGAAGACAGGCCTTGTGCCCTTCCCACTAGCACAGGACTGGGGGGTGCCAGCCGGAGCCACAGGGGCTGAGCCAGATCTGTCACATCTGGGAGAGGCCAGGTGGATCCGGACCTAGCAGTGCAGAGAACACAGAGATGAGAAGTGGGCCCATTTTCCACCCCACCAAATCCTTCAGGATGACCACTGGAGCTACGAAGAATCAATTTCCTCCAGCTCCTTCGGAAGCCAGGATTTACTCTGTGAGTGCGCAGCGCCATTGGCTCAGCTGTTTCCCATCAGCTCCGGCACACTCTGAGGCAGCCCAGCACAGCTCAGTGCCTCCTACTTCATTCCTCCTTCCCTCCTCCTTGATGCTTAAGCCCACTCCCAGGGGGCCACCCACCAGAAAAGTCAGATGGCCTCGACTTGGGAACACCCCAGCGTTCATCTCCAGTGACACCCCCTCGCATTTCCAGAGCGCCAAGCCTCTGCAGCGGCCCTTCACACAGACCCATGCTGGGAAATGAGCCCAAACTGGGGAGGAGCAGAGAACATGGAAGAGCGGCTGGTGCCGGGATCACCGGGCAGCGAGAGGCTGCAGGTAGAGACTTGCCCCACCCCCTGCCCCCCTCTATGTCAGCCCACCTTCACGAGTGCTGACTGCCCAGAGCCTCCCACACACCCATCTCAGCGCACCCCTGACTGCAGCCGTCTACAGGAGGCAGCATGTGAACACAGCATGCCCTGTGTTCACAAAGGGACACTGTTAACCTGGTTCGGCCCCTGGGGACATCAGAACCAGGGCAGTCACTCTCGAATGGGGCCCAGTGAGCTCTGGTCCTTTATGACAGGCCCTCATGCTCTCTCCACAACCCTTGCCCCAGGTCCCAGCAAAGACCTCACTACTGCTCCAGATTTGCAGGACTCAGTGTGGGATACCACCCCACTATTCTACCCTCCTTCAACCTAAGGCACTGTACCCCACTCACACAGGAAACCCAAAGGAACCCTGCACCAGGGTCCTCCTAGGGAGCCCCCACAGCAGGCTGGCTACCTCAACTAATGCTGCAGTTTCCCAAATCCAAAGCACAGTTGTTGCTACACATTGATAAATATCAAATTTTTAATCACCATATAACTAACATTACACAACACTCACTGATCCTACCCCTGTCCCAAGGCCTTTGCATTGGCCGTCCCCTAAACCAGCACTTTCTCCTGCCTGTGGACAGCCTCACTCAGGGTCCAGGCAATGCCACTCGTCAGGGACCTCTGGGCGCCGGCTGTCACCATCCCAAGGACTGCTCCCCAGCAGCTCTGGCCCACACCCCTGTTACTTTCTCTTCATCTTCACCTAATAGTATTTACTCATCTGCCTACGGATTTTGGGGGGGGGGGGTCAAATTCCCTCTGTTGATGATAAAGTCATAAATTCTGTAAGGACAGAGTTCACCTGTTTAGTTCACTGCCACATCCTCAGGGACTAGAACATGGACACACACAGTTGGTGCTTAATGCATGCACCAGGAAAATGAAGAGGAATAAAACTTAAAGCTACCCGATTCTTGTCTATCACTCTTGAATATATAAGTGTCAAGGCAAAACTGGAAGCTGAATACAAACTACCCACAAAACTAGGTGATTAGCTTTGTTAAAGAGAAATTGCTAGGCGTGGGTTTAAAAGCATAAAGTTGTGACCTGGAGCCAGTTCTGTTTCCGTTTTGATTTCATTAATACTGACACAGGAAAGGAATGCCTGCAAACAGGTGTATGCAAACAAAGTGGCATTAATAACTCTACAGCTTTGTGTGCAAGGATAACCAGCTTTCATCCAAACCCAAAACCCAGCAGCACCAGTTTTAATGAGGGATTACTTGGTAACTCTGGGGCTGTCCTGCTCACTTGAAGCTACACGAGCCTTACAGGGGTACTAAAGTCCACCTTAAACAACTCTTAATCTCCTAATCCGAATTCTAGCAATCTCTCTGTCACATGTTTCCCAGCAGCGTTACTGCCAAAAACGCAAGCTGGCTGCCATGTCCAGCCAGGATCTGCTTGCCATGATTGTGACCCTGGCCGACAGTGACCAGCCCTTCTGGCCATCAGTGCTGCCCACTGCCCAGATGAATGCTGCTGAATTCAGCTCCCTTCGCGCAGGGGACTGTGGCTGTGTTTGGCCTCCTCTCAGATAAAGTGTCCGCTATCAAACACCACCATGAAGACAGGGGCTTCCTAGATCGGGCAGCCCTAACAGGCTAGAAGGTAGGTATCCAGAGGTCTAGATAAGACTGTAAGAATTATAAAAGATTTTTATCAAGATAGAACTGTAGATTGTTGAAAAGCAGCAGTGGGTCCCTGAGCCACTGATCTCGCCTGTTACAGAGACCAGGCAAGCGCATGTCACCGAGTCCCTCGAGGGAGCACAGGCTGACTTCCAGCACAAAGAGGCATGATCCTACCAGCTGACACTCCAAAGCCACCAGGGAACTATTAAAGTTCCAACCCCAGCAGTGCCCCCAACTGTGAACCAGTTCCCTGGGTTCACACGTATTTCGAAACGATTCTCTAATTTTGGCATCTGCACGGCTTTCCAGGGATGGAGACATTATGGGTACCAAAGCTTTAATTAACAATCTATGGGAGAAAACCCTACTATTCGCAAACATTATATCCTTTCTCTTCAGTTTGGGTTGGTTTCCCCAGCAAATATGGACAAAGGTGCCCAGCTCCTTTTTATGGGGGACCTCACAATCCTTGGCTGCACAGCTGGATGGCGACCTGCAGGGAGTCCTTCATGGTGCTGCCCAGGCCCTGGCCCCTGCCCAAAGTTTCTTCCATCTTCAGCATGTGTGCCTAGACCTCCACCCTGGGGCCAGACACGAGGGTCAGATGGCCAAGGGGTCACCTTTTCCTGCCTGCACAAATGCACCCCCTCCTCCACAGCCCCGAGACTCAGCTTCTCAGGCATCGGCATGGAGCAAGAATAGTTCTCATTCATACCTACTATGACCCCTCAAACTCTCAGGGGCTGAGGATGTTCTTCAGTGCAAGAACTGTCCAGGGAAGAAGAGCCCGTTACTCTGTGTGGTGGGGAAATCAGTCCTCCAGAATCTCTCTGAGGCCCTTGCAGCTCAGGCTGCTGCCCACGTGACCTGAGGGCTGGCACCTTATAGTGGGGGGGGAGGGTGTTGGGAGGGAGACACACATGCATGCATGTGAGCACACGTACACACATACACAGCCTCCGCCATGGCTAACTTAGCCTCTTGCCCTGGATGGTCTCCAAGAGAAGGAGGGAGTGCCCTGTTTGCTGAGAAAGCTTTGCTCTCTGTCAGTCATCTCTGCTCATTGCTCAGGACTGAGGAGGAAGCCAGGAACCCACAGGGACAAAGGGCTGGCAGTCTGACCACACAGGGGCAGTGCCCAGGTCAGCCCAGAGTGTGGTGTCAGCAGAGAGGAACAGGCCAGGGACTTGTTCATCAGCCACAGATAGCACCACCCACCCACCCAGAGGTGCTTCCTGGGAGGATCCCCAAGACCCAGCTCTAGGCCACATAGCCCTCACCTGGCCTTGGGAGGCTTGGGTGCTCTTCCATGTTGCTAAGGGTACCAAATAGGCCCTCAAGTAGCCTCTACTTGCAGCTCAAGGACCCCAGGAAGGAGACTGGGCCCCCCACCCCATAAAAAAAGGCTTGTCCACCACCCTTCCTCACCCCCAACCTAGGCCTGCTCTTGGTGGGAGAGAAGCCTGGGCTCCTCCCAGAAACACACTGTAGTTAATAGCTCCATTCTTTTCCCATCTCTTTACTAAAAAGGCTTTCCCTGAGAAACCTCCACAATTACTGTCATTAAAGGAAGGGGGATTTAGAAGTGACAAGTATAAGCAGCCTGGTCAGGCCACCCACCCCACAGCAACTCTTCCCTCCAGTTCCCCGAGCTAGGAGGCCCTGGGGGAGGCAATCCCTGGCCTGACTCTATAGCCAACAGGTGGGGCATCACGGGCCTTGACCCCCTGGTGACCCCAGTGGGTGAAAAGGGCAGGCTGGTTCTTGCCTCATCCAGGTCCTGGGCACAGTAAGAAGGTGAAGGCACACCTCAGCCGGGGTGGGGCCTGGGCAGCCACCGCCCCCTGAACCCAAGGGCACCACAGAGAGGGTGCGAAGAAGGGGGCATTGGCGGGCAGGTCACTGGGGTTCACCCTCCTCCTGGGTGTAGGGTGGAATCATAAACCACCACAAGATCCTGCCTTCTCCTCTCTGTTGCTGTAACGGCACTTCCTACCCCACACCGGGCACCCCCCTCACACCTCAAGGACAGATTCACTCCCAGTGAGCATATGCCATATATGGTCGCACTTTGCTTCCTAATTTAAGAATTTACTAACTGAATGGCATATAAAGGGACTTGCCTAGGGGGCCAGTGGGCACATGAGTGGATGCACTTAACTGTCACTCTGTTTTCCTGAGCTCAAACCTCCTGGGATGGGGAAGGCAGGCCCTCCTCGGACCCTGAGGGCGAGGGTCTGAGGTGCGGCCAGGCTGCGAGGCAGCACTCACGTTGAGAAGGCCCTCGGAAACTGACCTCACCTGGCTAAGCCCCTGGCCTTTAGTCCACTCGCAGACACATGCCCTGTCTGCTCCTCCCCCCTTGCCAAAGCACATCTCTGGCATCAGGTCCCACCTGCTCCCAAATCTTCAGTTGCTCCTTGTTTACACAGACTGAGGTCCAGTCAGGCTGGTCGCTGAAGGCCTGTGGGTGAGGCAGAGACCACTCCTCTCCAGGTGTCTATCTGCGGACTCTCCTGCCCATACGTACGTACATATACTATGTCCCGCTGGGGCAGAACGGCCTCGCCTGTCTGGCCAGCCTGTCTCTGGATTCCCAAGAGACCAAATGTGTGCAAACATGAGGCTGCTGCCCAGAACTGGCAAGTATATCAAAGCCTTGGGGGAACTCCTCAGCGTGGGGAGGCCCAGCCCTGCCCCAGTTCAGGCAGCCCCAGCCCCAGGGGTAGCAGTGGGAGAAGATTCCATGGGTCCCCCAGCGTGGAGGCTGAGCAGAGGGGGTCCCCGCTACAGCTGGCTGTGGTTCCCTCACAGGACTCTGCACCCACCGCCTCTGCCCTGTGGGCTGTTCCCTCCACGTTGGCCTTACCTGGCAGCTTTCCTGAAGGGCCTGTTACTGCTGAGTCATCCCTCTCCCACAAAAGGCACAGCCCTCTCGAACGTGTACAGAGTCACACAAGCACAAACGCTGCTGTGCTGTCCTTGTGCAACTTGGCACCCACTGCCTGCAAGTCCCGGGATTTCTGTGCAGCCACAGCTAGGGCAGGTCTCCATGCAAGCAACCCGGCATTTCAAGAATGGGCACTGGGCATCCTTGGGCTCTGGCGAGGTCTCGCTGACCGGAAGCTGGGCTGCTGGGTACTGGGATTTTGGTGGCCTGAGTGCAGTGGCCACGCTGGCCCACCCAAGGCTCCCAAGACAGTAGGGCAGCCTCTCCTCACCACCGGCCCATCCTCGCTGCTTTCAAAATCCACCGAGGACCAGGACCAGACCCCACAGCCTGAGCTCTCACTCTGCTGCTACCACCTCTGAGCGACTCTGGAAAGCCCCTGCTCCTCTCTGATCACTGCTTCTTCCCACATAAGTGGAAGCTGGGACCAGACTGGTGATTTCTCAGCTTTGTTTCTGGAAGCCCTATGTCCACACTTGGGACCTGAAGTCCACGAGGGCCGAGTCCTCCTGCCCCCAGTACGTGACATCAGCAAGCACTTCCTTTCTCAAAACACAAGCTCAGCCTTACTCTTCCTTCCCCTGCAGACACAGGCTTCCCAGCAGGTACAGAATAGGAGCCCTAAGTCAGGGCCAGTGGCCCCCATCCTGGGCAAGTCAGGGCTGGTGAGCCTGGAGAAGCAAGTGAGAGTGACAGCCAGGCGCAACACGCGGGTGCAACTCTGGAGGCCGGCTCTGAAGGAGACATGTGGTCATGGGTCACTACTTCAGCCCAGTACCTGGCCTCTAGAAGACAGCTTTGGTGGGGTGGCAACAAGGAAAATCACTGCAGTCACAGGTGGGACACCCGGAGGCACTAGGTCAGCCCAAGAGCAAGGTGAAGAGGAAGACTGCGCCCACTCGGGCTTGCAGCAGGCCCCTGGGGCTGAAGGTACACTGGCAGGAGGTGCTTCCCTGGCAGGAGCCAGGGTCATCCTGTAGGAGCTAAAAAATCACAGAAGGGCCCCTCAGGCTAAGGGAGGAGGGAAGCATAGGCAGAGAAGCCTACGGGTGACAGTTGGAGCCACAGCGGAGATACCACCCAGGTCAGAGAGCGGGTCTCCTACCAGAGCCTTCCACTGACCAGAGCTGGCTGTCAAAGCAGTAGTGAAGGAGTCGGCAGGCCTGGATGTGAGCGCACAGTGGTGACTGACAGCCTTGTGGACACACGCATGCTCCCTCCCCCCCCCCCACCCCGAGGCCCTGAGCGTCCAGATGTTGCCCACACTCAATGCTCACATAAAAGCATCTTCCCCCAGGCAGCCCCCATCTGGCCCTACCTGGCTGTACTCCTCTAGGCCTCGGCCCCCTGGGGTCCAGTGGGGTCAGGCGGGAGTCCTTGCTGAACCCTCCCCAGTCCCAAAGTTGTCCCAGCAGCTCAGGGGGACTCTGTTGCAGCTGAGCACAAGCTGACTTGCCCTTTTGCCCTGAACTCCTTAACTGGGTTTATTTCCAAGAAAATCTTTTTCCCAAATGAAAATTTCACGGTCATTTCTTAGGGGAATATATGTTATTTTGTTTTGAAGTCACTGGACTGGACATACAAAAGGAAGCCAAGCACTCCCACGTGAAATTGCTCTAAGCCCAGGCTGACCTTGGCGGGGAAGGGAGAGAGGAGGACAGCAGGGGCACCAAGGTCCCACACCCTCCAGAGGCTTCCCACTGAGACATGCACTCTTAGAGGAGACCCGGAGGTTCAAGCACTTCACGGAGTGGGATCGGATCCCGCCCATCTCCTTCAACGACCCTACTGGCCTTTGCCATCTCCTAGGGGTGCTATGACCTCCTAACTGACTGTCCTCCAGCCTCTTTTCCCAACACAAGACAACTTACGAGTGGCATTTCGAAAAAAAATCCTGATGCAGTTACCTCCTGTTACCTGTCTACGGTCTCTAGAATAAATGGCAAACGCGGAGCCAGAGAGCTGAGGCCAAGAGTGGAGACAGCTCACCTGGCTCAGGGGTGCGCAGCATTCAGTAATGATGCGGTGGGCACAGGCATACCACGGGAATCGGGAGACACTTCAGATCTCAACTTTCTTCCCTACACTTCACTCTTCCCCTTCCCTTCTCTCCTTCCCCACCTTTCTTTCTTCCTGGAGAGCCGATTGTTAAAACTTACATGCATACCACCAAATGTGGTCTTGATATCTGGGGCATTGACCCAGACTAATGGTCTACCACCTCCTCCTTCCCAGTGTCTCCCTCCTCCAGCTTACCAAACCCACCAGATCCTTCCAGGCCCCTTGGCACCACTCCCTGCTACTGGAGGGGAAAGAACATGGGCCTGCTTCTGTCCTGAGTTCAGTTCCAGTTGTGTGACCCTGGGCAAGTCACTTCCCCTCTCTACCCCTGCTCCAATAAAAAGCCAATAGCAGCCCTGGGTCAAAAAGGCAAGAAAAATGTATGGGTAGATGTGCTGAAAACAATGTCTCCCCTTTTCTGCCAAAGGAAGTTCTCCAAGACCAAAATCTCACCTCCTTGTTGAACCCCGGTCTATGAGCCCAGCGGAATTCTCCTATTCCCACCCTGGCTGCCAGTTCTCAGTGACTGAAGCTCACGGATATAACCAGATCCTGCCTGCAAAGCCCCAAAACAGAGCAGGGCAAGAAGCTGTGGTGGTAGATAAATGTGGCCCCAATGAGAAACAGGATTACCTGGCTGACAAGCGGCCAGGACCTCCGCGTGTCCTCACCTATAGACCAGGCACGGGGACACGTGCACCCTCCCTCCCCAAGAATGAGAGAGCTCTCTCCTTGGCCTCACTGGCACCTGCCCATTATTGGCAGCAAGCAGAGGCAACAAGGCCAGTGGCCTTGTCTGAAATCAGGGATGAATCAGCCCCACAGAACTCACCTCATTGCCAGTTCATTTGCAAAAGGGAGGAAAACTTCTAGAAGACAGCATGGCCCCAGATGACATTGGATGACCAGCCCACAGGAGCGCTGCTCTCCGTGGAGAGACAGTACCACGCTCACTGACTGCCCTGGCCAGCTGGGACAAGGTCTTCATTGACCAAGTGATGAGAATTAATGTCCCTTAGGTCTATCAGGAGGCCCAGAATTAACAGGGGTACCCAGGCTCCCCGGCATTTTCTCCCCCTCCACCCCCATCTCTGAGGAACTCAATCGATCCAAGGGATGGGTAGATATTACTCATCACTTAGTGGGCCTCAGTTTCCTCCTCTGTAAAGGGAGGGCATCAAGCCCCCCAGCCCCCAGGAGCTACAAGCAGCCAAGTACATTATGCAGTGGGCAGAGCACAGGAACTGCTGAAGGAGCACTCACTATTCATTACCACCCTGTTTTATACAATGGAATCTGCAATCTGCATCTTAAGTTACTGCAGGATCAAACCTCTTGAAAGGGACTCCCCTGCCATCCAGATACCCACCCAGACCCTCCATGAGTAGGGCCGCTTGAACTGGGGCAGCAGAAAAGCTCTGTCCCTGGCGGCGGCCACAGGGAATCTTTGCATACTGAAGGGTGGGCATGGCCTGCCCGGGCCGCTGGTGAAGAGTAAACCACTGCATCGCACATGACACGACTTGACAGGCCAGTGGGGCCAGTTCACGGCTGGTTGCAGATTCATTCCCTCAAAACCTCAGTCACCTGAATACCTCCAGGGTTGGGGAACTCTGCACCCAAAAACTACACTTTCCACTACATGTGGCCTGAAAGATGAAGGGGGGATGGGCAAAGGGACCATGGGTGGCAGCTGCTCAAGGCTAACCACGACCACACCTGTCATATGCCCTGAGGAAGGGGCAGCCTCCCACCGCCTGCCCAGCTTCAGCCCAGGTTCATCTGCCTAGCTTCAGCCCCACCAAAGAAGTCAGCTCTCCAGGGACTAGACAGCACCCCTGGGAAGCCAGCTCAGAGGGAGCCTCAAGCTAACGGGCTCCACACCACTAGGCAACAGCAAGAAAGAAAAGAAGGTGGCCCCAGCCGGGCCCAGCAACAGCCTAGGAGATCAAACCGCCCAGATAATGAGCTGAATTCTTCTCGCAGAGACACCAGCTAATGAAGGGAGCTCAGCATCACGGGCCCAAACTGTTTATACAAGTGTTAAAAATACATTTCAAAAGAAAGCAGGGAAGCCTGAGGAAAACCCTCTGCCGCCTTTGGAAAGTGATTTCTGAAAACCACGTTAATTTGTTTTCCGAAAGGTGTTTGAAGTCTCTCAGTGTACCCCTTGGGCAACTTTAATTCCTCCTCCTAATCCCCTATTAAACCTGATGCTCACTAGCACAGCCCACTTAGGGGATTATGATTTTTATTCTTAATTATAGATACATATTTGGGTACATGTGTGTTCCGATGTTTTTATGTAAATCAAAAAGGCACTGTCAGCCACACCTCTCTCTCCAAGATGCCCAAAATAGCCTGAGCTTCATTAAAGCACTAAGGGGATTTAAAATGAAGTTTAAAAGGTCAGAAGAGGGTAATTTTTTAAATTAATTTTCAAAGTCTTGCAACCTTGCAGCCAGAGATGAATACGTCTGTGGGAAAGTCAGAGAAGCAATGTGTGAAAAGTTGAGCCTGGGAGGAGCTGGGAGGAGGGTGAAGTCACTTTTGCAGTGCCAGCTGGGGCAGGGGACCCCCAGGCAACCGGTTGCACAGTCTCAGTGGGGTCCGGCAGGGAAAACAGGAATACACAGGGATCGTCTCTATCGCCGGCATCATTATCACTAGCACAGAGCAACTCTTTGTCACCACGGTGCGTCGGCTTTCAAATTAAACTTTGCACACCTCACCTCATTCAAATCTGTAACCCTCTATGGTTATCCCCATTTCTCAGGTGAGGAAAGTGAGGTGTGGACTGGTCAAGTGACTTCCCTCAGCCTTATGGGAGAAATGGTAGGGCTAAAAATGACACTGATGATGACAATAATGATGCTCATGGTGATATCTATTGAATACCCATAGCATGTCAGACATGTGAAATAATTCCAGCTACTAATCTTACTTTACAGGTTTAAAAAATGCTGCAGAGACTGGACAACTAATCAGGATCTCTAATTTGAAGCCAGATCAGTGAAACTCCGGAACCCAACCCCCTTGGCCTTTTTTCTCTCATTCCACAGACTAATCACACATGCTCACTAGCTGCAGAGGACTTTACAACAAGGGCACAAGAGATGTGAAAAGACAAGGGCAAGCCTCCTCTGGCCCTCGCAGCGCCATGACCACAGGAGAATCTGGCTTCTGAGTCCTAAGAACCCAGTAGCCCAGCTGGAGAGAGAACAGAATGGACTGAGGAAATCTGGAAAGGACCCCTACGGGACGCATAGAAGAGGTGGGCTGGGAAGAAAACAGTGGAAATGGGTACAATAGGGTGTACCGGTGCAAAAGTGTGCTCAGAGGCACAAAGTGGCGACACCAGGCAGCAGACAGCTGGAGGAAGCTGGTCTGGGGACCAACACCTGGGGCTTACAGAGCACAGGGCTACTTACACAAATCTACTCATTCTTTGCCTCACGTCCAGTGATCAGATCTGAAGAAAGACTCCCTGCTCCCATTCAAGGCCACCCTGCCTCTGACACCAAGTCCACCTTCCTGTACCTTCAGAAGATGTCACTCTTGTCAGTGCTCCCTCTTTCTTTGGCACATTAGACTCCTTTGGCTGGCACTTCTCCCATGTCCCAAAACCCTCTGCCAGCACCAACGTACCTCTCACAAGGGGCCACCTTACTTCCCTCCTTCCTCTTTTGGTAAAACTCTTTGAAAGCCATGCAGGGGTTTAGAGAAACCCAGAGCTCCCTTTCCCCCACCCTCCCTGATGGGCCTTTGCCCCCACCTCCTCACCCCCTAGCCCCAGCTCAGTGAGTCAAAGCCAAGTACCAGCATCCCTTCCCAGACACCTGCCCACCAGAGTGCCACGCTACCCCTCTTTCTCTCCAGCCAGCTTCCTGGCATTTCTTAAAGACTCCTGCTGAACTACTACTGCTTGAGAGGTGTCTCTGAGCCCTCTTCTGTCTCTCTCACCACCGAGTGTGACAGAGACAGCTCAGTCCTGTGGCTTTGAAGACCTGGGACACCAAGGCCATCAACTGTCCACCCTGGCCAGCCTCTCAGCTCCACACTCAGCAGTGTTACCACTTGGGCCTCAACAAGCCTGCCTCTCTACCAAGCCCCCACCTCCATGTCAGACTCTTGACTACCCCTTCCCCAGACCTATTCCTCTATTCTTCTCCATCTCAGTAAACCCCTGTGGGGCTGAGGAAGAGGGAAGTCAGTAGTAACTCTTGACTTAAGCAACTGGGTGGACAGCACGGGGTACCCATCCTTCAGAACATTTTATTGACTTGACCTCCGAAACACAACTGGATCCCTGCTGCGTTATACCAACCAACACTATCATCATTCTGCACTGAGACTAATAGGTGCAAACTATTTCACCTCCCATCCTCACCTTGCTCCCTATAATCCACACTCATCCAAAAATCACAGAATATTTTTAAAACACAGATCTAAGTGTGCCATGATCATGACCACCCCAGCTCCTCACTGTAGGTGGAATTATACCCTTTCTCCTAGACATCAACCTGCACTGTCCCATAGGATCTGAATCCTGTCAAACCCATGTCAGTATTTGCCACTCCTTTCTGGTTAGCTAAACCCACCTGCCTCGTGTATTCTGCATCTTCAATATTGTAAGGTTTATTTGACCCCAGGGCCTTTGCACTTACTGTTTCACCTAAGATGGTCTGCCCTGATTTCCTCATAGCTGATTCCTTGTCATGCAGGTTTCAGCTATAATGTCACTTTCTTGGAGAAGACATTCCTTTCCCACCACATCCTCTCCATCACATCCCCAATTTTAATGCTCTACAGTACACTTATCAAACCTGACCATTTGCTCGTTTATTTATATGTGTTCATATTGTCTGTGTCTTTCACCAGAGAGTCCCAGGAGGACAGGGACCATACTGGCACACTGAATGCTGTCACCCCAGTTTTGAGCAAAGCACCTGGCTCAGACAGAAGCTCAGTCATGGTGACACGAATGATACCTCCTTCTACCACCCACTGAGCTTCCCCAAAGACCTGGCCTTTTCCACAAAAGCCCAGTGTCTATGTGGTTAAGATCTGTGCCCTGATTATATAAGGACCAAAAGTTTGGGGTCAAGGTGAGTGGGAATCACTGCCTTTTTCCTCCACTCACAGCTACCACACCCTCCTCCCCACTATCATGCTGCCCTGACCTGGGGATCAAGTACAAGCAGTGAGGCTTATGTGCTGGGCTCCAGTCTGGCTCCCCACTTCCTGCCAGGAACTGAGCCATTCTCTTCACCTCTCTGATCCTAATTTTACCCTCCTCTCCTTCTTTCCTCTTGGGCGTGTGATTGGGCTAAGAGTTTACTCATAACAAAGTGACATTACAAATACAAGGATCCACTTATCCCAGTGTCACACTTAATCCTGCACTCCCTATAGGGAAGCAGGTTCCTCCTGTGGAGAGTAGAAAGTAGAGCACGGATCCCCCAATATAAGAGGCACAAAGACTGCCGATGGTTCATGCGTTGTAAGTGCCAGGACTAGAAATGGATACCACCCCACCAGAAGCAAGGTCTGGTCCATGGAGTGGGCTGGAGGGCCATGCTGCAAAGGGCTCCTTGAGGAAGGATGGTGTCCTGGGCAGGTAAAAGCCAGTGCCTCCACAGGATAAAAATATAAGCCCTAGAGTATCCAGAACTGATATCCAAATTATATGAAGAACTCTTAAAACTCAACAATAAGAATAGAAACAATCCAATTAAAAGTTGGGCCCAAGACCTTGTCAGACACCTATTCAGGGAAGATATGCAGGTGGCAAAAAAAAAAAAAGTACAGGCCATTAGGCAAATGCAAATTGCAACAATAATGAGGTACTACTACACATCTTGTAGAATGGTGGCCAAGATTCAGGTCACTGACAACACCAAGTGCTGACAAAGATGTAGAGCAACAAAGACTTTCATTCATTCAAAATAGTACAGTTCCCCAGGAAGACAATCTGGCAGTTTCTGACAAAACTGAATGTACTCTTTCCATACAACCCAATCATTGCATTCTTCAGAATTTACCCAGAAGAGTTGAAAACTTATAGCTACACAAAAATTTGTGCATGGAGGCTTATAGCAACTTTATTCGTAATTATAAAAACTTGGAAACAACCAAGATATGCTTCAGCAGATGAATAGGTACCTCTAGATGTCCAGAGAATGGAATATTATTCAGCAGTAAAAAGAAATGTGCCATCATGCTATGGGAAGATGTGGAGGAACTTTTTTTTTTCTTACATTGTTGCAGTCACCATAGTTCTCCCACCACCACCTCACCCATGAAACATCATCATATTCCCTTGGTTTCTTTTTTTACCCTGTCATGACACCCTTTTTCCCATCTCTTGCTGTGTCAGCTTGCCAGATTGGGACTTTTTCTTGATGTTTTACTTGGTTTCTCTATATTCCACATATAAGTGAGACAATCCAGTATTTATCTTTTTCCTTCTGACTAGCTTTGGCCAGCATAGTTCTTTCCTGCTCGATGTGGAGGGACTTTAAATGCATGTCACAAGGAAAGAAGCCCACCTGGAAAAGGTATGCACCAAATTATTCCAACAATATGACATTCTGAGTAAAGCAAAATTATGAAGACAGTGAGAAAATCACCAGTTACCAGGGGGTAAGAGTAGAGAGGAATGACTCAATGGAGCACAGAGAATTTCAAGAACAGTGAAGGAATCTGCACAATACCTAATGATGAATGCATGCAGTTCTATTACCCGAATCTATGCCGTGTACAATTCCAAGAGCAACCCCTAACATAAACTGTGAACTCTCAGTCATCATGACGACTCACTGTAGGCCCATCAACTGTAACAAAGATATTACTCTGGTGGCAGATGTTGATCGTGGAAAAGGCTGAGGAGCAGGGTGGCAGGAGATCCCTGAGAACTCTCTACATGTGCCACTCAATTTTTCTGTGAACCTAAAACTGCCCTAAAGCTAGTCTAGTAAAAAAAAAAAAAATCAACCAGGAAACCAGCACCAAGCCTGGCCCCCCGGGATCCCTACTGACCTGTACCTGGCATTATGTACCTTTTTATGCCTCAGTCTACTTGTAGCTAGACCCAGCCCTGATGCTAAAATTTATCGTACCATAGTTAGAACATTAAACTACCCTCAATACTTGCAAAACATGAGCTCTGTTTACAGCCACATTGACAAACCTTGGGTCCACCCAGCAACTCAGAGCCAGAAAATATGTAAAGACTGAGGTGTGCAGCCTGCCAGGTTGCACTTGGGCCACGGGGAAATATCCAACTCGGAATAGTCCCAAAGTATGCACTGGCCCTTGGAGCTGTGCCAAGAAGTCTGTCTAAATGCCCTACCCCCGCAACCAACATTTTCAATACCAACCCAGCTGGGCCCACGCTTCCCAGCCTGCCCAAGCAAGTGCTCATGACTCCCCCCATCCCGCTACCAGCCCAGGGAGGAAAGCACAGTGAGGACCCTGGCCCTCTTTACAGACAGGGACACTAAGACCCGCAGGCATGTAGAACTTGCCTGAGGTGTATGCTGAGCTCTGCATTTTACGCATTTTGTAGGGAGACTCATCAAGGTTTTTGGCCTACGTTCACACAGAACACTGAGACAGGGCTGTGTCTCCCAGCTCCAGCCCAGGACTCCGTGCCCTTCACCACCCACCTTCAGACCTATGTTAAATTTCCACCCTGGGCACCTGTAGCCCACAACAGCTGTGTGAGGTGCCACTCTGCCCCACCCCCACCTTCTTGCTGATTTTATTCCACCTTGAGGTATGGAATCATACCCTTGGCAATGGGCACTCCCCAAAAATACATGAATATACCTGTCCAGTATCACAGCCCTCAGATTATCCTCTGACCCTACCCAGAGCACAGCCAATGACCTCTCCCAACTAGGAGGGCACCAACTACAAGGTCAAATTCTGACATGGCACCAGGTGGCTTAGCTAGGAGCTAAGAGACAAGATGTGCAGACCCCAATTCTGAGTTCTGGGTGAGCCTGGGCACCCAGTCAGCAGATTCACTCCTTCTCTGCCAAGTTCCCTGGCTGACCCTGCTCAGTACTGCTAGGCCAGGCTCAGCTGTGCCAGGATCAGCAGAATCCATCCCTCCATCCTATGCCCATACCAGGCAACACCTCAAGCTGTTTGTTTCTGCAAAGGCCAGTCCAGAGACCTCACCGAGATAAAGCCGGCTTCTAGCCTGCACATCGCATCACAGGCTTGTAACCTCCATTGCCAGATTTGTCTGTAGTTACTGGTCAAGGGCAAGCACTTCGGGTACATTCTCCCACTCCTGGGGTATCCAGCAGGGGCGTCTTGTGTGGAATGTGTAGCAAACTCCACGGAGCCGTGCCTCAGGGAGGGGGTGGTGGGGAGGGGAGCTGCCCAGTCGCACAGGACAGAGAGAATCAAATATCCTAGTCTCGCCAAGCCTGGCGTGGCACCTGCCCCCACCACCGCAAGGTCTCCACGCCCTCTCACCTACCCCAGGACCCCCACACTGCTCAGCCTATAGCATGCCAGCTAACGAGTGGCTCTCAAGGAGCCTTTGCCTCACCATTGGGAAGGGTCCTCTGGCCCAGACAGGGTCTCTTCAGGGCCGACAGCAGCGAGCACGGCGCACGCCCAGAGGAAGGACAGGAAAATGGGTATAAAATTACATAATGATGTCTGATCCACACACCGAGAAAATGAAAGTTCTCTCAACCCTGGAGACCCACTGGGAAAAGCCAGAGCAAGATGACCAAAGGTCCGATGGGTCCTGTAAAGCTTTGTTTGGATGAAATGTTTGCTCTTATTGGAAAAACTTCTTTGTCGCAGATAAAATTGTTCTCTAATTTGGTCATACATTTGGATTTCATTATTTTCAGAATGTATTCCAGACATCTAAAATTAAACAGATGTCATCGACCCCGTTTAGACCTAAAAGACTTGTAACCAAACGGTGACTTCAACCCCGATGCAATACCGACTTGGAACACTGTGTTTTAGTCATTAAAAGTTTTAAAACTCTGCTCCATTTTTCTCATTTCCTATAATGAGATCTCTTCCCCCTCCTTGAAATACGCCAATTCTTCAAGGGTCAGCACAAAGTCAAACCGGAGAGTAAAGCAAATTTAAATATGAAAAATGGAAGAGTGAAATATGAAATCCTTATCCACTGAAACCCTCGCCGAAAAAATTGAAACTCGGCTTCGTCGCAAAGGAGCAAAACTGGTAAGGGGGAGATATAACAAGAGTGTAAGCGCGGGAAGGGGATTTGGCTTCTAAAGCCTGCATTGTTTCATCGTTCCTTTCCTGACAGGGATTAGATTAGTGTGAATCCTCCAAGCCTGTGCAAGGCGTCCTGGGGACAGTTAAGAAGAAAAGACAATTCTTTCTCTTCTCCGATCCTCGTCTCCGAGTTGGCCCCCAAATGAATTTGCTAAACGGCCTAACCAGGCCAGAGCAACGTGCCTGTCTGAGATGCCCAGAATCCACAAGCAGCGGCCAGGGGCCCATGGGACATGCCTGTGGTGGGGGAGGGGAGTCCAATTTTTGTATTTGGCAGTTCCATTTGGGGCCTGGCCTACTTGGTCATATAAAGTCTTCACTATACCAATTTCAGGAAAGAATAAAGTGGAGAAGGGAATAAGAGAGGACTTTGCCTTTCCCAAGGGACCTTGACCCTTTGGCTCTCCCCAGAAAGCAGATCCCTACAATCAGGCCTCTGCCCCCAAAGAGGCAGTGCTAGGTGCTTCCGGTGAGCCTGTGGCTGTTGGAAGCCCAGCACACACGTGTCGTGCTAGCCACCCAGCTTCCCACAGCTAAACTCAGCCGGATCCCATTTGGCAGGCCTCTTCCATCCCTGGCACCCCCTTGCAAGTGGGGACTTACATAGGAGAGAGAGTTCTGAGCCACTCTCCTTGGCTTCCTGGCACACAAGGGAGGCAGCACGTGCTCTCCATTCCTACTTGGAATGACACCTCCTGTGAGGCAGGCAGCGGAGCAGTGATGCCCAGGGCTGGACCTGTTCAGTGAGTACAGAGGTGATACTCCACCCGCACTGACTCCGAACCCCACTGTAATTCCACAGATGCACTTACCCCCCATCCTGGGAAAGCTGCCCTGTGTCTCTGGCTCTTGACTCTGCTCTCATCTGTATGAAATTTACTCTCCACCATCAGCAAGCTGCTTCCCCCGATGCAAACCTAGATGGGGTGTCTTGGCGGCTGGCAGTGCTGTGGAGACGACTGCATCCCAGGAGGTCGGTCACAGCGCCGTCTGCCTGGAAGACAGGGAGAGACAGCATGCAGTTCTCCATTTGCCAACTCAGAGCCAACTCCTTTCGCATCACAGATGTGGAAACTGAGGCCCAGGGAAGTAAGGTGAGCCCATGCAAGAAGGCACACCACAACAAAAGATCAGGCCTTATAAAGGAGTGCCCTGGAAAATTAGAATGTGCCAACTTGTACATTTCAATCCTGGATGTGAACAATGCTGGGCATTTCAAAGCAACTTTAACCCGCTATGTGTGAGCAGGGCCTGAAAGCCTATGAGATGCAGGAGGCCCAACAGGCCAAGTGCAGCTGCAGCCACACACAGAAGCAGGAACAAAACCTGGTTTATCGGCCAACCTCCCAACAGACCACCCACAGGTGGGGCGGGCATTTGTACCCATCACTGGAGCGGCCAGAGGGTATTGTAAGTCTGAAAGTGTGGGCTGAATGGGGTGCAGAGAGAGAATCAATCTCATCTGTATGCAGATGCACTCTCCACCATCAGCAAGCTTCCCCCGATGCAAACCTAGATGGGGTGTCTGCACGAGAGAGTGGTAAACAGTGACAACTGCTGTCCGGGAACCAGTGGATGCACGTCCCATCACCTGAGACCTGGGGGAGAGCTGGTGGGCGGTGTAGACACCATCAGGACCAGGCCCCGCCCCTCCCCCCAAGGAGTATGTGGTCAGCTCATGCCACTCATTTCTCTAATGGCTAACACAGCTCTGAGTACCCACAATAAACTCAAGTCACAAAAGGCACAAATTAACTGGTAATTATTTGCTTTACCAAAGGATTGCTTTTTCTTTACCCCAGGGTCCTTATAAATAATGAGAGCCCTTCTACTAGCATTTGGGTATAATCCCCCTCAAAGACCCCAGTACACCAGCCACTCAGCAGCATAAAGCTAGTGTAGTTCAGGATTTAGCATAAAGCCCATGACCAGCTCGGGACTGATCTTCACGCCAAATCGGCCCACAGAGATGATCCAGCCCAGAAGAGGAATGAGGCCACAGAAAGGGTGCAAAGCACCCACGGGCACCAAAACAATCCCCAAAAGGAGGCTGGAAAAGCTCTGGCCCATGTCAAACCTCAGAGATCAACACTCATGCACAGATGGGAATGGAGTAGTGGGAATGCCTAGTCAGGCCCTGGGAGGCAGTGGGTGATGGAAACCAGCAAGATGCCTGCTGCCCCGGAGCTCCCGTGCCAGTGGTGGGAAGTAAAGACAGATGTCCTTCCGACAGCCGTGCTCATGAACACCTACCTGCGTGCTCACCTTAACTCTCTTCAGGAGAGAGCCTGGGAGAGCAGTTACTTAAGTGACAGGAAGGTTTTGCTAGATGTAATCGCTGAGTTGGGATCTAATGGGAAGGTGACAGCTCAACAAGCAGCGATGAGCAGGGCAGAAAGCAGTCCAGGAAGATGCAAGAGCATGTGTCAGTGCCCTGGATTAGCAGAACATGGCCTATCGGAGGAACTGGAAAGCATGCTGGAATGGCTGGGTGCGGGGAACAATGGGCAGCCCCCACGCAGCAAGGGTACACCAAGGAGTTTGCTCCTTAGACCAAGATCAGTGGGATAAGGTGGAAGTCTTGGTGAGTGAGTCCAAGAATCTGTGTTTCGCAGAGACAGACCTGGGTGCTGAGTACAGAAAGCAGTTTCTGCTGGTCCTTTGTCTAGAAGGTCCCATTCTAGAAAGTCAATGTTAATAACCCAGATTACAAAGTGGCTGAAACCTCTAATTTAAAGTGAAAATCAAAGGATCTGTGATCTGCCAAGGCACCTCTTGGCAGGGTTTTAATTCTGCTCTCTATGGCTGACACAGCCACCAGGCCTGGTGGCTGACGGGTACGTGGAGGAAGCAGGCCAGGCCTGGACCCTGGCTCATTGCAGCGGTGGCTGGAGAGTGTGAGCCCCCTCAGGGTGCCAGAGTTCATGCCTCGGGGCCAGAGAGCCAGGGGTGCCGCAGCCTCAGGTGTGACACTGCAACACACAAGAGCCACACACGCCCTGCTTTCTCAGGCCTTGTCTGGGCCCGGTTCTCTGTCACGCAGAAAGACATACATGCACATGCCTACCTAGCACGTCTCCACAAGAGCCATGTTTCAGGCAACCTGATCAAAATGACCCCAAGTGACTTCCTCTGCTCACAGACTTCCAACGCAGAGCAGGAACCAGATCTCAGCTCTCCCTGCGTTCCCAAGAAAACACATTCTTGTTGCCCTTTACCTGACACTTTGGGAAAGGGGCACTGGGGAAAGCAAGAAGCAGGTGCCCATCTGCCCTGAATAGTTGCACAGGGACCGGGATAGTCCAACTCCCACAGTACCCAAAAGGACAGGAGAAGGTGCCAGCTGTTGTCCCTGGCTTTGCTGAGGCAGCTGCCCTGTCTGGGGCTTCAGAGCTTACAAGCAGTAAAGCTCCCAGGGTGATGGGTTCTGATCCCCCTACAATGGAGCCAGCCTGGCCGGGCCTGGGTGGCTGGTCACTAGGCCTCTCTAAGATCCAGGGTCCTTTCTCCTCAGGAAACACGACGTCCTGTGGCTCTGCAGCCCTGCCTCTCCCCTTCCCCATGTTGCCCAGTCATGCAAACAAAGGCATACTGGGGAAGAATGGCACTCATACTTAATAACCCTCAAATCTGGCTCCACATGTGGCTATTGTTAGGTAGATTTAAGCAGCAATTACAGAGGAACCTCCTTCCTTCTCAGCAACAATCTAGGCCCTTAATCCAGCTAAGACCTGGGGAGTTTAGGGTTGAGCTCACTGAGATGAAGGTACCAGCTTAAGGAGGGCCTGCTCCAGGCTGGGGTAACTGGAATGTGGACAAGGCTCTCCCTAAATTTACTCCTTGCCAGCAAAAAAAAAAAAAAAAAAAGGCGGGGATGGGGGGGCTGTTACTGGGTGGGGGTGCAGTGCAGGAGAGGTTGGCAAAGAATGGACCGCCTGGCTGAAAGCGCCAAGACAGTGTGGCCTCCAAAGAGTTCACACAGAAACTTTGCAGGAATGTTTGGACTGAGAATCCAGAAGAAGGAAGAGAGGCATCGTGCCCAGCAGAAACCCAGCACCCAGAGGGCAGCGCCTTCCTCCTCATCCTGACAGGAGGCAACCCTAATGCCTCTGCCTGGGACTCCATGTTGCCCACAGCCCAACCAGAGTAGAAAATGAGCTTCCAGAGGCACATCACCAGGGAAACTGGGCTGGACTGTAGGAGCTCACCCAGTGACATTCCTCAAGGATGCCTTTCCCCCCCCCCCCCCCCCCCCCCACTTTGCTTCTTCGTGCCCTGCAGGAGTGCCTAGCCAGCCTCACTGTCACAAACCCCTTGCTGCCTGTCTGGCTTCAAGGCTCCCACTGCTTCCCTGGAGCTCAGTTCACGACGCCACACCTGTGCTCCTCCGTATGGGTAGTATGTCTTTCCCCACTCCAGTTGGGAAAAGACAAAAAGACAGGCTGTGGCTCCACTCTGCTGGCTTGGGCTGGCTTCAACAAGCCGACCTACATCCAAAAAGCAACTCCCCCCTCCCACCCTTCTCACTGCCCAGTGTCAGAAGAGGGGTGGCTAGGCCCCAAAGCCTTCCCACTGCTCTGGGGCTCCCTCACTGTGGACACTGTGGGCCATGAGCACATGTTGGGCAAGAGCCCCCATCTTTCCTGGGCCTGGAGGCCTCTGACTGCCTGAGGAATCAGCATCTGGCCAGTCACCCACCCCTTCAAGTTTGCATTTTCTCCTCCAAGCTTTCAAAGTATTATATGGTTCTGCTTTATCACAAAACAGTAATGAAAACCATTTGGTGTCAACTATAACTTGGATAAAGGCTTTTATGGGGTCTAAAGGATGAGGGAGCCATAACCTCTATCTACTGAGCAGTCACCCCTGTGGGCAGGCACTGTGCAGGGCCCCTTGCCATCCAAGAACACTGGCTTTGGGGAACACACTCCTGGATTTGAGTCCTGGCCTCCCCACCAAGTGGCTGTGTGACCCTGGGCAGGTTATTTCATTCTCCAAGCCTTCATTTCCTCCTCAATAAAGTGACCCTTAGAATGATACCACATATGGGGGGGACTGTGGGGATGACGGAACCAGGTGCTCTCTAGTCCACATTCTCAAGGTGTGGTCCTGGGACACACAGCAGCCCTCGGTTAGGAAGGTCCACACTGAGGCCACCTTAGATCTGCTGAACAGGACCCGCCGAGGGGTCAGTGACCTGCTGGCTCCATCTCCCGGACCGTGACGTGCTCATGTGGGATAGTCCCTGAGCTAGCGCTCCAGAAGGGACTGGAGAGTGCACATGCACCTGGCAAGTCAGCGCAGCCAAGATTTCCAGCCTCCCTCCCCCTGGTCCCCAAACTGCAACAGTTAAAATGACTGCAGAGGCCACAGCCCTCTTACCATGCCCTGCTGTCTTCCATCTACAGCTCAAACCCTAAGGCAAAATGAGCTCAGATGACACTGTCCTCAGAGCCAAGCAGGGGCTCGCATGGGTGATACAAGCACTTTTCATAAACCTGCAAGGCAGACAAAGAGACTAATTGTTGAGTGACCCCTTGGAAAATGGGGGTGAGAGGTTCAGAGCCTCTTGGACAAACAATGACTCCATTTCTGAGGAATAAAGCATATGGAGGCACACTGCTGCCTGGTGCTCCTGGGACCCACCACCTTCAAGGCAGCTGAAGCATCTGCTTCCCTAAAGACTTTTCCAGCTTAAAGCAGGAACGTTAGTATCAGCCAGTCAGGAAAGGTACGACTTGCTCTGAGTGTGCACACAGCTAAGCAACCAGGTGTTAAGAAGCTCCTTCCCTACCACATCCACCATGCGCTGACACTCAGCCTCCCCGGGACCAGCGCTCTCGGGCTGACCAGGAGCAGCTCTGTACCTGCGTACCCAGCGCTGACCACAGCTGGGGGTGAGAGGGGTGGACCCAAGCAGCAAGAGCCCCTGCTGCAAGGAAAAGAGTATGATGCTGGTGTCTAGGAAACCATGTCATAGAGAAGTCACGGAAGCCACTTCTACTGCTACAGCCCTGCAGCCACATGTCACCATGTCGCCTGAAACTAAACACCCTGTGTGTTGCTCTTTGCTTCCAAGAGACAGTCCAAACTAAGTTTAAGTGACCTCAGTACTCAAGCCCAATACTGGCAAGCATTAGATGGCCAGTTAAGTGCTTAGATAACAAACGTGCAAAGCTACAGTCCCAGCGTCCTCCTCCTCCCTCCCACGTAAAGCCTGCCGCCTTAACAGAGCTGCCCAGTTTGCTCCTCTGCCCTCCAAGTCACCCTAGGCCCTTCAGTGCCACCATGAGTTGCTCTTCACCTGCCTCTGCATTTTCCATTCCAGCTGCACTGATGTTTCTTTAATTCCAAAAGGAACCCAAAGCTCTACCCTACCTCAGGGCCTTTGCATATGCTGTTCTCTGCTGGAATGCTCTCCCCTATTCTTTCCCGTAGTAGATTTCATAACAGTGTTTAGGCCTCAGCTTAAACGTCACTTTCCCAGAAAAGCTACTCTCTCTAGATGAGGTCACTTCTGTTATCTTTTATCTTCTCTTTGTTTCTTGAACAGCACTAAACTTGTCAGAATCTTTTAGTCTCTTTACTGTTGTCTTGTCCTACTGTGCTCCCCCTCTCATGAAACATCACTTCCAGTAAGTTCTCACCACACCTATCCTGTCCATCCAGATATCCCCTGTGCCTGATATATTATAGATCAGAATAAATACTTCGAATGGGCGGGTGAATGAGTTCCCCCGAGAGATGGTGGTAGGTACAGGAGGCAGAGAGGACAAGACTGCAGTGGCAGCTTCAGGCCAGCAGCCAATGGACAAAGCAGAGCACTGGAGAGTTGACCACAGACTGGGGGTGACATTCGGCCCTCCCTGTCTCATGCCAGCTCTTAGACCAAGGCACCCTAACAGCCAGGGGTGTGTGCCACCATGTGAGGCTGGGAGTTAGGCCCTACGCGAGGAGATATCTCCCTTCCCAGCCCACCTATACCAGCTCAAGTCTACTGTGAATCAAGGCCGGTGGCAGGGGTGGGGAAGGGCGCCCAGGAGAGGGAAGTGGCATCAACACCACGATGGTTCCAGTAAGAGAGCCTGTTCTTGTCATGTGTCCCCTACTGGGGGAAAAAAAAAAAACAGCTGGCAACAGTAGTGGGAGCAGAGGGGAAGCCACAAAAGTATCAGACCCTGGGTTCCTGGGTCCAGCCTCCCCCCAGGGATTGGTCCCAGCCAGTATTTCCAGTTTGTGGGTGTCTCTAGGCCCATACGTGCCAGACGGCTGGATTATTGTTGTAACATTTGCCTTTCATGGGCGTCTGAGCTTCTCCTTCCCAGACTTAGATTTGAAACAAGCGGTGATGGATGTTCATGCTAATAGGAAGACTAACAGCTGGTCACCATTTATTTATGCAAAGAACCTCATGCCTGGAGAGACTTGTACATACCGCAGTGTCAACTGAAACCCTTTCTGTTACCATGCCTGCTGTGCAGGGCTCCCACTCAGCTAAGTCATGCCTGCCCTCGCCACCTCACACCCACGAGATCCACGCAAGGAAGGGTGAAGATGACAAGGGGTCCTCTTCCCACTCCTGTCCTCACTCACACCCTGGCCCAGGACAGGAGTATTTAGACAGCGGCTGTGACCGCTAGCAGCCAGCCAGTGAGGTCCATTAGTAGGATGCAAATAGCTCTCAGTTCTTCAAAGGCTGGAGCAGGCCATTCTGTGAGGTCTGAGTCAGGCTTGCCAGCATCTCACATTTCAAGCCTTATTCATCTTCCTGCTAACTTCCATAAAGGGCCAACACCGCCTTTCCAGTGTGCTGGGCCTGCCAACAGCACCCCCAGAGGGATTTTCACAAGAAATTGGCTTTCGTGAGCTCCTACTGTATACACAATTAGGTCTCAATCACTCTGAGGAAGAAAAAAGAGCAGAAAACACATTCACAGTGCCTTTCTAGGGAACAAGGCACATGTGGACAGGCAATTTTATGGCCAAATTACACAGCAAACCCAAGAAACCAAGGTCAGAGTGGCATCATGGAGCTCAGTCTAGTGGTCAAGTGGCTGTCTGGCTGTGGTTTTAATCCTAACTCTGCCGTCTTCTAGCTGCGTGACCTGGAGCAAGTGGTCTAAACATTCTCAACCTGTTTCATTTTCCCTAAGACAGAGATGAGAAGAAGAAGAATTGGGCTCTTCTGCGGGCCGAGGGAAGAAACATATGGCAAGCACCTAGCACGGTGCCTCACAATGACCAGCTGTGGTTTATTGTACAATGGAAGGGGAGTGCTGAGGCTCTAGGAGCAGGGTCACTCCCCAGCTTGCCATCCTATCCTTCTGGGGTGGTGACAGTGGTATATTGCCACCTCTCTGATCTCAAGCCAGAAAAGAGGGAAGGCCTGACTGCTGGTCCTCAACTACAGACAGAAACCCTCACTTCTAAGAGATACTCAGGGTAATCATCCAGGAGGGAAAAAAAAGGCAGAGGGTTGAACAAACTAGCCCTGTGAAAAGACTACCAGGCGCACAGGGTGAGACAGCCCTTGGTCTGCCACTCAGGGAAACTGAGATGGAGTCACGACGCTGGGTGCCCCAGACGGGGTGGAGGGTACAGGGACAGGGCACACTTCTGAGCAATATTCTTATTATTTTGTATGCAGAGAGGAGTGGGGAAGAGAAGAGCACCAGGCTTGCTCTCAGCAAGGGACTGTAACTGGCTTCTGTCTCAGTGGAAAAACAATGGCCATGCTCTAGGTCAGAGTGCAAGAGATCACATCTGCATTTTCTCACAGTATTTCCCACTCTCTTGCTCAGGAAACCTTCACAACAACCCATTAGAGCACATATGAGCATCTTTAGAAGAGAAACTGAGGACCAGAGTGTTTGAGTGCTTGAACAACTTATCTAAAACCACAAAGCAAAGTCAGGGCAAAGCTGGTGCTCAACCCCAAGTCTGCCAATGCTTCCTCCAGCCCCCACTGCCTGCCTCAGTTGACTCTCTCTCTCCCACCAGTCCCAGGTGCCCCAAGGCAGGACCATTTGAACAGTTCAACAGTAACACAAGACATAAACACACACTTTCAACCAAGGGTAAGTCTCCATTGGCACAAATGACATTTTGTACATGGCATCTTCCCAGATGTTCTCCTGATGACAAGTGAACTCCCTGGTAAGCTAAGTTCTCAAGAGGCAAACAAGTTGGGTTCTTGTCAAGAGGGGATGCAACATAAACTAGTTTGTCCACACTGTGGAATACCATTAGCCACAAGAGAGAAAAAATGAGGCCAATCTTGATGCACTAGTATGGAAGGAACCCCAGGACATTGATGAGTGAAACCACAAGTTGCTGAATGAGGCAGGCTAATATGATCCCATGGATATTAAAACAGCAATGAAAACAAAACCACATATTGTCTCTGGATTCATAAACACATATGCAAATGCACAGAAAAACATCTGGCAAGCTATGCACCCTGCAGATAGCTTCCACGTGCCCTGCAAATCCCCACTCTACCCCACCACTCTGTCCACGTCCCTCTGTGGCCTTGTGAGTCATATTAGTGAGGCCTTGCTTTCCAGCCCATGGCTTGACCCAGCAGGAGAGCTAAGGAATGGAAGAGGGTGAGATTGAAGCTGCCTCCCTATGAGGTCTTAGAAAACTGGATGCATCCCTCACTGAAAGGTCACGGCTCCTCCAGGGTATCCATGCTCTCTTCTCCCAGGTTCTCACTCCTTGTGCCTACAGTAAGCCCGTAGCATGCTCTGTGGATCCCCCTGCCCACAGCTTGACATGTTGTGCTGATATTAAAACCTCCTCCAATTATCTTACTTAGAATGTACCATCTGTTTCTTTCTAAGACAAAATCCAAACTATTAACAGCAGTTAAGTAAGGTGGAGTGAGAGAATGGAGGAGGCAAGCACCAGCATCTGAGGCTTAATGACCTGACTTTAATAATTTTAGCATGAAAATTTCAAGCACAGACAGAAATAGAGAAAACCCCGTGACAAGGTGCCAGCTGCACCAGCTATCCATAACCCACTCCAACAGCCATCAATTCAGGATCAGTCTTGCTTCAACTATGGTCCAGCCATGTTGTTGCAAAGCAAACCCAAGACATTAGCTGTAATGTTGTAACTTTATAAGGAAGTTATTCCTATACTCTAAGTACTGTAGAAATTAAAAACAGAGGGTTTCTCAACACCAGCACATCTGGGGCCTTCCCTGGTGGCACAAAGGGTTAAAGCACAGCACTGCAAAAGCTGCAGCCACTTCAGCACAAGTTCGATCCCTGGACAGGGGATGACACACATGGCACAGCAGACCTCTCCTGTGTCACCCACTGTCCCCCTCAGCAGTGTACTTCATCAATCTGCCTGTTCTGCTCTCCACTCTGGCTATGTTGTGAGTCCTCTCACTGCCCCTGCACCTCTGACCTGTATCCCAGTTCCGTATGCATAAATAAATAAATCTCAAAAAAACCAAACAGCACTTCTGAGGGGCAATGGGTAGATTCTGTTCCTGTTTTCAGCCTCAGCTCAAGGCTTTTTCCCCTGGCCATTTGCTCTATTACTATGGTTCAGGCCTGGTTGGCCCAGTGGCCATGCTGGTCCCTTTAGTGGGCTGGGAAACCAACTCGCCATCCTGCCCAAATAATGGCGGATCTCATTATCAATACATAGCCACAGGAATACCTCTCACCTGAGCATCAGCTTTTGGGTCTGTTCAGTCTAGTTTTTGTGTTTAAAGTTTTCACCAAAACATTATTTTTCTGAGCTTCATTCTTTCATTGTTTTATATTGTAGACCATTTTCATTGTAGTCCAGTATTCTACCATGCAATTTAGATAGTTTCCAGTTTTGATTACTACAAATGGTTTGTTATAGACCATCTAAAACCCACATGTCTTTTGACCATCTTATGCATGTCAGAAAAGTGTGGTGTATACCTACAGTAGAAAGACTGTACTATAAGAAGGCACATGTTTAAATTTGGCTAATCTCACAGTTATCCAAAGTGCATGAGATTTTTGGTATCCAACATCCTTGCCAACACTTGGTATTTTCTTGATTTGTTTCTTTGTTCCATGTAGTCATTCCAGTAGATGCACTGTATCTTGTGGTTTTAATTTGCAATTCCTTGAAGACTAGCGAAGCTGAACACTATTTCAAATGGTTTTGGGCCATTTGAATATCCCCTTTTATGGGTTCTTCTCAGCCTTTTGTTCTTTTCTCTAGAGGACTGTCTTCTATTTCTGATCAATTTGGAGGAAAAAAATATTTACATACTCTGTAAGTCATTTATCAGATGCTGGTTTTCCAAAAGTTTTCTTCCAAGATGTATATAGCCCTTTCATTTTCTTAATGGTGTCTTTTCATGAAGAGAAGCTTTCATGAAGTTGTACACTCACTTTCGCGAAGAATTTCTTTTCACGAAGGTACAGTTTGTCAGCTGATTTCCTTATAGGGTTAAGGTATTGTGTCTTATTCCTTACAGGTATTGTATCTTATTCAAGATATCTGGACTACACTGCCTTCAGCATTTATGAAGATCCTTTTAAGAAAAAAGCATCTATTATAAACTGAGTTTTAAATTCCAAGAAATCACTAATAAAGACACCAAGTCAGCAGCTCCAAGATAATATCAATATTTGGTTACTTAACAGGACAATTTATTTGGTTCCATTGTTAGCAATCCTTTATATAAACCTAGGTTGTTTTCACCTACAAAGGTAAAAAGAGAAAGCACCTCAGAGAAGTCCATCAAGAAAAAAGTATAAGAGCTTAGATTATTTAAATTCTTAAAGTTTCTTACAGCATGCTAATGACCAGCAAAAGTGAAGGAAAAATTCATGGGCCACAAGGGTAGAACAATGTCAGCACTGAAAGTAAATGAGTTCCACAGTTTTGTTTGTAAGAGCAATTCTCCTAGGAACCTCCTCTTTCCAGGAGAGATTTCAGCTAGCACTATATGAAAATAGTATCTATAAACTTCCACCAGGGAACATTTCTATAACTGAAATTAATAAATGAAGACGATTAACACACTTAGCGGTATCCTGAAAAACAAACATGTAAATCGAAATTTTATGAATTTGTATTGAAATGACAAAAGTTTCTTAGAAAAATCATTATTTCCACCATGCAAACAATAGAAAGTTTATAAAGCAATGCTAGCCTCCTAAATCCAAACCTCTCCTACATCTAAAAAAAAAAAAATAAGCAGGAAACAAAAAATACCTATATATATGACTCATGTGCTCAGCATTAGTAGGAATTAGATAATACTATTTACATTAAGTTATGTGTAAACAGAGAAGTAATCACCATAGCACAAAAGAACATCTAACCGCTGTTGTAATTCTATAGGTATAGGAGGCAGCAAAAGGACATCCAAGAAATTTCATGAGACAGAAGGAAAGGGGAGCTGAGGACACCAATGAAGCATAGACAGAGACACCACAGAAAGGAAAAGTTCAGCAATAAATACAAAATGACAAATGTTAAGGCTGAAATGTAGTAGTTCACAGTATTGGTTGTGTGGAAGTACTTGAAAGTGAGTCAATTTCGGCATGGTTTATAGATGGAAGATAAAGACAGTGTTGTCTTAAATACAGCAAAGGGAAGAAAGAGGGATAAACTATGACTCCTGAAGAAAACAAGAGAAGTAAAATACACTAAAGCCATCACTCCTGTCTATTCAAGCAACATTTCACTATAATTACAGAAGAGGGCCCTCTTGAATAGGAATTCCCTCCATAAAATGATCAGGAATGGGGGGGGGGGTGAGGTAATCAGAATAACTCTACACTTAGGTACCATAATAAAATAGATAATATATGAATGAAAACATTTCAGCTGATGAATATCTTGCCCCAAGAAAATCAATCATAAAGAAGAAAATTACAAAGTAAGAGTTTAAATTCAATTAAGTATCAAAAACAAGCCCTGATGATTTAAAAACTAGAAATAAATGAATGCTAAGACAAACAAGAAAAAATATCAGGGAAAATATAATGAACTGATCATAATGAGGGGATGAAGAGCAAATCAAGTTTATCTTAGAAATGAATAAAGTACAAGCTATGCATGAGAGGCATAGATTCAAATGAAAAATTTGAAAGGACATTTGGAAAAAAGGTAGCAAAAAATAAAACAGAATGAAAATACATTTTAAAAAAGAGATAAAACAAGAAATGGTTGAGATGGTAGGCAGGTAAAGAAGGTCCAACATATATTAAAATTGGAGTCTCTGAAGGAGAAAAATAAAACAATGTACAGAAATAGTATTCAGAAACAAAATCCAAGGAAACTTTCTAAAAGTAAGATAAACCCTAAATCAACTTATTGAAATGCCCAACTTGTGCTTTTGAAAACTGATCTGGAATGATAAATCTGAGATGTATCCTAGTAAAACTGTAAGACTTTTTCATCTAAGGAAGGAAAACATCCTTAGAATCTTTAGACAAAAAGATCACCTTTTTATTCAGGTATTAAGTTCAGATAGTCATGAGCCTTCTTAAGAACAACAAAGAGATCAAGGCAAAAAATTAGCAGCATCTTCAAGACACTCAGTGAAGTGCCAAAGATATTTGTATATAATTACATACAAGTATATAATTATACTATATTTAATTATTGAATATAAACATAGATAATATATTTCAGCTGATGAAAAATCTCCCCCACCAAGGAAATCAACCATAAAGCATGAAATTATAAAGTAACAGTTCAAACTGAACTAAATATCAAAAACAAGCACTGATGATTCAAAAAGAAAACTAGACAGGACAAGAGTAGTATAGAAATATCATAGGTTCTAACAAAGCAGAGAGAATGTGACCTTAAAAAAATGCTATCAAAGCAGAGAGAGAAAGGTAGAAATGAAAAATAGTCAGATGAAAGGTATGAGGTAAAGGATACCATTAAAATCTGGTAAGCTTTTTCTTAAGTAAAAGCTTCAGAAAAGGGGGTTATAAAAGGCAGAAATGTAAAGGCAGCCACCAAATCAAAATGCAAACCTTTCAAAATACCAGAGCAGTCTTGGTCCACAACGTAAAACATCAACAGAGAAAGACACTCGGTAAGCACAGCACGTTACACACTGTCCTGGGCTAGCACCTCAGGACTGGAATAAATGGGGAAGCACTAGAAGACATGCCCACTGAAGCACAGAACAAGGACAGATGCCCACGTGCACACTGACAACATGCTGCCAGAATTAACTAATGCAGATAGACAAGAAGACATAATGCCACACGTGCAAACTGCGAAAAGGAGGAAAGCTAAGTCTATGGCAGAGGATGCAAGAGTCTATCTAGAAAACCTGAAGACTAAATGATAAAGCACAGAGTTTTTCAAAATTCTGATCTCAGAACTGCTTTACACTCTTAAAATTATTAAGTACCTCAAAAGATTGCTGTTTATATGAGTTATATTTGTTCTCTTTATGGGATTAGAAAGTAAAACTAGTAAAGTATAAATGATTATTGATTTTTACATTTTTGCACATTTCTTTATTGTTGGGTTAGGAGAAAAGAGCACAATATTCATATCTGCTTCTCTAGTCAATCTTTTATGACACCATACATTATGCAGCTTCTGTAAAACTTCACCAAGTCTAAATTAAGTCAATATTACTATGAAAGGCCCTCCCAGGTAGCGTAGTGAGTTAAAGCACAGCACTGTGAAGCTGGCTATGGTTTCTTTGTGGGAGTTTGATCCCCACCCCGGAGGTGACCCACATGGCGTGGCAGACCTCTCCTGACCCGCCCGCTGCTCCCCTCATCAGTTTACTTCATCGATCTACCTGTTCTACTCCTCACTCTGACTGTGGAGAATCCTCTCACCGCCCCTGAACCTCTGGCCTGTACCAAGTTCTGTATGCATAAATAAATAATCTATAAAAAAATAATTACTATGAAAATTACCTGTCCTTGTGAATCTACCACATGGGTTGCGGGAACACCCCAAGGGTACTCAGGTCACACACTGAGTGTCACAGAACTAATTCAAACAATAAAATAATTCTTCAGGGTAGTAGGAGATAAAATGAATGGGAAAAGTTTCTAGTTTTCAAAGGCACAAAGAATAACCTATTATGAGATGTAACTAAAGAGAAGACCCCACTTACAACAGCAAGAGAGAAGATGAAATCCTTAGGCAACACTGAAACAAAGAAAATGATCACAGGCTCTTAAAACAAAGACAAACAGGAAGGATATGCCCTGTTCATGATCATGATGCCACAACTTCATTCAGCCGTCAGGTCTTCCTAAATTAATTATAAACATATTATGACTGCAATAAAAGTTCTAAAGAGATTTTTCTCTCTGGAGTTAGGACAAGATGATACTAAGGTTAATGTGGCAAAATCATTATGTAAGAATAGGTAAGTCCTGTACCCCCATGTTTATTGCTGCTTTATTTACAATTGGAAAAACATGGAAGCAGCCCAAATGCCCAAAAGTAGATGACTGGATTAGAAAGATGTGGTACATATATACAATGGAATATTACTCAGCAACCAAAAAAGAGAAACACATGTCTTTTGCAGCAACTTGGATGGAGCTGGAAAAGATCATGCTTAGTGAGATAAGCCAGAAAGAGAAAGAAAAATACCGGATGGTTTCACTCATAGCAGGAGTATAATGGACCAGGCGAGAAAATAACAAAAGTAATGAACAACCATATACCAGAGACATTCTGTGGGGGCGGAGTAGGGAATGGGATAAAAAACGGGGGAGGGGGGGAAGGGAGGGAAATACACGGGACTAGGGTGGTGGCACAGGGGTGATCTGGTGATGGGAAACCCGCGGGGATTACAATCGAGATGGAAAAAAAAATGTGCAAAATGATGTAAAAATAAACTTTGTAATAAAAAAAATAAAAATAAAAAAAAAAGAATAGGTAAGAAAATGCTGAAAAGGAAGTGGTAAAAGGAAGGAACTAGCCTGGCCAGACATTTTTTAACATTACATAGCCTCTGTAATTAGGAGTGTGGGTATAACACATGAAGAGAGTGACCAATGGAATAGGCTATAAAGTCCAGAAATAAACCAAACTCCCTGCTGAAATCTATATATTTAAGATGATATCTCAAGTCACTCAGGCAAAGACCAGTTTTATAATAAACAGTATTGCCACACTGCATAAACATTTGGAAAAAGATTGAACTAGATCCATTCCTCACATACTATACAGAAATAAATTCTAAATGGGCTAGAGATTTAAGTATAAAAAACTAAATTATCCTAATACTAAAAGAAAGCATAAGAGGATTCTTCTATAATCTGGGAAGAGCAAAGTGTTTTAACTATGGACCCAAAGCCAGATGACATCAAACAAAAAGTTGATAATTTTGAATACAAAATATAATTTTTAGTTTTGCATAGCCAAATTATTTAGAACTTCCTAAAAGAGATATCACAGATAAAACAGTGAAATACCTTAAAAAAATCCCCAAACAACATATTGAAAAGTGAACAGGGGCAGAAACAGACATAAAAGTACTTCTGAAACCTAAGGGAAAATAAGCTTCAACTTTACATATAATCAGAGAAACGAAAATTAAGATTTCCTTGAGATGCTACTTTTCACCCAGCAAATTGGCAGAAATTTAAAATTTTCAGAATGCACCTTGCTGACTTCGTTGAATGCTGTAGAAAAGAAAAAGCTAGCTACTAGAACACACTGGTATGAATGTACATCCCCTATGGAGAGGAATGGGGCAGTACTAACAAAACTGGGTCTTTTGTTACCTTGTCCTCCCAACCCCTAAAGATTCACCTTCAAGAACAGGTGTGACCGCTACACCTTGAACAGCATGGGATGTACATAATGCATCCCTGTGGATAATATGGAAATCCCACACATTCTCAAACATAGGAAATTGGTTTAAAAAGCATGCTACAGACAGACAGGGGAGTCACATGCCAGTCAGAGAGAATGGGAAAGGTATCTATCAATGGAGATGGCATGATTTCTAAAACATATTATTGTGGAAGAAAAAGCAGGGTGCAAAACACAGAGTATGTTAACCTTCTGTTTTTAAAGAGACAAATAGGAAAGCATACCTGTTTGCTTACTTTTGCAAGAAAGTAAAATAGAAAAAAAAATACTGATTGCTTCTGAAGACAGAGGAGGAGACAGGGTGACAGAAATACAGGAAATGAGGTGACTTCTCTGGGCGTGATTTTTGCACAGCCTTGCCTTTGGGAAGTGCATTCATATTCTGTATAATCAAAACAAAGATTGACTCTACAAAAGGAGGGGAACAAAACACTGCAACTGAAAGCGAACAGAAGCAAAAGATCCAAACTTTAAGTCAAGTAAATCTAATCATGAGCAGACATCAGACAGACCCAAACTGAGAACCATGCTAAAGAGGTCAAGAAATAAGAACTAATCCCAGTAACATCTGAGAACAATGGTGGCTACAGGCCTCAGGCCAGAAGAAAAAGCCACTCACTCATCAGCAACTCTTTTAATTAAGCTTGTTTTTCACAGGGAGAGGAGCGTGGCAGTTTTGAAACCATTTTCCATGTATCTGTAGGCTTGAAGATTTGCGTAAATGTGTGATACTGTTAGAAGCCAAGTTTCTTACTGTAGAAGAAGGGAGATTCAAACAGGATGAGGAGAGGCAATGAAGAAGCTGTGAGGATGTGGGAAACAGCAAGAAATCTGCCTGTATTTGTATTGTGTGTGTGTGTGTGTGTGTGTGTGTGTGTGAGAGAGAGAGAGAGAGAGAGAGAGAGAGAGAGAACTTTGTGTATACAATTTCAAATATGTATCATTTCAAATGTGCACATGTATGTATGTAAATGTATTCATATATTGCAGTGCTTGGGTGTATGAGTGTTGAGTACAGATCCTAGATTTTAGTGGGTCTAGAAGCAATGGCACTCAGGGAGCAGAGGCCTAGATCGTATTTTTTAAATAGCCTTCTCCACTGAAAGGAACCAGTTTCCCTTAGCAAGACACTGGTTCCAAGACTAGGGCAGGAACGGTACAAAGTGACCCCGGAACATCTCTTGTTAGTGCCAGAAAGTAAATAGTGATGCCAGTTGTATATTCAAAATGATGTTGGTAGCAGATCAAAAAGCACACAGGAGCTAATCAGGCAAGGGATCTCACTGGCTACCTCTGGGACGATTTCTGCATCAAAATAAAAAATAATAGCAATCTATGAGAATGAACTGATGAAACATCACAGCAGAAGCAGGAGCATGAGTATACATGAGGGAAGGAGGAAGAGAGTGGGAGGCAGAAGGAGAGAGTAGAAGGAAGGAGGGAGGGATGGAGGGAAAGCTCTTTGCCCAAGGAACACACCCTGGGATAAAAGTGGAGAAGGTGGCAGAACCAGAAAAATCACCACTTTGTGACCAACCTAGTAAAGATTAGTTGGGACAAAAATCATTAATGGAAGCCCAACTGAGGGATGATGGAAGGTTGAAAGAGGGATATCTGGATGAAAAGCATGGAAATTGCAGGCCCAAGTATCTCAGCACAGATCACTCAGTAGTTACAAGGGGAAGGAGTGACACACACTGCAGGAACCAGCGTCAGCTCTAATGCTGCTGGAGGGGCCAGTGGGGAACAGGTTGTTCTCCTGAACTAGCACAGCAGACAGCTGGGGGTACAGAACTTGAATCATGAGGAAACCCCTGAAGAGCCAAGCAGAGAAACCCCCTGCGTTCTGACCTGTACCTCAACATTAGTATCATGGACGACCAAGAAAGGCTGAAGGACAGAAGTGGACCAAAGGTTACTGAAGGAAACCTGACAACAAAATACAGTGTGACCCTGGACTGGAAAGGTCTGGAACATGGACTATAGAACAGAACAAGTAATATAGGATTAACACTAACCACGCCGTGACAAAACTTCCAGTTCGGAAGGGTCCAAATCCTGACTTGGCAAAAGCCCCTAACAATTTCTTACCCACAACATGTTGCCTTGGCTATGAATAAGCTGGTGTGCCAGGGAGGGTACAGCCCCAGACTCAACAATCATTTCTGCCCACAGAATAGGCACGACGTAAGCACTCTTCCACCTCTACGGTGTGCTCAGTTGGCCAGAGCATGCACAAGGGCCTCCTGGAGAAGCCTTGGCCAGCTGGATGTCCAGATCAGAAGGTATGGTCTTAGACTCACCCTCAGCCAGAACAGACATGCCCCAAAGGGCCAAATTACAAAACTCTCCCCAACTAGAGTGCAGTGACCTCTGTGGATCTGGCTGCCAGCCCAGGCCTTGGCAAGCCCCTGAGCTCACCCCTCCAAACATGGCTGACTTCACTGATTCATCCAGCATAAAAATTGGGGGGAGGGGAGGAGAGGCACTATGGAATGAGTGATCTTCCATGTTGAGATGTGTTATTCTTCCTGGTGATTTTTTCTGGCTTATTGTATTGACGCTACTCATGTACTACAAGTGGCTTTTGTGCAGAAAACAAAAGGAAAATTTAAGAGCGCCCTTATCTTGTGTTCTTAGAAATTTATTCAGTTGAATTGAAGCTGGCATCAGCACCCCCACGGGCCCATCAGACGGTGCTGGCAGAAGACAGGGCAAGCCCAGTAGGAGTCTGTGCCTCCATGCTTGCCAGCTGCTGCAGCAGTTTGGGGCTGGGCATGCTCTCTCCCACAGCCAGGTGAACAGCAAGTGGTTCCAGTTGGGCAGGCAGGGGAGACAGAGAGGAGGGGGCAGGGAAATTCAGGGATACGGGCCTGACATCTGTAACGAGGTTCTGTCATCTCCTGCAGGACTTCCAAGAGTATTTGCTCCCCTGCTCTTGGATCTCGTTTGAGGTCAAGATGCAAGTTGGGTTCAAACTAATAACGAGGCTTTGATAGCAGAGGTCTGCTTGCAGGAGTCAAAGCAACACTCAGCTGTCTGGGCCAAGATCACACTGAGAAGAAAAGCAGAGTCGGGTTTATCTCCGAGATGAGGGTGACCCAGAGCATGGCCTCGCACAAGGATTAAGTGGTTAACAACAGTGACACTCCATGAACAGAGCAAATGTTTAGTGGCTGTTTGACAACAAGTCAACCTATTCCTGCCTAAAAGTCCATTTTGTCCTCTCTTTCCTCTACAGGTAAACACTACAGTGAATTTCCCAGCTGACAGTCACAGAGGATTCCAGCATTTTACACAACAAAACAAAACAAAACAAAACAAAAAAAAAAACCCTGCCTTATCAGTCCCACATCTGAGCCGCCTGGGCCTCACCATTCCTCCTCTGGCTTCGAGAAGTAAAAGCTCAAGCTCCCATTTAAAAGACTTCCACATGCTTTCTTTCAACTGGCCTCAGACTTTATTATCTCGGGAGAAGTTAAAACAAGCAGCTGGGGAGGAAGACAGGGAATGACTCAGTGATGAGGGCCTGTACCCCCAGCCCGGGTCCTTTCCTACCCAGTTGTGGTCAAGGTCAAAGCTGGTTGCATCTTTGGGTTACCCAAGGTGAGGGAAATCGGTTGAGCGATGACAGAGAATTCCTGCCCCTGAGGTACTTTCTCCCTTTATTTGCTATAACTCTGGGGAGTCACAATTCCAGATGCATAATACTAGGGAAATGGCTGCCACACGTGTGCTCCCTCTTCCCCGGGCTAGAGGTACAGCATCAGCTTAGCCGATGCTCAGGGGCTCACCTGGTGCCCTTTGGAAGCTATTCTATAAGCTGCTGCAGGTCAGTGGAGAGTTAAGCGCCCCAGAGGGTCTTTCCTCCTTAGACAATGTTCTTGACTGTGCAGCTCTCTGCTCTACAAGTCTTGGGTGGCTGCTTACCTGCCAGGTCACCCCAACGCGCTAAAGGCCTGCTGAATGGCCTGCTTTTAAAACACCCGGTGGTCACAAAAAGATGTCCATCTGATGGAATTCCTCCGGAGAGCCTGAGAATGGGGGACAGGCGGTCGACGGGCTGGTGCCATTCGGAGCACAAAGGCAGGGGCCTGTGGTGCCAGGTGTGTTTAAAGTTCATCCTTTGGTCTCCAACGCCCTGTGATGGGCAGCATTGTGGGAAGGCATTCAGCCAGTAATGTATTTCTGTCAGAGCCGCTGCAAATGAAAGGGCAGTGATGGGAGGGAGGCTGCTTTTGTGCTCCGGGTAAATAACCAGCCGACCAGGTTTTTTTTTCTCCTTCTCTTCATGTTCACGGCTGGGAGGACTGCAAGTTTACTGACTTCTCTCACATTCCTCCTTCTCCATAAAAATGTGGGTCCTGGCTAAGAAGGACTGCTCTCCCGTCTCAGTTGGCCAGCCTAAGAGACTACAGTGAGCCACCCGGCCAGCGGTTACCGAAAGCCCAGGCCCGGCATAATGAGAAGGTTCTGACCACGGCCATTTCTCTGCACAGAACTGCTCCAAAGACTGTCGGCACCCAGGAGGGAACACGCCCAAGAACGTCTACATTAAATTATGAGGTGAGCTGAAAAAAACGCAACTAAAATCATCCTCAGTCCAGCACTCACATGAGCCCCCTGACTAAGAAAGTAACTTCTCAGGACTCAGGTCTCAGCAACCACTCGGCCAAATACCAGCATTCCTCTCCATTATTTCAGCACCCAGGCGGCAAGGACACTCCGGCCTTTGATAAGCCACAGGATGGGAACCCCAAAACAGGCCTGCTTGGCTTTCACTGCCAACTCCCTTCGACAAACTGAAGGAAAGGTGCTGGACTTAAATGTAATCACTGAGATGGAGATAGGTTTTGACTGGTCTTGACAAAATGAGGGCCATGAGAGCAGACAGCCATGTGTCTGAGCCGCGCCAAGCACAGATGCCCGGCTGGACTTCAGACACTGTGTTTAAAGCTCATGCACGCTGTGGGCGGGTGGGGTCAGGAGTGACGCAGCCTTTGTGTATAAAACTATCATGGAATGAAAAAACACTGTCTCCAACCAGGCCAAGGGCCGATCTGTGGGCCAACAGCGGCTGGGACGCTCAGCTCCCCTCTTGGCAGGGCTCGAGGTGGGGGTGGGGGAGCCACGGCTCCAGCACTCTCACCAAAATAAGAATGAGAGCATCCTTGCCATACAGTCTCACACCCCCAGTACCACTGAGCCACACGGAACATTTTCGAAGCCAGGCCAAATCCACTCCTGTTCAGGTCCTGGAGATATCTCACCCTCTAGCTTTGGTTTTCCCCAGATGGCTCACAACTATGATCTCTGCACTGTCTTGCACCAAAGTAGCCACCAATAGAGCCCCACTTTGCTAGAGACTCTTTTATACAGCTATCTGTGTGACAGAACTCAGCCTGTGGTGGGTTTCCAATTTAGGGGCCCAGGAATCCTCTTTCCCCCGAACAGACTCATCCAGGGATGCTATATGGGGGATGTTCCGTTGTACAATGAAAGCTCCGTGACTTCCCAAGAAGAGAAGGCATTGCCGTCCCCTTCACACTGAAGCTCCCACACCCTTCCTTCTGACCTCTGACCGCAGTCCCCTGTGCTGCCAGCTCAACCATGCCCTGGGAACTCCCGTGTGAAGAAGGGAAAGCAAGCCCTGGGCAAAGCCACTGTTTGTGCCAAGCATCACAAAGTCAGACAGGCAGGCATGTCAGCCCTTTGCTCCCCTGTCTCGTGGCGGAAGAGCAGCACCACACCAGGGGCACTTGGCCCCTGTCTTCTACCAGTGGCTCTTACCCCCAGGCCCACCCACAGACACCATACTACAGGGGAGCGCGGGAGGGCTGCTTCTATGCTCAGCAACACCAGCAGCCCTCCGGCTGCAGGGCTGCCTGAGCAGAGGCTAGGACAAGGTCGGTAGGCAGCATCCGGGCAGGGCCCTGTACCTCACAGTCCCAGGAAGTCTGGCCTGATGGGGACCCAGGAAGCACAGGGCAGACAGCCTGAGGGGACTGCAGGTGGGCCAGAACACAAGGCGCTGTCACACAGGTTAACAACTGCAGGATTTGCAGCCAGGCTGAGCAGGTCCCCCTGCAGGCGCCTCCCAGTGTCACCACCACTGGTGGCCAACAGGTGGCAGGAGAGCTTTGGGGAGCGCTCACCTGAGGGCCATGCTGGTCCTGCTGCAGCCAGCAAAAGCGGAGGTCTCCCTCAAACAAGAGGAAAAGACACTGGGGAAGGAACAGTAAGAGAGGAACAAGCAGAAGGGGTGCCCCTGCACAGGAGAGGAGCGAGGAGCACCAGAGGCCAGAACCGGCCTCTCCCTGCCAGGGCGGACCTCTCCGCGTTCTGACCTGTGCAGTGGGGGATCTGAGACCCTCCAGGCCTCCATCTGGAGGTGCAGGCTCCTCAGGGATCTCCTGTGCCCACCAAGGCCTGTGTGATCTGGCTGGTCCTCTATCCCCAAGACAGTTTCTGTGAGACTGAGAAAGAGCAAGAGTCAGGAAGCGGGAAGTGGCTGGTGGAGGAGCGCGCGCCCGCCGAGACCTGGGGTCGTGGCTGTGATCAGCACCTTTTCTTGACATCTTGCTGCAGAACAGTGATTTTTTTAAATTACGGTTTTTTGGTTTTTGTTTTTTTTTTTTTTTTTTGAGATCCGGAATGGTAACACAGCAGTTTTGCCTCTTTATAAGTAACATTTCCTAACAGCAAATTCTAAAGCTAACAGAGGGAACCCCTTCAGCAACGCCACGGCATGGTATTATGTATGGCCTCACACGTTACAGACAGTGAAAGGAATCCATCAGGTTTAATTGGTTCTGCTCTGGTCTCAACTGAGGGCTCCAGAAGCCTCCCATATACTTTACAATTTTAAGTTTGAGAACCCTAAACTAATGATGTGAAACTAATGTAGTGTAACACCAAGTGCCCTCTCTGCCAGTAGGAAATAATTTTTGCAGTGCTTCTAAAAACCAAACCAAACCAAACAAATAAATCAAATGATTTTACAATGTGGAAAAGCCGTGAGCCGGCTGGGCTGGAGCTCTGTTTGGGGGAAGCAGGCGGTGTGAGCAGCTCCAAGCGTCGCAGCCACAGGCCAGGAGCAGCTCGCCGTGCCTGCAGCTGGGAGCAGCACCGGGGGCCTCTGGTCCAGCTCGCTTGGGAAAACAATCTGGGCCACAAATTCAAAATGACAGTTTTAACAAATACGATTTCAGCTTTTATATTTGGATTTAGGAGGGAGATGATGGCCTTACCCAGGAATCACTATTAAATAATAAGCTTATAACATATTTGCTGACGGCAATATAGACCCCACTGCAAATTAACTTTAAAATGTGCTGCTGATACGACTCGTACTTAGAAGGAAAACAAAGCTGACGATGGGGCAGATTTAGGCGCGGGGCAAGCATACAGAAACGTACACAAAGTTCAGCGGCGCTTTGGCTACCTGAACATCCAGGCAAGCTTTGAAAATTCAAGTTGGTTCTTGAAAGACTTAGCAGAAAACTTTCCCCTGAACTGATGAGAATATCAATTTTTTAAAAGTATGTTAGAGAGGCTCAGGCTCTGAGAAATTCCAGTTTCTTGGACACATAGGCATTTTTAATGCATTTATTTTATCGTGAAATTGCAATATTTGTTAATGAAACAGAATTGGTTGCATCTGTCTGTTTACAAGTTTCTAATATCCACCAGTCATTTGACCAATGTAGAGAGCAAATAAATATTTTCTCCCCGTCATTTTTTTTAATTTCCCAGAAACAAGCACTCCTTTATTATCTGTGACCCATTCGAATGAGAATTATTGTTAAAGAGTTGCAGGTTTTTATACCTGCTGGAGTGTTTAAGACCCCAAAGCACCATATTTCTCTGGAACATTTTTGTTGAGCTTAAACACAGTCTTACCTGCCTACCTTCTATTACTTGGGGTCAGGCAACATATCGCTTTGGAAAAGATAAACAGGCTCCCATAAAAGCAAGGAAATAAATAACTAATGAGGAAGCCTTATCCTAGCACTAGAAAATACTCATCTGTTTTGGAAAATGCCTACAAATAAGGGGGTGAGCATGCCTGCTGCCCAAGTCCCTGTCGGGTTTCAAGGGAAAAGTTCAATCTGAGACTGGGTTTGCATTTACTGAAGAAATTAAGGTATTTAGGTCTACAAATCATTTCTTATTCACTCATCCACCAGAAGCAAAGCGTCTATGGGGACTTTCTGTACGGGGACCTTGGCGTTTCTGACAACAGGGGCACAGAGGGAAGCCTGCGTTGCTGCTGTTTAGAAATGATTCCAGCTAATACCTGACCATAGCGAACTTTCCTGTCGTTCAGCACTTTAACATCGGAAGCATGTGACTGACTGCTCTTCCAGATGCCCGTTATTAATTGCATGCTCTTTGATGTCTGAATGTCGATGGAATCTACAAAGGCATTACCGTAAGAAAATAATGCCTTCTGAAAAACTCCTGACTGGTAAACACTGTGTGCTCCCCCATTCTTTCACTCACCTTCAGTGGACCTGTAAAAACACCCCCAAACCCCGCACATTTTACCAAGAGTGTGGGGTGGGGGTATGAATTTCAAAACTTGTCTAAAATTCCTCTTTCACTGGGGAGAGGGTGAAGGGAGTGCCATGGCTTCTTCGAGAAGCCTCTATGTGATTAAAAACAAAAAATGTCTGAAATGCTTACGGTTAAGGAATTTGCATGAACAGAACTATAAAGAAAGAAAAAGGACAAGGGATTGGGGGGACAGGAAAAGAAAGGTTAAATAGTTCAACTGGACAAGTGAACAGAGCCCACCTCGTTACAAACACCTAGACTGCACTCATGTTTATTTTCTCCCAAGAGACAACTTTATTTCTTAAAGGCTTATCATGAGGGAGATCGCTGACTATAGGTAAATTTCTTTTCTCATGCAGAACTCAAATAGGGAGAGATATTGTTATAACATGGTTTCTTGTGTGCAATTTCAAAACAAACAGACTTTTGTTTTTACAAACCATTTATTGGGGGGGATTTATTTGAAGAAAAATTTTCCTTTGCAAAGAAAAATTTATAAAAAGCTACATGTGCAGATGACTTGACCCACTGCCTATCATAACATCTTTACACATCTCGGGGATTGAACAGAGTGAAAGGGAAAGAGTGAAGAGGGCTGGAAGGGCGGCCCAGCACGCTTTGCACGGATGACTGCTTTCCTATGCAAAGCTCAGGGATACATCCATCCCAGAAATATTTGTTTATCATGAGAAAATATTTGAGCCACCAAATATTGAATTCTTTCACATTTGGGGGCAAGGTCTTTTTGCCATCTGGAATTAGGTATGCTAGTGAAGCCTGTATTTTCAAATATTAGATTTTTCTCTCATTCTCAGAAAGTATCTCAAGCACAGAAATGAACAATATCACTTTTCCAAAAATAGAATTGGAGTGAGAAACAACTGAAAGGAAGACTTTTTAAAGAAAAAGTAATCACTTCCAAAGAATGAAGCTTAAAAAAAAAAAAAAAGATCACACTGTGTATCTCTCTTGAAGTTCAACTAAATAACCTCCCACAGATCTACAAAGAAACGGACAGAGTATCTGCTATCTGAAATGATGCACAATTAAAAGTAAAGTAAATATTTAAAACAATCTTCCTGCTGAAAAGAAAAGAATTAGAAAATTCGGTTACAGCCAGGAATCTTGGAATGTCAATTCTTCTCCTTTTACACAGTGCAGGGGTACAAAATAAACGTAGAAGTGAAGTTTCCAACCCTTTAAAGATTTCTCTCAGCAAAGAAGATCGTGGAGTCTCCGTGCACAAGCCCCACGAATGTAACAACGTATTAGCCAAAGGTAAACCCTCACTGCCTTCCCAGTAAATCCAAATGTGTACGAAATTAAAATGGAAACAAGGAACAGTCTAGTGTTAGTCCTTTCAAAATACTAATTTAATAACTCTCCAAGAAACAGAGTGTTTTAGGAAAGGCGACCCAGATGTCAGCATATAAAATCGAGCTATAAAGTGCCCTTCAAATATATTTCAATCATTTTTAAATATTTACATTTAATAAGGATAAGTTTTTATGGCAAGAGAGAGGTAATTACACTTATCATTCATGGAAAAATGTAGTTTTAATGGCTTGTATATTGATTTGCAAAAGGTGAAATAGTAACCTAAAATATGTCATTGTCCTTTTTTTCCTGTCTGTTCGGCAACTTGTTGCTTTTACAAAAGCAAAAAATGACATGCGGTGTGTGCTGGTGTAGGAGGAGAAGCCGCTGGGGGAGAAAAAATCTCTCTCACAGTCTCCCCACTTTTCTCCATGTCTCCAGTTTTGCTAAACTGAAACCCCAAATATTTGTGCTTTGGGGGATAATTAGAAGTATCTTATCGGACTTTTATAGCCCTTCCTAATGAGGCTATTTATTTGGCAAACATTAGCCAGCAGAAGGATTAGCAACACCTTGATACAGACCCTATAGGAGCTGCTAGCCTCCTGCCTGTTATACACAAAAGCCTATCTTATCAGCACAACAGGCTTGGTGCAGGCGAGTCATGGCTTCTGAAAATTCACCAGGGGTCAGCCTTCATTAGTCAGAAGTTCTGAGACCAGAGGCCTGGGGCAAATTCAGGTCTGGCCACTTTGAGGCCAGCAACCCAGATGCAACTCGGGATCATGGGTTGCTGGGAAGAGGGGGAGGGGCTGGAGCAGCCCATCCTCTGGGTGGGTCTTGGGGGAAATATCACTGACATTCAGCATGCAGTCACCCCTGGGGAGGACCCTGGCCTCCAAGTCCCAAGGGCCTTCCCCTTCGCAAGGAAACAGACACACTTCAGAGATCGCGGAAAGCAACACAAAACAGGCTTTCTCTGCTTGTCTGTGCCAGCAGGGAGAAGGCAAGGGAGGCGGCGGATTTACCTGTCCTGAAATGCCGCACTTGGAGCCCTCTTCATTTTGAAGCTTTGACAGAATCTCAGAGAACAAGTATTAATTTGATTAAAAGTGATTTTAAAAGTGATTTAAGATGAATTCATACATAAAATACTCTCACCTCTGGCAGGAGGGCAAAGGGCTTTGCATGTCTGGACTGGGAAGTCCTGACACATTCTGGAACTCTAAGAAGGGCAGACTAGAGAAATAAACAAACCGCTCGGGCCAGCTTTGCAAAATCCGCCAGCGTGGAATTCCCAGTCCAAGGCTTCTGACTTCATTTTGGGCAACCAGACTGGAGGGGACAACCTTGAGGCGAGATGACAGGGGTTAGGTTTGCAAATGACCTAAGGTGGATAAATATTTGTAAAACACTTTGAGAGTTAATGAGCTACACAAGCACCCCGGCTACAGTAAAGGCCTCCATTCCGTCACTTAGGAAATTTTTCAGGGGAGCTAACATTTGAGGCCCAAGCCTAAATGTGGCCCGAAGGAGCAGACCCCTGCGGGACCAGGGCCAGGCTCTGGGTGGCAGAAGATTCCATAAAGAACGCTCTATCCTGAGTTGGCTCAGAGAGACAGACATTTTTAGCTCCAATTTCTGCCCCCACTGAGCAGCCCCTTCTACGTCGGTAAGCCCACCTGTGGGTTCTCCCTGGGCATGCTAGGTAAGTCTTCCTTTCTGAAAAAGCCACGGGCCCCCCAGATAAGGATGAGAGGACAAGATGGCCAGTCTGAAAGGCAGTCACCCCTCCCCTCCAGAGGCCAGTGCTTGACAACATCCAATCCTTGGAAGGGAAGGAGGACTGAGGCTGTCAGCTTAGCCTCACTCTCTTTGTCTAAGACAGGCACCCTAACCACAAAAACAACTCTTGCAATTGGCACAGCTTCCATTACCATAGCAACTGGTGCTTCTAGAAAGGCTAATGCACTGGTGTGAGACTCACAGCTGAATTACAATTTCTGCGGCTCAGTTTGCTCCTCACTCGTCCCCTACCCCTCCTCTGGGGCCTTCAAGAGCTCAGGTCTGCGGCAGCAGGACCCACACAACAACACAGGCCACAGCTGCTGGATTCTGCCCCAGGAGTGACTGCACACCAGTACCCCAAATGCTGAGACAGGTGAGCCCCCAAAGGAGCCCGCTGGGTTTCTATAGCAATAGAACATTTGCTGGACCGAGGTCTCCATGGGGGCAGGCAAAGGAGGAAAGGTAGTTTTCCATTCCTGTTATGGAAGCAGCTGGGTCAGTGAGTACTTGGGCCTCTCACATGACCAGAGAAGGCCCCACTGGGCTCTGCCCATAGGGGGCAGTTGGCTTGGACACTCAGTCATTGACACTGACAGGCTGGGGAAGAGGAAAGCACAGAGGGCCCCTTCTAGCCATGCTGATCGGAGGATAGTGACGAGTACATGTCCCCTGAAATCATGGATTCTGCCAGACACACAGCTGACACCCAGCGCCATCCAACACCCACTTCACTTGAGTGACTAGACATGCTAGCCTCTAAACTGCCCCCCAAAGGGAAAAGAAGTTAGGAAGAGTAAGGCCTGGGCGCTGAGCCACAGAGGTGGGCACTGGCGAAGGCATGAAGAATACTTGGTCTGAACCTTGGCTGCCTGGACACGTCTTTGGCGGCATGGGTCTCTGGCTGGGTGAAGCAGCTCTCTGACCGTCTAAGTCAGTAACAAACCACCATGAGGGGCTTGTTCCACAAACTCAGAGAGACTGGCAATGGGCTATTAGCGACAGCTCTTTTCATGTGGAATTACTTCTACTGGCACTGATTCGCTATCATTTGAAAGCCTTAACCCAAACGGATGGGCGTTCGCCCCAGCCCAGGGCTGGCTGGGCCGAGGCAGCGGCCCCCATGTGCTAGCTATTACCAGGTTGTTTGGTCCTGTCCCCCGTCGGCATTTGTTGCTGAGCGCTGAGAAACTGCTGTCAGGAAATGTTCTTTTCTAAATTACATAATTAGGGTATTGGGGAGTGTAGTGAAGGCAGATTAGGGGCATCACTTGTTCTTACTGCAAGCTATGATTCAAAGCACATAAGTAAACACTTAAACTACGTGAATGGTTTAATATTGATTAAACAATGATCTCCAAGACTAAACTCTAAGTATGGTAGGTAGAAGGAGCTGGAAGGAGAAAAAACAAAGTCGGCTGAAGAGTGTGCATTGATTTACAGAGAAGTGTGGACTTTGACCCAACGGATCAAAATCAGGATTTGGAATGATTACCTAAAATAAAGTCCTCGGGTCCCGCCCTGCAAGCTGATGGTAGGGCTAGGGGTAAATGGTCAGGGTCGGGGGTCAAGTTCTTCCCTCACAAAGACCAGCTTCTCACCCACACCCACTTCCAGAAATAGACTCAGGCAAAGTGCTGGCTCAAATTGCGTTTCGTTTGTTTCTAACTATGGGCCACGGACTTCAACTTGATTAGAAAATTGCACTGATGCTTCCTGTGAAGTGTATCCTGAACCTTCCAGAGGAATTTCAGAAGTGTTTTCTGCATACACCAGCTTCCTCCCAAAGGCACTCCCCCGGCCAGCCAGTGCCCGGGGCCAGGCAGAGAGAGGGGCTACAACATGCTCTGGGTGAGGAAGGCAGGACGCAGCTCAGAGAACAGCTCTTGTGTCTTCCTGGAGACCGTTCACCCAGTTCATCAACACCTCTGGCCTCCCCTGCCCAAGGCCCCAGAAGCCATGCCATCTCCCTTCATCCTGGCCCATCTTTTATGCTGGCACTCCCTTCCCCTGTACCTGAATTCGGAGCCCGAGACTACAGCTGCGTAGGATGGAGAATACCAATGAACAGTAATACCCCTATAAACATTATTATCAAGTTTTTAGAAACGTACTCTGCATGAAGCATTTTTTAAAAAGATTTATTTATTTATTCGTACAGAACTGGGGTACAGGCCAGAGATGTGGAGGGTGAGAGAATTCACCAGAGACAGAGTGGGGGGGTGCAGAACGGGCAGATCGCCAAAGTCCATTGGTGAGGGAGCAGCGGGCGGGTCAGGAGAGGTCTGCCGCGCCATGTGGTCACCTCCACAGCCAGGAATCGAACTCACACTGAAGCAGCTGTGGCCAGCTTGCAATGCTGTGTCCTAACCCATAGTGCCACCGGGGAGGACCCCAAACTTTTCTTTAACACTGGCAGAGCTCTTATTTGGGGGCTAGGCACTATTCTAAAAGTTGTATACATGTTAAATCTACAATGCACCCTTAAGTAATAGGGTATTATTATCATCGCTGTTTCAGAATGAGCAAACAGAGGGACAGAGAGGCTAGGTCACCTTCCCAACATCACACACACAGTATGTGACCAGGCCAAGATGCTAAGGCAGGAGGTCTGAGCCCACGTTCCTGAGGCCTCCACAAGACCAAAGGCAGTCCTTCACAAAAGAAGGAAACAAGTATGTCCCCCCAGTAGGGGCAGCAGCGGTTGCACTGTGCTGATGCAGAGAGCACTGGATGAGAGTCTAGAAGCTTGGGCTAGCCCAGCTCTGTTCTGCGGTAGCTGGGGAAGCCCCTCCCTTGTCCAGGTCTCACTTACTGCCTAGAAGCTAAGATAACTGGAGCCCAGGGAATGTCCATGGTCTCAAACTCAGCCTCTAGAGGATTAATGGGGTTCAGGTAAATCTGCTGAAAGGTCTAGGAAGTGGGGACTGCAGCAGGGAGCAGGGAAAGCCTGCCCTGCACCTTCCCAACCCTCCCTTGCCTTCCCCTTGGGTCAAACCTGGAGGTGTTTCCTACAGGGAAATTCGAGTCACATTCTTTCCCTTTCATCTGCAGATACTGGTACTTCTTACTGAAGACAGAACCACCTCCCAAATTTTCATCTCTACAATGCTGAGGAACCAGCAGGTGCAGAATAAGGGAGGATACAAAGTGAAAATCCTGCAAAGGTTAAGTTTCTTTTTGTTTGTATGTTCAAAATTTGTCCAAAGAATAAATAAATGTATGTGTGTGTGTATCTACAATTCATATGCCACACAGCCATAAACAGCTGGGCAGCTGTGCATGGAGAACCCACCGTGGACAAAGACTTCCAGCCTGGGGTCTCAGAGCCACAACCTCCTTGCACAAGGGGCAGGGTTGACAGCCATGCAGGGTCGTCTCTGCTTTCACGTTCCCTGTGGCTCTGCCGCCACCTCCCAGCTCTGAGCAGTCCCAGCAGATCGCCTCCGACAGGTAATCCTTCCTGTTGGAAGATTCTACTTTATGATCACTGACCTGCTACATTCTATTAGTAATGCCCAAAAGCAATACCCATTACAGTTTTTCTGAATGTGTCTAAGGGAACGAGAATTTCTGTCACCCAACATGAAGAGAGGGTGAGGTGGGCCAGGCAGCATGCTGCCCTCTTACCAAGCTCTGACACTGCCAGCAAGTCTGCTGGCCGGAGCACCACGCTCTTCACGGCGTGTGTGTCTGGCTGGTGGCTTTGCTTTCTAAATGGCCTGAGTGTAGCGCTGAAGGGCTAAGTGTAGGGAGGCTGTGATGGACCCGACACACGAACTACCGTGTTGGAGAAGCTCTGTTCACTGTGGCTCACACTGCTCTGAGTATGTGTGTGAAGGAAATGCATTCATCGACTCGCACAGCTGACCCTTTGTATTTCCCTTATGCTCTTCTTGACATTTTCTTTCCCCTACTTACTCTACTATATACAGTATACAACATACAAAATATGCGTTTATCAATTGTTCAGCTTATCAGTTAAGCTTCCCAACAGCAGGGAATCAAAACTTATACATGAATTTTCAACTATGTGTGTTGGGGGGAAAGGGACCAGCGCCCACAATCCCCAAGTTGCTCAAGGTTCAATTTATACAAAACATTATGTCTTTAAACATAAACAGGATATGAACTGATCACTGATGAATATGCTGGGACCAGAGGCTCACAGGAGCCAAATGCTGTTTCACCTTTCAGAGCTGCAGTTCAGAATTTGCTCACATAGTATTTGCACAAAGTTTACAGAAGGTAACACTGTGAATAAAGAGAATGGCCTGGAGTTTCGTTCCTACTGAAGGTGCTATAGGCCAGTCATTGGATGCACCATTAAAGCGGATAGGGCCAAACACTGACGCCAGGTGCTATTCAGGGAAGGCTGTTTTTCCAGATCAGTTAGGTACCCAGTACTGACCTCATGGTGACCTGTGTTTGTCCTTAATAGCAGTGCTGAAAATCATAATGACAACCACTTACAACAACAACCAAGTACTCCCTGGGAGCCAGGCATACACTGAAGACTCAGCATATATGCCCTGAGCTGAATCTCCCCCTCCTGTGGCCTGGGAATCCTGGGCAGCTGTGGTGTCAAGTGCTGTTAGGAATGTGCGGCCCGGCAGCCCGGGGGCAGCCCACTCACTGTGCAGGGCTCCTGCCTCAGGACTGTGAGGCTACCTTCCAGCCCTGGCGTACCCCCAGGAGGACGGAGAAACAAGGAACTCTCCCCTGCTTTATGGCAGTGTCCTAAGAGGGCAGCCAGCCACTGCCCATGCCAAACCCTCCTGCAAGGCTGCCCTGCCCCCCACAGTCCACCCACCACAGGGCAGTGCTGCCCCTCTGCTGACCACCTGAGGGCCATGCTCCTACCCACGTGAGAGCCCCAGGCCGCTGCCTCCCATCCTGCCTGCCTGGCCTGCTGAGGGCCCAGGTGCAGACTGATGGTCAGATGTGGGCCTCGGCTCCATCAGCCGAGCTGATACAACCTCTGGCTTTTCCCCTCTGCAAAATGGGAGTAACTACTCTCCTACTTCTGAGTTGTCACAGCTACCTCTCACAGTATTAGGACAACAGTCAGGGGTGACAAAGAGTACAAAGACTGTGATTGCACTGCTGCGGGTAAAATCAAGTAAGTAATATTCCCCACACACACTAAGGTAGGGCAGGCCAGGCCAGGTGCCTCAAGAAGAAAAACCAAATTCTCAGAAATTCCCCGCCACTGAGTTCCCTGTGGAAGGAGGCATACAAAGCATCCACTGACCAGCCATGGGTGCCAATTAGCTCCGGGACACCGAGGGTGAGAAAGCTCAGAAACAGCCTCCTGAGAGGTGAGACAATGGAGCAATGGGCTCTCCTCCAGCTGGGCCTCAGACAAGATGTAAATAAGGCTGGGTCCAGTCCAGAGGAGGGACAGGACAAGTCTCCCCTCCTGCTGGGAGTAGGAGCTGTCCCAGCAGCCCCACCTGCCTTTCCCTGGACCTGCCGGAAATTCGGGGCCCAGGCCCGGACAGCAGGAGCCCAGGTAAGCCGCCCCAGGTGCAGAAGTGACCTTGGCTGCAGGAAGTCCTGTCTCCCGCCTGCAGCTAATTGCAGCCACAGCAGAGGAGCCGACCTAATTACACAAAAGTATGTGGCTCCCACATTCCTGGCCACCACACACTCACCCCTCACAGTAAGTGCAGCCCGACTCCTGCTGGCCCTCGCCCCTCACTGGTTCCAGTCAGCCCCCAAAGACGGTCCCCACTCCTGCACCTCTCTGGGTGCACTTTCTGGCTGCCCCAGCAGCAATTCCCTCCACTCTCCTCGCCTGTCTCCGAAGCACTTAACCCTCATCTTTGCCTAATGTAAATATTTAATCTTGCACATTTAGGGCTGCCTGTCACCTGCCTCCACCGTGTTCTCTTCTTATCCAAATGGTCTCCTGTCAGATCCGGAGCAAGAGTAGGACTCTCGGGGGTTCCCCCTCCTGCAGAGCTTCCCACACAGCCTGGCACCCAGCTGGTACACCACAACCTCCCACTGCAGACTCCGGAGGAGGTACCTGGGAAACCTCACTGCATGTGCAAGACTTCAGCGTTCTCATCTGTCAAGTGGCACTAGCCACGCCTCCTCATAGAGGTTTTGAGGAACAAAAAGCAAACTAGTGCCCGGCAGGGCCAGCTATCCACAAACACACACTGTATTCAACCGTGAGCCTGGCATCTACCAAGCACACAGGGTGGGCCCAGCCCTCCACGGGGTGAGCCCTCCACAGGGTGAGTCTGCGGCCTGCGGGTCCTGGCAGTGCTCTGTGTCTGCTAGCCTGCTCCAGACTCTTGCACGGCACACAGTCAGGAGCCTTGGTAGGCAAGAGGGAGGAAGGACAAAACTTGAAAATGGCTGAGTTGGGAGGCTGGGCCAATTTAAGCCAGAGTAGGGGGTACACAGGGGAAAGGAAAAGGTGGGTGTGGTGGCAGTGGGGCCCAGGGACCCAAGTATACTGCTAGGGTGTGGGGCAAGAACTTCAACTTTTCTTCAAAGGCCAATGAAGGGGATTCTTTGCAGTTACTTCAGGTGGTACGACTGTGGAGACCCCAGTGCTGAGAACTGAGGTGACACTGGAGAGTATCACCACCCCATTATCCCTTTGAATATCCCTATGAGGCATATATTCCTAATAGATAAGAAACGAAGATTCAAAAAGGTTGAGTAACTTGCCCAAGGTTACACAGCAAGGAGTCAGGGCTTAGGCCACCACAGAAGTGCCCTCCTCTGGGCCTGTTCTCCTTACCACTTCATACCTCAAGGGAACTTCTTCACTATGTCTTTACTCAAAACATGTGAGGGACCCACCAAAAACTCCTGCTAGTTCTTGAGTAAGTCCTGCCCTATGAACCCACCCCCACTGTTCAATAAACAGAGCATAAGAGGGTGGGCTCTGTGAGAACACAGTGGGGAGGGACAGGCAGCTGGAGGGGCCCCTCATCCAGTCTGCACTAGCAGAACCAGCTTAAACACAAGCAAGACAGTGGGTGGTGACAACCACCAGAACTATGGTGCCCTGTGTGAGGAGAGCTGTGCTCTACCTAAGAGAGCTAAGAAATCTAGGGTGGCTTCCTGGAGGAGGGGATCCTATTCACCTGGAAGAAAGAGTAAGACTAAAAGAAATCTTGGTAGTGGAAAGATGACAGGCACAGGTGAGGACATGGAAAAGTACTGGTTTTCAGTGGGGAGAGAGGGAGGCAGCTGGGTCAGCGTGTGCAGGGAGCGTACAGGCTGAGCTACAGGGGTGTAGCTGGCAGCATAAATTCAGGCCAAGGTCGGAGGACCTGGTGACAAGTCAGGCTGTCCTTCCAGAGCAATGGAGAGGGCTGAGATGGTGCTCTTTCCAAAGCCGGCAGGTGGGAGTGAGAACCACAGGTTGGGTGTGGACACATCTCCTCCCTGAGCTACAGTCACGCTGTGCTCCAGCTCACCAGGACCCCTCTGGGAAGACAGGAGCAGAGTATGCTCTCCCAATGCAGAGCAACATCCTTCCCAGTCTTCTGAGTGTTTCAAACCAGAGTGGATCAAGGTTGCATGTTTCACGCCCTAGCTGGCAAACCCATCTCTGGGTGGGTAGGCGCATGACACCCCAATACTCCTCCCATCCTCAATGCTGTCTTGCCTGGTTTCCAGGACCAGCCTCCATCCTAGGATTCCCCCTCCTGCATATTCTCCAAAGGCCTGGCCCGCCCAGGGAAGCCACCAGGACTGCAGAGGTCACCTACCAGCCTGCCTGTGAGCTCACCCCATGTGCTTGCAACACCGGCCAACCACCCATCTGACATTCTGGCCCTGACACATTCTCTCCTTTCCGTCCCCTGTCTAACCCCTCCATTTACTTCCTGTCTTAACCTAGATGTGACTTCTTTCTAGGGCCTTCTGATGCCACCATCGTTCTGCTCCCACAGTCCTGTCCAGGCAGCCATCCTCAGGAGACTGTACCTACAGGCAGAGGCCAGGTTAGCCTCTTCACCCAAGCTGCGCCACAGCACCAGGCCCGGCCCACAGTCTGGTCTTGATAAACACCAGCTGCAGGAACAGTCCCACAGCCTCCACTTCCTCAGACACCACTTCCTGCCCTCTGAATCGACCCCCCCCCCATCTTGCAACTAGACCACAGGCCCCATCAAAAGGCCCATCATCTCCTGCTTCTCTGTGCCCACACAGCAGGCACTTCCTAAAGACTCACATCAGGGTCTTCATACTGCACAAGCACCCCACCCCTGATTGAGAGTGCCCCTATTCCTTCTGATCCCCCTCCCTGGGAAGGTCCTGCTCTGCCCTGACCACACAGAGCAAGCCCCTGGCCATGTAGCCAACAGACACCCAATTCTTGTCCCAACCAGAGGCCTCTCCTTTGCACCCCAGATCACCAAGGCCAGCCCTGAGGTAGGCAGCTGTCGCCTCGCAGCCTGAGATGCATTTGGCTCCCCTGAGCTAGTTCTCAGGTCTGCTCTGCTTGGCACACTTGGCCCTTGCCTCCTAGGACCTCAGGGCTTTGTCTGTAAAGTGAGCTCAATACCCTTGCTGCCGGGACAGGGACCTGAAGGACCTCTGACTCAGAAGAGAGCCTGTTTCTCCACTGTAATAGGAAATTTCATCTAAAAACTTCCAGGTGAACACAGAGAATATATTGGGGGGAGGGGAGGCAAAAAGAGAGGGAGAAAAATCTCTTCCTACTTGGTTTAGTCTTACATGGACCAAGAGCAAAGAAGATATTCCCCTCCCCATCTCAACACCATGCCCCTGCACAGGAGAGCCAGCCTGGACTCGGTCTGGGTGTCCTTCATAGGGTGTGTCTCACCCAGACCCCTTAATAGGGTCTGCTCAGTACCATCTTCACGTTTCAGTCACTGTCCTCTTATCTAGAGTGCCCTCCTACCCCACAGGTGACACCTACAGCCCTTTCAAGACCCAGTTTCTAGGGCCACCCCCGATGCCTATGTGCTCTGTCCTGCTCACACCAACCTTTCCTTCCCCAACTTGTAATCAACGCTGGAGACAACTTTCTCCCCTACCTGTTAGGCCCAGATTTGCTTATCCCATGATCTGTCAGCTACTCTAGAGAGAGTGGACACAAGACTCAGCTCTCCAGTACTCACCTCCCCAGTTAAGTCTAGAATTTGTAAGCAGTTCTAAATGACCAAATAAACATACAAACAAATGTATAAGCAGGTGTTGGGTACATATTTAAACATTCAGTGGATAACAATAAATTAAATACATATTATCCTTGATATGTGAAGAGTTCATCTAAATCATTAACAGGATTAATAATGAGGAAGGTACAGAATTAAATGAAAATAGATTTAGCCAAATTAAAAAAATCCTTTTTTGTCTAATAGTGCAGAGATTTAAACTTTGAGCATCTGAGTGATACCATATTTGGAGAGAGAGAAAGGAAGCAAATAGTCTCAAACACTACTAGTGAAGATAAATCAGTACAACCTTTCTAGAAGACAGCTCAGGAAAAGGTATCCAAAGTCAGAAAAACGACAAACACCTTTTTATAAACTCAATTTCCACGGTTCCTTTGATAGAAGCAGTCTTGAGCTGGATGCTTGCACAAGGGGATTTAGCAGTGTGCCCTGACATTCAGAAATGACCTTCTGCCCCAAGCTAAAAGTGGCCTTGAACCCTACAGTGTAGTCACCTGTGAGGGTGCTGAGCAGGGAAGGCGTCCTCCAGATACCATAGCAGCCTGTGCCGGGACCTATTGCTAAGCCAGAGCCAGTTATAAAAGGATCTTATTGTTGTGTGGGGAGGAAATACACATAGACATGCAAATAATACAGTTGGGGGGGGGAGGAAGGGGCTGTTAAAATTGCAACAGTGCAACCTCTATTTGTTCCAGTTGTTCTAAAATGTAACAGACAGTACTTGAGCAGAATCACACTTCCAAATCCACCGCCTAAGCCCTTTACAAGTTCTCAACAGCCCCCAATAGCAGGAAGGGGTGGAGCAGACTGCCCCAGATGGGCAGCAGCCACTGAGCCAGACTCGCAGGGAGAGGAGACGAGAAAGACCTGGTAGAAGCAGCCCTGGGCATGACCGGGCCAAGTGTGCAGCAGCCTATTAGGGCAGCATGCATTCTCTTAGGAGCCGATGCGTCACCCATTATGCTGAGGTCTCACCAGCACCTCCCTGGGCCTTCCCCATTCTGGGTGTGGGGCAGAGGGGTCACGGAGCAGGGCTGGCCCCCACGTTAGTGCAGCCAGGCTCACCCACAGGTGGGAAATGGACAGTGACGCAATGTGGATCTACCTCCGGCCCCCCGGGTTGGGACCTCGCGAGCTGAAAGTACTCTGAGCATTTCAGCAAAGAGGTGCAGGAGTGCCAATGTCCCATCTGTGAAGTGGGGCAGCAGAGTGGTCACAGGACCCTCTCCAGGCTGTATAACCAACAGACAGAGCTGAGGACTGAACTCTGGGCAGCTAGCCTCCAAGGCCACAAGACCCACACCCCTGGAAGCTCAAGGAATCTGAGGAACTAGAATCACAGGAGAGGAAGCACAGGAGCCGGGGCTGGCGCCTCTCCTAGCCCTGCCCCGTGCAGGACTTGGAAGAGCCGGAAGAACGGGCCTGCCCCTCGGCTGGCCCGTGCTAAGGCGGTGCTGTGGGGCGGAAAGAGCATCAAGGAAGTGCTTGCAGGGCCCACGCCTGGCGCCTGCCAGTTTCTCTCCCGGTGCAGTGGCCCTGGCCCTGCCATCAAGGGGCGGCCTGGGTCCTGCTCAACCCTGCCATTAGGGTGGGCCTCAGTGGGTGGTGCCAGGGACAGAAAGGAGAGAAAAGGGGGCCACCATGCAAGGCTCCTTCACCAAAACCACGAAGCAAAATATTTTTATTCATGAGTTCATCCAGCCTAAACATGCATTTAATCCCTGGGAACTGACAGTTCAAAAAGACTCCCAGGAGGGAGAAAGACAGCTCAGTTGAAAGGCGGAAGGAGCCATTACCACTTATCACCTAGTGACCATAGGCAGAGCCCAGGAGCTGCCTCCACTCACCATCTCTAGGTCAGTGGGAGGCAGCTCCTTAAAGGGCCCGGGCCCCACACCATACACTCTCAGACTGCCCAGCCTCCTCCTCACCTGGGCCCCAAGGCAGAAGCATCCTGGTTGCTGGGTGCAGCTCCCCTCTCAAGAGGGGTCCTAACTTGACTCAGCAGCAGCAGCAGGCTAGAGGTGGGGTGGGGTGGAGGGCACACAAGGGCCTGGATGCGCCTTCTCTTTGAACAGACCCCTGGTGTCTGCCAGGAAGGACCTCGAGAGACCCAGGGACCACAGAAAAGTAGGGAGGAGGGAGGCAGAGGTTCTATAAGCTGAATTTACTACCAAAAGCCCCAGCTATGATCAGCATCCCTGCCACTCCCTGTGGGGCAGGCTGTGGGCTTAGGGGAGCAGGCTTGGCCAGTCTGAGCCTCCGGGACACACAGGATTCTCTGCTGGCCAGGTTCTCCATCTCAATGACACGTTGGCTGGAATAAGTGCTCCGAAGATGCTTCCCGGGCAATTATTTTCACAAGTTATTTGTCACTTCATCTGGGAGACTAGGTTTCCTTGGGGACATTAAGTAAATCCCCCCCCGCCCCAACAAAAAAAAAAAAGGTGAATTCCCCTTTGACTGCTATTTGACTGATACTTCCTAGAAAATGTATAGCATAGCAAGCCAGCCCATTGAGAAACTCATTTCACATAAAGGCAACACAAGGTGTGCATTTTCCCCACTCAGCAAATGCAATCGTGGACTCCTTTGGACTGTCTGCAGCTCTGCAAACCTCTTCCAAATACACTTGGCAGTGGCACTGGATTTTGGGGTAAGAAAACAACAGCACCGATACTTGACATGTGACTGGCACCCAGAGAGAATCCTGCATCCTGCTTCCTGTGCTCCAGGCTTGGGACCACAGGTTGCAGTTTTCTCTGCCTCCAGTTTCCCACGGAAAGACAGAGGGTCACAAAGGACAACAGGTGACCTCGTGTGCCTGAGCCCCGGTGCTTCCTGTACCAGCAGGTGCCAGGTGTTACACATCTCTGTGCTACTTGTCAGCCTGCAAGTAAACCCCCATTTTGCAGACAAGGAAGCTTAAGTCCAGGGGGGCAATCGTGCTCCAGATCACAGAGGGAGTAAACAGGAATGTCAGGACACAGCCCAATGTCAGGACACAGCCCAGAGCCACATGAGCGGTAGGTAAGAGCCAGGCAAGCCCAAGACCTGCTTTTTCCAAGGAAGGGACACCTGGCAGCCATCTGTTCTCAGGCTTCCTGAAAAACTGAGCAGCCACCAGGAAGAAGGTCTCCAGCCTCAGGATGGCACAGTGAGAAGCCAACACAGGACACAGCCCTGTGGCCGGCCCCCTGTTCAGTGCTGAACAGCCTATCTCACCTACTCAGCGCCGCCCCCCAGCCCTATACCTTACCACCACCCTTTGCCAATTCAGAAGCTCTTCTCTAGAACTTTAATCACTCAGGTTGGCTCACCCAGAAGAAATGATGCTCAAAGGAAGCATTTATGGCTCTAAAAGAGAACATGATTTCAGCCACCCAACTGCAAACCTTGTGAGGTTTTACTTTATCTTTGATGAAGACAGATTTAGTTGGTAGAAGGAATCTACCTGTAGATCCAGAACACTGGGCTCCTGTCACAGCTCTGATTGTGATCCTGGGGAGGTCCCTGCATTCCCCTGAAGCTCATTTTGCTCATTCCTAAAATGGAGATTGACTATTCTGTTGGCCTTGATGTCCACAATGTCAGTGAGATTATTCTGCCACAAACTGGGACAAGGTTGCAGCTGGGATGTGGGCTCCAAAAGGGAGGTTGCAATTGGGACCTGTGCCCTCAGGCTCACCCTCCTCCAAAATAAGCCTCAGGAGAAGTGTAGGTATGTTCTGCAAACCAAGGGCATAGTCCCCCACAATTCTTGGCTCCTTGGGGTCACTTGATGACCATACTCAGATTCTGAACCCCAACCCAATGAATGCACAGTGTCTGAGCTGAGCACCATGGTAGAATAGCCATGAGGAACCCTTGAGCCCAGGCTGTGGATTCTGGAGTCCCAGCCACTCTCCACCTTAGCTGTGAGAACCTCTGCATGCTATGCACCACTCTGAGATCCAATGTCCTTCAGTTGTAAACGGGAACAGTAGTATCTGCTTTATGGGGCTCGTGGAAAGAGTAAAAACACACAAAGTCTTACCACAGAGTCTGGAACATGTAAGGGTCCAATAAACAGCAGGCGCAACCCCAAATTATACAACAGCCTTGGGCCTGAAGAAGGTGACTCAAGACCCTAGATCACTGTGGTTCATTAGGAAAATAATGCAAGTCACAGATACAATTTTTGTCTAGAAGTTACCTTTAAAAAGGTCAAAATAAATAAGTAAAATAGGGTCTCCCTGGTGGTGTAGCAGGTTGGAGCGCTGCACTGCAAAGCTAAGCTGAGCCATGGAGGCTTCAGTGTGAGTTTGATCCCCTCCCTGGGAGGTGACCACATGGCACAGCAGACCTTTCCTGCTCTCCTGCTGCTCCCCTCAGCAGTGTAATTTGTCAATCTGCTCCCCACTCTGTTTCTGGTGAATCCTCTCGCCGCCCCTGCACGTCTGGCTGTACCCCAGTTCTGTATGCATAAATGAATCATTAAAAAAAAAAGAAAGAATGGCCCTCCCTGGTGGCGCAGTGGGTTAAAGCACAGCACTGAGAATCTAAAGCCGCTTCCGCATGAGTTCAATTCCCGCCTGCCCCGGAGGTGACCACATGGCGCGGCAGACCTCTCCTGACCCGCCCGCTGCTCCCCTCAGCAGTGTACTTCATAGATCTGCCTGTTCTGTTCCCCACTCTGTCTCTGGTGAAGCCTCTCACTGCCCCTGAGCCTCTGGCCTGTACCCCAGTTCTGTATGCACAAATAAATAAATCTTTAAAAAATAAATAAATAAATAAATAAAAAGAAGTAAAATAATTTTTTTAAGATTTATTTATCTATGCATACAGAACTCAGGACAGGCCCACTGAACTCACATTGAAGCAACTGTGGCCAGCTTGTAGTGCCACACTTTAACCCAGTGTGCCACCAAGGAGGGCCAGAAATAAGTAAAATAATTTTAATAGTATCTTGTCTTTGCCCCCAACATACCCAAAATAGTATTGCTTCAATAAGCAATGATATAAAAAATTATTAATGGGCTATTTCATTTTTTTTCATGCTATGTCCGAAACCTGGTGTATGTTTTGCATTTACAGTGCACACTGACTCAGATGCTACATTCTCTTCAAACGCTGGATCAGTATTTGATCTCACAAAATATATAGTAGCAAAAGTAAACTCACATATCCACACTGATCCAAACATATCTAAAAGTTTTCCAATAACTTTCAGTCCTTGGGTCTGTTTTTTATAGTTTTTTTCTCTCTGTCCTGCTAGCAGGCTATACTAGGGTTTTTGCTTTTTTTTTTTTTCTTTTTTATTAAATTTAATTCCAAAATTTTAATAAAAAATACCCTCATCGGTGCCACTAATCACATTTTGGTGTTCAAAAGCCTCACTGGGGACTACTGTCTTGGGCAGTGCAGATTCAGGTGTCCCAGGGGAGTGAGACCCCCCCCCCAAGGGTACCACATGCTTAGGGACCACCACAGCAGAAACAGACCCTTCTCTGGGGCAGGCACCATGGTGCCCCCACAGACAAGAGGCATCCCTGAAGGCTCTATGCAGACCTGCTAATCCCACTGAACGATGGACCTCTAACTGTGTCTGAAAACACGTACCCTGAGCCACACTGTGCTGGAGAGGCACCTCATCTCTCCACGTGTAAGTGCCTCTGACCACAGTCTAAGGCCCTGCTGGCAAACACTTCATGGAATGTCCAGTCAACAATGTCGAAGATGCCTATCAATTTACTAGAGTCTTCCCTCAACACACAAGCCACTGATTGACTGCCCTGCACACATGCCAGAAATATCTGGATATGAGGAGGGGAATGTAGGTAAGAGCTGCAAGCAGGGCAGACAAAGGATACTCTAGGACTCAGAACCAAAGACTCCAAAAAGTAAAGGCCCTGGGCAGCCCCTTCATGCATACCAGCAGGTGCCTCTTTCTCAGAGCCTGCACTGCAAGGTACCCAGAGTTGCCAGGAGCCTGGATAACACACCTTCCTGCCTTCTCAATCAAGGAAATGGCGCCCAACAAGACCAGGAAGAGTCCACACAGAAAAGGAAGCTTGTGACCGGAGCTGCCAGCGGTCAGGAACCCAGACATGACTGTCGAGGGCATGAGAAAAGTCAAACAAACAAAAAGGATATAGACATCAGTTAAATTTAGTTGATCGTATATACAGTTCAATCTCTGAATATCAGACAAATGAAATCTTCATCTGATAGTCGACTTGTCCAGAGGAATAGTCTGGTAGGCAGGAGTTCTTACTTCACTTGATGCTATATCCCCAGTGCCTGACACTCACAGGGAGGAGGGAGGTGGATGGAGAGAGTGTCGAACCGAAGGGCTGACTGCAAACCATCCTCTAAAGTCAACATCCCTGTGAGTCATTCAAGAAATACTCATTTTCTCATGGCTCACCTGCCCCCAGTTTTGCACTGATCACACTTTCACACAGAGAAAGTTCTGCAAATTCAGCTCAAAATAAATCTACACATTCATCACTTACTTGTACAGGTTCCAAAATGCTCCCAGACAGTGCAGGGCCACTTTGTCTAAGCCACAGGAAAGAGGGGTCAACATAGCCAACAGATAGCCATCATGAGCACAGGTGTGTGGGTGTCGGCAGCAGACCCTCTACCTCCCCCAAACCTGGGTAGTCTAGCCTTAAGTGGAGGATAGAAACAGCCCCAGTTTATCCCTGTCATCACCATCCACAAAGACCTTGCAACCACATAGCTCCCTCTTAGAAGAGTGGTGTCAGGGTTTGTGATGGGGGTGGTGGGCAACAGAATCACATGTGGAAGACCCAGAAAATGAAGCTGCATGTTCAGTAGCATTTATAACCTATGTTTCACATCTGTTTAACAAGACAAGTAAAATGCTCTACCTGACGGCCAGTTGACTGCAGGACACATATTTCCGGATTAACAGCTCTGTTAGAGATGTTTCCAGCAAGCAAATGACCTCTCTGTGATGTCTATAATTACATCCACAAAACACATACATCTCAATACACTTTTAATAAGCAGTTAATACTCTGATATAAAATATTTACATCTCAACTAAATTCATTCTACTTGGAGTAGTCCTAGTTTGCTGAGTTATTAAATCCACCGCCATCAATCAGTCGCCCTAGCCAAACAGAGAACTGAGGAGCTAAAGCAAGTTTCCTACCCATTCTGGGCACGGACTGACTCCTTCTGACCTGGAGTTTAAATATCCCCAAACCTTCTACCCACTGGTTGCCTGTGACTGGCTGGAGCTCCACCAGGGGGAGGAGAGACAGAACAATCCCTCCCAGCACTCCACACAGGAACCGGAGAAGGGCCAGGCACCTTGCACCTTCACAACAGCTCTGGCCTGATGAACCATGAGGCTGTCTGATGGGTGGTAGGCAAGTGAGCAGGATGGGAAGAGACCCAACCCTGGTGCCTGCAGAACTCACAACACAGGCCCCTACCTAGCACCCAAATGCAGCTCCAGGGTCACCTCTGTGAAGTCTCCTTGACTAGCTCTTTCCCACCCTACCTCAAAGGCAGCTGGACCATGCCCTCTGCTGTGGCATATTCTCACCCCACCCTAACCCTCTTCAAATCACATCTAGATTTGGCCCCCTCTCATCACCTCCACTGGTCACTAGTCCCACACTCACCACCTGTTCTCCCTGCCTAGATCACTGTCCCAGCTCCCAGCCTGACCCTACAAACCTTGGTGCCACAGAGCTGTCAGGAGGGTCAGATCCTGGGATGGCTTCTCACACCACTCAAAGTCCTCAGATGGACTCAGGGTGCTCTCTGTGTCTCTGCTGCTGATTTCAACACACTGGTGAAGGGCCCCATGGAGAGAAACATTTTGCATGTGTAGAAATTGAACAGCATAGCAAATGAAACCAACTGCACTGAGTTAATTTTTTAGATTATGTGTGCATGAAAACAAGATTTTGCTGCTACTCAAACTAGTGAGGAGTACAAATGTTTCAAGATATCTGTCATCGTTCTAACATGGAATAAAAGTACATGTAATTTCCACTGTGAATAAGCTCACAGATGGCCCCACAGTATACTATGGGTTTTTTGCCTATAATCCTGATAGAAAGACATGCTAATTTGCATTAAAAGTTAATAAAAGGTGTCTTTTTTCCCCATCAGAGACTCCATGAAGTCTGTCCATGATAAGAAGCCCAGACCCCACCTCACCCCTTTCCACCACGGCTCTTCCCACTCCTGAACTCAGATCTCCATCTTCCTGGGACACGTTGCGTACTCTCACCTTAGGGTCTCTTCACTCAGTCTGGAAAGCTCCTGCCTTTGTCTCCATGGACAATTTTCTCACCTCCTTCAGTTCTCTTCAAATTCTAGCCTCTTGTGAGACAGAAAATGCTGTGTGCATCCCAGCATTTCCCAAAGCTCTGCTCCTGCACTATTTGTGAGTACCCTTTGCTCGATAGCACTTACCATCTTCCAAGCTACCACTCCATTCATCCTAACTCCCCTAACCCTAACCCTAGTTCCCTGAAGCCTAACTCCACTAAACCTAGCTACCTGAAGCCTAACTAGGGTATACAGGGTCCTGGGAGCTAGGGTTAAGGTTAGGGAAGTTAGATTTGGGGATACTATTTACTATCACTGTCCTGGATTCCCATTTCTTCTTCTCCTTCTCCCCATCTCATCTCTCTCTCCTAGAATGTCAGCTCCTTAAGAACAGGGTTTTTGTCTATTTTACTCAGTGATACACCCCCTAAAATAATGCCTGGAAGAGAACAGGAATCCAATTATTCACTGGATGAAAAATGAGTGAATGAATGGAAGACTAAACAAGCGCACAGCACCCTTGATGGTCTCACTGACTAAAGCCAGTGTCCTCTAACCAGTCCTCTGTCACCTCCAAATCGGATCCCATCACTCCTTCTGCTAAGACTTGTCAGTAGCTCCATCAGAGGAGGCTGACTCCCTTAACAGAACCCATGAATGCTCTACAGACTGCAGTCCCCACCCCTCTCTCCAGACCCATATCTCAGCCTTTCATCCCAAAGGGCCCCATCACTGCTTGTTTTGCCATTTTGCTATCTTCCATTTGTCTCTCTCTGCGAGACCCCATTTGGTTCGGTTCACCTTCCAGTCCCTGGCATCCAGCTCTGGCCCCAACCTGGGGCCCAGCCTGCACCTAGGGACTGCTTAAAAGATGAACAAAATGAGTGAATGAACTAGTGGATGGAGCAGGGAAAGCCAGCCAGGCCGCCATGCAGGCAGCAGGCTCACTGACACCAGGCACACGCCCCGGGTGGGGCCTGTCGCCCGGCTCCTGACTGAGCATTTCACTGGGGACCCACAGAAGCTAGTTCTCAGTTTGAAGAGATAATCCACCTAATAACAGGATTAGTTCAGGCACATCCCCTAAACCATAGGCTTGAAACCTCTACCTGGGCAAGCGTTTGGCTGGCCTCTGCCAGGATCTCTACCCTCACCAACCACAGGTTCTTCCCCATCGTACACAGCTCCACAGCTCTGCCAAGTCACCACGGAGCCAGAGGTGGGGCTCGGAGATGTGCGGGCAGCCTGATGTGGGAGGTCCCAGTGTCCCCAGTGCCACGGTCCCCACTGCACAGCCCTGCCAACCTCCACTCCTGTGGCACCACCTGCTCTTCCCTGTGCCAAGAAAAGTGATTATGCAGGCAAAGCAGGAAAGGAGACCCCAAGAGGGCACACACCAGTGGCTCTCAACTGACAAGTGACGTGTGGTGAGCACCTGGGGGAAGCAGCTCCAGAACTGTGCGGAGCCCACAGGGAACACAGGCACCACAACGGCATCTGACAGGCCAGCATCCAAAGGCTGTGCCCAAGAGGGCACCAGGGAGGGAGCTTTAGGCTTCTGCAACCCCTCATACCTCCTAAGCTCTTAACATCATGAACTGACTACAGAAGACCCCCAAGTCCAGGAGAGAGCTGTGCAGGAGCCACCAAAGGCCTTACAGAGGTGGTACTGGCCAATAGCCACAAGGCAGAAGCAACTAAAATGACCAGGCTTGAAGTCAGGGTCAGAGAGAAGTAGCACAAAAGCAAGTTCAGAAAGTGTGATGAGCCGGGACTGCCAAACTCCAGATCACTGTTACTGTTACTGTCCTAATTCTACACAATAAGATTTCAGAGCAGTCATCAGACCTGTGCTGGCCAGTACAGCAGCTGCGATACTGTACAGACCCATGAAGTCATTTAAATCCAAACGAGCACTAATGAAAATTAAACATTTAGTTCCTCAGTTGCACTAGCTACATTTTCATTAGCTACATCTGGCTAGTGGCTGCTGGACTACACAGAATAGAACACAAGCTATCACTGTGAAGAAGTGCCCTTCACCCTTCCCATAAGCTGCAGCTGATAGGGACCAGAGAGGAAGGGAGGGCACCATACGCAGTATAGGAATCTGCACATACACACAGAGCACAGACTGCAGGTACACACTGTATGAATAATGATCAGCTGTGTTTTGTTTTGCTTTATAACTAAAACTCTTGCTTTGAACTGAGACCCCTGTCCCATAATGCCTGAATGAGTGCCGGACAGCAAAGCAATCAGATGAATCAAAGTCAAGATTAACAAGAAGCTGATGGAAAGGTAAGAAAATGGCTACTTCCCTTGTGCCTCCAAAAATTAATGAAGACCCTGACTTTAACCCCATGGGACCTGTGCCAGATTTCTGGCCTCCACAACTATCAGATAATAGCTGTGTTGTGGTAACTACTACAGCAGCCATAGGGAAGCAACATATATTGGTACCAGAAAGGAGGAGCAAAGTGCTGCTGTAACAAATAATAGAGAAGAAGTGGCTTTGGGAAGTTACAGAAACTAGAAGAATTTTAAAGGTGTCATTTTAAAAAAATACATATTGCCTTGAAGTCTTAGTAGTAGACTACCAATAGAAACATGGATGGCAATAGCTCTACTATTAAGGGCACAGGAGGAATGAGGAATATGATAGTGAAAACCTAAGTCAGCACAGAGAACACTTAAATTGTTGTGAAAAGATGCTGGTAGAAATACGATGTCAAAGGTGTTGCCAGAGAGAGTTCAGAAGGAAATGAGAAAGTGTGAGTGAGTGGAGATGAGAAGAAAGATTCTTGTTAGAGAATGGCAGAAAACATAATGGATGTGTGTGGCCTGCATTCTGGGGTGAGCAGAACTTGCAAGTGAGTTAGTTGGATATTTAGCTGAGAGTTTAAAGAAAAATGTTTGAAGTAGTGTCAGGGTCATCGCTGCTGCTTAGAGAAAAATGCAGAAGGAAAAAGATAAATTGAAGGAAGAACTGGTAAATAAGCAAGATCTGGGACCTGATGATTTAAGTCTTAGCAGATACAAATAGCAAAAGACAAAATTAAGAGATTCATTGCCAGGGAAGATACTTGAAGGCAAAAACTAAGGCTGACTAAACCTTTTGCCTGTACCTCAGGCCAGAACATTTGGTCACACATAAGACTTTTAAACAGTTAGAAAATATTTATAGACCCCCCCCCTTAGCCAAAATAGAAATAAGACTATCAAGGGTAGACCTGTGGAGACCTAGGAGGTTCTTGAGACTATTGTACCAGCAGAAACACTGTAGATTTGTACTTAAGAGGACAAAGATGACAGAGAGGGAAGAAAGTTATAGGACCTCTAAAAGCTTCCAGGCAATAAACAAGCTGAAAAATTCTCAGCTGCTAACACAAGCCACCTTTAGTAAAAGATTATTCAGAGTGTAGAAATCTGAACCCAGGGGGGTAGAGTCACAAAAGCAGCCTTGAAACCAAATGAAGTTTGCCCAGCTGGATTTCAAAACTGCTTGGGACCAGTAGCTTTTTCTTTTCATTTTCTCCATTTTGAAACAGAATTGCCTACAACTGTTACCCTATGCCTGTTCCACCACTGGTTTGGGGAGCAAAAACTGGCTTACTGAATTTTCCATCTTCATAGATGAAATGGAATTATGCCTCCGGAGAAATATAACAAGCACCTGTCTCGTACCTGATTAAGAAGGCAACCAAGAAAACTGTCATTACAACTACTGACTTAAGAACATACTGAAATAACTGCAATTCAGGGGTATAAAAGTATTGCTGTCACAACTGCCTTTTAACATCCCAAAAAACTAGTGACCAAACAACAGAGCTCTGACATGGAAAGGCCACAGCTCTGTAGCCATGTCTGCAGTTCCCATGCTTGTTGACAAGGTAGCAAGAGTCTCATTTCTGCCATCCAAGTTTTACACAAATGCATCTAACTGATAGGATCTACTTGCATTCAGACTTCACCTGTAAAGAAATTCAAGATGTATGGGTTTGGTTGGTTTGGTTTGCTTTAACAACATTTGTATACAGGAAGGTACACTAAAAGGAACTAGACTGGATGTCCAGTACCAAAACACTTCATCCACCACAGTCATCCATTATGTTAAATGTCATTTCATTTAGTCCTCAAGGCAACCCAATAAAACAGATATAAATATTACCGTCAATTTATAGGAGAAAATTGAAACTCGTGAGTAGTTAAAAGATTCATATAAGGGCCCTCCCTGGTGGCACAGCGGGTTAAAGCACAGCACTGAGAATCTGAAGCCACTTCCGCATGAGTTTGATTCCTGCCTGCCTCCTGCCCCGGAGGAGATCACATGGCGAGCCAGACCTCTCCTGACCCGCCCGCTGCTTCCCTCAGCAGTGTACTTCGTCGATCTGCCTGTTCTGCTCCCCACTCTGTCTCTGGTGAAGCCTCTCACCGCCCCTGAGCCTCTGGCCTGTACCCCAGTTCTGTATGCACAAATAAATAAATAAATCTTTAAAAAAAAAAGATTCATATAAGATCTCATAGCTAGGAAGGGACAAGGATAAAAATCAGGTTCTCTGCATTAAAATTTTCTCAATCATTGCATCTATGGTAGAGCCATTCTCTCCTCAAGGAATCCAAAATATGAGGTAGAGGCTAAGTCATGTTCAAAGTATTGGGGAAAAGTTACACAAAAATACAAACTTGGTGGGCCAAATGAAGGAAGTTATCACAATCACGACTATTGTGAATTCATACTACAGATCAGTCATTTGCTTAACATGCTGGGGGGGGTGGGTACTAGGGATGACCAAAACAGACAAGGGTACAGCCCCTGCCTGAATGGACTGGAGAAGTGGGGAGAAGTGTTGGCTAAATAACCAGAAAGTACAACCACTGGGAGAACAAGTAAGGAAAGATGCTCATTATACCAGCAGAAAATATTATGGGGGACCGAGACCCACACAGAAAGTTAGAGAAGGCTGCCTGAGGAGATCACCATTACACCAAGAGATTTACTTTCCTAAAAGGAGCTATTTAATTTGTACTGAACTTTCACAGAGGATACCTTTAAAAGCTTGCATGGAATATTTTACAACCATTTCAAAAGAACCCTAAGAGCTATTAAGAGAATAAGAAAATATCAGGCCAAAATCTACCTCTAAAGGTGAGGACATAGAAAGTATTCAAAGCTACATTTGCCCTGAGGTTATTTTCTGATCCACAACAAAGAGTTGTAACATTGGACTAAAACTGTATTGACCCACTAGAATAACAGAGACAAGATTCAAAGCCTAGGCCCCACTCATGGTGGGGAGTTAAACTCTCTACATTCAGTAAGCTGGACTTCTAAAGGACTTCACTAGAAATAAAGTAGCTCCCTCATGAACCTGCAGTTTATGTTTCAAATCTGAGAACTCAAGGAAATCTCAATTTTTAATTAACCTGTGTATCCCTAAGGTCTAGCAGAAAAAAGTCAAAGTCTTCTCTGGCAACACTGTTCCTAATTTAAACTAACTTTTCAAAGTTAATGAGCAGCACACAATCAAAAATAATCATGCACTAAGAAAGTAAGGCCAGACAACTGAAATAGATTCACAGAAGTCTCAGATAGCAGAATCCTCTCACATTTTATACAATGACGTTTATAATATAAAAAACGTTAAAATTAAATGGAGAACATCTCTGCCCAGACAAATGGTCAAAGAACTGAAAGACCTGATAGGACTCAAGTAGGTGCAAGGGGCAAGAAGGAGGGGATATGAGAGGAAGTGCATTGCCAGTGAAGGGGCCAGTGGGCTCCATATTTCATCCCCCCACCAGGCTTCTCCAGACATTATGGCTGGAGTTCAGACCAATAAGGACCAGTGGCATATGACCCAAAATAGCCAAGGATTAGGTCTCTGTACTGAGAAGAACAACTGGAAGTTGCCATTGAAGGGATTTTGAGATTTTTAGAAGAGGAAATGAACCAACTTGGATTTTGGAAGATCATTATCTGCTCTGAAAGGACCTTCTCCCTCTGCTGTCTGGGAAACTCACACAAAAGTCCTGAAATTCACACTAAGCTGTCACAGTTTGCCTCATAA
>NW_004567122.1:25927223-25928780 GCF_000260355.1 Condylura cristata | reverse complement strand
GCAGGTACCTTTGTTGAGGAGCCCACTGAGTAACATAAGTCTGTCTGGTCTCATTTCATCTGAGAATACAGCATAGAAAAAAATAATAAATGGGGTAAAAAATAATAAGTTGGCATAGCCAAATAGGGGATAGGGCAGGGGGTCCCATTGTCTGATGCCTGCTAAGCCCCAAAGCCCACACCTGTAGGCAGAGTCTCCCAGCACCATGGCCTTGGGCAGCGAGTTCCCAGTAGACACGAGTCATGCCCTCTCAGAGCAAAGGCGCCATGTGCATGTGCAGGAGGAGAGATGTATGTGCAGGAAGAAGTGGGGTCGACGCTTTCATCCTCAATACCAAATGCAGCTCAGAAATGCAATGTGGCTAAGCTTCCAGGAGCGTACCTGAAGCCTCCACAAAGTGAGCCATGACCAGCTGGAGGACAAACATCCCTCCCCAGCAGCTCAGGAAGCTCCTCCCTCCCCACGCCAGGTGGGAGGCACTGTCTATACATCACTTGTCCAGAACCTGGCCACTCCCACCCATTCATCAGCCCCAGGCCTCCAGGCTTTTGTTCCAGCATACCCAATGGCTGCCAACCTGCCCCTCACCCCACCCTCTCCTCCCAGAGAATCATGGACAGGTCATGACCCCATCAGGGACCAATAGCCAACCTGGACCCCTATTCTGAGCCTGCCAGGGAGGCCCCTAGGGTGCTGTAGGCAGACCACTGTCAACCCAGCACCCCCGGCAGTAGTGGGGCCTTTGAGGGGAAAGTTCATTTCGTCAATCAGCCCATTGTTGGCCTGCCAAGCGCAGGCTCGTCCTCCCCTGGTGTGTCACTGGGCGCTGTTGACACAGATGTCAACTGTCAAGGGTGCTCTCCTCCCTCCTGGGGCGTCCCGCAGGCCCAGCACAAGGGCCTCTGTCGCAATGCTTCCCACTGGCCCCTTGCAAGAACCAAGATTGCCACACCTTCAGAATTGCCAAAACTTGACTGGATACTTCATCATGCGCACTGGCTATGGAGGCTGCAGCTCACAGGGACAGGTATGGCAGATACTTGACTGTTTGCCAGATGACAAATCCCAACTGAGTGAAACCTGCAGACTGCACAGTATCTGCACTACAGGCTTCCTCCTGCCCTCCCAACTGAGGAGGCTGGGGATAGCTTTCTGGGGCACATTTCCAGCTTGGGAAGAAAGGGCCACTTCTCCAAAATGTGCCCTTATGTGGGTCCACCTGAAATCTGACACCAGAGCACTGGCCAACTGCCCCATCTAAGCCAGTCTGTGGGAAAGCTATGGAGCAGTGGGCACAAAGGGAATGGCTGCTGTGGCCCTCCAGTGACCATATCCCCAACCTGTTTCTCATTCATCCCAGGGACCTCTGAATAGAGAAGAGCCACAGCAGTCCACAGCAGGGAAGACCATGTGAGTGTCAGACATAATAAAGATGCCCAAAGTCAGAGGAACTAATCAAAATCATCCACCAGTTTAGCAAGGTAACAGGATACAAAATCAACACACAAAAGTCAGAGGCTTTCCTATACACAAACAACCAATCAGAAGAAGCAGAAA
>NW_004567122.1:25902359-25925478 GCF_000260355.1 Condylura cristata | reverse complement strand
AAAAAAAAAAAAAAGATGCCTGGAGTCACCTAGCACGGGGTCCCAAGGGAAACTTAGAACTCAAGGGAAAATACACAATGCCCAGGGATTTCAGTCCAGAGGCCACTGAAACTGACCTGGTACTGCTGAGCTGCCATGTGTGTGTTCTCCAAACATATCCATCAATAATGGCCAAGCTCAAGAGAGAAATGAGAAGGAAAATAGTTGGTGTCTATTCCCAGGGAGCCACCCCCCTTCATGGGGTAAGTATGTTCACAGAGATGCACACACACAGTAACATGAGGTAGGGAGCATGTTCGGTAAATGCGTATTGGGAACTGAGAGGGAGAGAAGCACATGCTAAGGTGGACAAGGCTGGCTGGCTACCGAGGGAGTGTTCTGGTCCAGCCAGGCAGAACCTGGGAGGCAATGGTGGGACACTGGAAGTGAGAATGAGCATAGAGCAGGGTGGGGACATTCCTCTGGAACCACCGACTGGTGGGGACCTCTTGGTGTAAGCCACCGTCACCACTATTGCACAGGCAGGGAGACCGAGGCCTTCAGGGAAAAGGGACTTTTCTAAGATTGATAAGCTGAGTGAGGCTTGGTGCCCAAGGCCAGACCCCAGGCTCACTTCCCACCAGAGGATGCAGCACCAATACACCCCAGCCTCTTTCTTGGACATGCTGTTCTGCTCAGCTAATGATCCTTTCCTAAGTTCAAGCAGAACTTTGCCCCTGCAGCCCAATCCCGCAGAGCTGTAGCAAGAAGCTGGGGTGGGGGCGGGAGTGTCGAGCAGGCCGTGTCCTGCCTAGCCCATGCCAGACTAGGTGACAGATCAGGGTGTTGGGTCTTCCCATTTTGAAACATCTGTGAAATAATGACTTTGAAATCTCATTCAATTCTGAAATTTCATAAAGATAATACCAAACCTGGCTTTTATGCACCAGCTCTTAGAGCACTGGCAAGGGTTATGGCAAGCAGTCTCCCCAAGCCTCGTGACCTCAGGGCATACAACCTAACCCTGCAGCTGTCAGCGGAAAGTTGCGGCCCCGAGAGGGTCTCTGCCTGGGAAACATCCACCAGTGTGCACAGCTAACAGATGAGACCGCTCACTTCCTGCATTCCCTTGTCTGGCTCACAGTGGCTATGAATATGCAATGCTCTTGCAGTCCCAGCGCCATAATCCTGAAAGTTATTCAAGTGTCTAGTACCTCAGTTTACAAGTCAACTCATGGCTTTCTCCCTGTGAGGGAAGAATATGGTTTCCACCAGTTAAACAAAGGATTTTAGTGAAGGTCTCTGAGTTCCAGATTGCAGGCCTTGACGGTGACTTGGATCTACACATGCGAACAAGTCCACGATGGGCCCAGTGAGCAAAGAAGCAGTAGTGACTTTCTTCACACAGGGTGGGCAACAGTGGCAGCTCCCACACACACCGAAAGAGGAAGGAGAAAGCTGTAAAGTGAAGCTACACACACCACTTCAGAGGACACATTCCAGCCCCACCACCTGGAATACCAGGCTGCGCTGAGAGCAGTCCCTGGGGAAGAGGGCAGCTACACTGGAGAACAGTCTAGAAGGCTGGCCTAAGTAGGATTTCTTGCCCAGGACAGAGGGACTAAGAAATCAGAGATGAGGGGCTGCATGGACAAGGCAGACAGGGATCTTGTAAGGCTGGTATTACCTGGAAGACACCTGATTGACAGTACATGAATGGATTTTCCACCCTGGCAGTCACAGACTACCAGCTGCGCACAAGTCATGATGCACACTCCACATACAGTGAGCACTTCCATCATGTGTGAACAAATCCTGCAAGCCCTGCTCCCTGGCCCAGGAAAGTCTCCTGAGTGCAGCAAGCAGGGCAGCAAGGCAGCCTCCAGTCCAGGGGGGCAGCAGAGGCCTTTCCCCTGGGAATGGAGCAAACAGAGCACTCTCCTAGGCTGGGCCTGCTTCCAGTCCTCCGGCCCTGACCCGCACTGTGGCCTTGACTCTGAGACCAAACCAAGTGAGAGCTGTCAAAACCTGAGGACGTGTCAGGAGACCATGGCTTCCATCCTTGAATGAGCCACCCAAACTATTTTGGCTCTCTGGGCTTAAGCTATCCCATCTATGAGACAGGCATAAAAAGGGCTGCCCTGGGCACCTCCGAGAGCCAAAGAGGGGAGGGGTGAAGAAAAAGGGGCCTAAGTAACAGAGGTGACAGTCCTTATCACCCCCTCCTACAGAGGAAGGGAGGGACAGGCAGCCAGATCCCCTCCTTAGGGAGGATTCTCAAGTCTACCCTTATTTCCTGTCAGTCCACAGGTGTTCTAAACAGATGCCACAGCGGGGCCACCACCCCTCCCATCACAGAGCTGCGCCACAGCCAGGGATGAGAGCTAGCCACCCTCCCGCCCCAGGCACAGGCAGGAGAATGGCACGCTCAACACCATGATTAATCCTGTTCAACTTCAGCCAGAGTTGGGGGAAAGAGGCAGGTGTCCTCTGTGACTCACCTCAAACAAGGTCAGTGCCTACAAGACCAGGGCTGGTCTGACCTGGAGGCGACCCTGAGAAGTTGAAGGAAGTCTCTCTCCACCCTAACATCTCCCTCTACTCTCCACCATGGCTGCCATTCTCATAGCCAGGGTGAATTTCTTTGGCAGCTGGAAGCTGAAAGCTCAGGAGTTCCTGTTTCCTTTAAGTAACTGTTAACTTTTGTAGCTAATATAATCCTTTCAGCAAACATGAGAGGGAGGTGCTCTTATTGTGCCCATTTTACAGATGCCAGGAGGAGACTTGAGGAGATTCAGGACCAAGGTCACAACCACCCTCAAGGGTAGATCCAGGAAGTGAAGCCAGGCCACATGATTTTCAAAGTCCATGACCTTAATTGTCGCACCTCCCCTCAGGCTGGACCTGGCTCAGAAAGGGGTGTATAAAGCAGTCTTCCAACTCCAAGAGGAGTTCCACAGCGACACCTCAGGAAGCCACCACAGGAGAAGGAAAAAACAGAAGGGTAAGGCCCCTGCCCTCTTTATCAGGGGAGATTTCTGATTCAGAATCTCAATTTTAAAGAGACTAATTGCACTTGGAAAAATGGATTTTTCAGTACTGGATGGTTTCACTCATAGCGGGAGTATAAGGGATCAGGAAAAAAAAAGCAATTGTAATAAAGTAAAAATGAAAATCAAAAAACAACCATAAACCAGAGACATTCTACATGGGAGGAGAGGGGCATAGGATCAAAACTGGGGTGGGAGGAGCGCACAGGCCGATGGTGATGGCACACAGGTGAATTGGTGGTGGGAAGTCCACGGGAATTACATCCGAGATGAAAAAATGCACAAAATGAAGAATAGTGTATGTACACACGTGTGTGTGTGTGTGTATGTATACGCATATGTGTGTATATATATAAAATGAAGGATTAAAGTAGAAGGAAACAATGTGTTTTTCAAAATTCATTTTCAAAGAGTTCTGAAATTTTCTTCTTTAGGGAATGCTCAGCCCACATTTTAGGGGACTTCATTCCTAATGGGGCCTTCTGAAGTGGGGGATGCTTAAAAGGGAAGTCAGCACGAAGAACTGGAAGACGTGTGGATGCCACTTTGAGCAGCCTATCTTGGGGCATTGGAAATTAATGGCCCCTCCTTTCTCCTCTGCCCAGAGAAAACCATGACCACAGGTCCACAAACATGACTGGCACCAGCAAATGGGGTTGGGAAACCCAACCATACACCTGGCTTTAGCCCACCCTCACCAAGGGACCCAGAAGGGTGACCTGGTCGGCCCTACCCTCACATCAGGCATCCGGGGACATCCACCTGGGAGCCCCAGGCCCAGATTCCAGCCCAGGCACCACACGTGCCTGAGGAGATTCTGCACAGGAAGCATCTGCTGTCGGCCAGGGCCTCCTTGCAGGCCCAGCCTGCTCTGCCTGGAGAGGTGAGTCCTTCTCCTCTGACCAGCAAGCTACTGCAGAGAAAGTCAAGTCTCATTCATCTCTGGCATCCTGGGAGGAGCAGAGCGCCCCGTGAATGGCAGGGCCAGCGACGGCCACTTACAGACACCACTTACAGACATTGACCCTGGGGGCAAAGTCACACAGGTTTGGTGCCTATGGGGACAGTTACCAAGGTGGGGGCAGGTACTGAAGACCCATGTTATAGCGAGGACTCTGGTGCTGCTTCATGCACATCCTCCCCTGCCAAGGGCCCCTGCTCACAGTAGAATAGTGGAAGTGCACAGAGGAGCCACGCTTGGGATGGAGCATGAATCTTCCCCCTTGCACAGGATTAAGTCATGGTCTAGAGATGAGCACCGAGTCAGCCTCTCCCTTCCCAGTGCACTGCTGGGTCACAGAGCATCACAGAGCGTCCCAAGGCCAGAGCTCGGCGCCACCCCAGCAGGCCATTCTCAAGCACGCCTTCCCACCACGAGCTGCCGCGTCCTAGAGTGCTGAGGTCTCCCTCGACCTCGGGGGCCCACCAAGAGTGAGGGGTCTGAGGTGATTTTGTGCAAGTGTGGCAAAGGCAGCTGCGTGCATGAGACCTGGGCTGGGCCTGACATGCGGCAACCAAAGGGAGTCCTCCCACCCCCAAGCCACCTCTCTGCCTCCACCAGAAGAGAATGGCTTCTGACCAAGTTGTCCGCTCAGAAGGGGCTGGGGTCAGAGCCCCTGTCCCCTGTCCCTGAAGCAGGGACAGTAAGGGGCAGAAGCACCCAAGAGGTTTGTGACACAGGTCTCAATGTCCCTGGAGAAGCAGCTCTGCCTCCATCACCACCAACACCTGCAACACCCTCAAAGCAACCCCAGAGCCCCGCTCAGATGACGCCCAGGAGAGATGCTCAAGTCACACCCCTTTGCATGAAGGAGCCCGCTTCTCGGCTTAACTGGCTTCCCCATAACAAGGGCTCAAAGGAGGGCCCCCACCCCGCCCCCGAAATGGGCACCTTTCTCCAGCTCCACACTGGCAATTACTCCCAATTACACGATGTGACAAGGTGCTGGGGCCGAGCACTTAACTCAGGCCCTGCATTATGCAACGTTTTTAATCCTCTTACTTAAGGTGGAAAACCGATATGGTGCTCGAGTTCACGTGAGTGACTGGAAAAATAATTCTAAGAAATAAAAACATCTCCATCAATATCACCTTACAGGCCCCCTGAAAGGATTAAAAGGATGCATAGTTTGAATTTTCAGATGCCCTCTGCTGAACTCTGCTTGAGCCCTTTGCGTGCAAGGCTCGTTGGGGGGAGAGACCCAGTGGTCTTCTCTATGGGATTCCCTGGAGAAGAAAGCTGATCCTTTTCTGTGATTTAGGGGTGTGCTCCACCAACTAGAATCCTGTAGCTCTCCAGATTAAGGTCATGGTCACAGCCAAGGGCTGCCTCACACCCCTGCCCTCGTAGAGCACCCAGGTGCACGGCTGGCACTCCATCACCCGGCAAAACCATCCAACAACCAAAGAGCCCCAAGGCAGGTCCCATCCCCTAAAGGCGGAGTCAGAACGTCAACTGCCGTGTCCCCAGAACATCTGCCCCCCCCCCGGACACACCTACAGCTCTCACCAACACTAGACCTTATCCCCCACAATATTGGCTGAGAGTTCTTGAACAGCTCAGACCCTCACAAATTAGGGATACCCTCACATTCCCCACAGAAGGCCCTCAGCACATATGGGCTTCCCATCAGTCCTTTCCACACCAAACCTGCCCAAGGCCACTGGACATGTCAACTGCCACCCACCAACAGGTGAGCAGGTGGGCGAGCAGCAGGGGCTGTCCTCCAGTGCTGACACCCCAGTCCAGGGCCTGCCCTTTGGAGGGGAGGGAACAGCCCAACACCAGCAGGTACAATTACAGTGGCTGGGCCCATTAAACCTTGGGAATAAAGAGCTGGCCTGGTAATTACCCCTAATCCCCTTCGAGCCTTTGTCTGCTAGCAGCACTGCCATAAGCCTAATGGTGTGAGATAAGTGGTCCGACTCCCCAGCCTTCCCCAGAGCTGCCTCAGGCAGGTCTAGAGTGGGGGGCACTCAGCTCAATCCCACCAGGATGCCAATCCTAAAAGCCTCCTTTGACAGGACCCTCCACGAAGAGGCAGTCCCCATAGCCCCCACAGGATGAGGAGGTCCCTGGGGCTACAAGATGGCAGCATCTGTGATGGCTGAGGGAGGAGGGGGAGGAGTCCAGATGCCAATGGGACCTGGTGCTTGGCCAAGAGGTTTGAGCAAGAAGACTGGATCCATGTGGCCCCCACAGCCATTTCCTCAACCATACTCTGGTCACACTCAAACATAATTCCTGTGCTGGAGGAGCTGTGCATGGGGTACTGGCTGACCAGTACAGTGTCCAGGCTCCAAAAGTGCAATGAACAAACAAACTGCCTGCTACCAGAGATTTGGAGGCACCCAGGGGAGTGATAGCACCTCCACTCCTCATCACTACCCTAACATGCCTGTCACCCTGCACACGCAGCCTGTCCTTGTCCTTGTCCCATGGGCCCACAGCCTGAGTGAGCAACCTGAGAGGCAGGAGTCATCTGCACACCCATCAGCCCAGTGTGCGACCCAGTATCCTCAGACTATTATCCTCTGAACAGAGACATGGGTGCTTACCCACTTCAGGTAAGGGAGCACCTGGTGACTGTTTCCCAATCTTCCTGTTTCTCTAGAGTAGTCAGATATCCAAATTTTTAGGGAAAACTTCTTAATTTTTAAGTACCTGATTCCAATAATTTCAAACCATGAAAGAACCAAACAAACAGGTGTGCAGGTCCCCCATGTGCCAGTTCTGCTGTCCTGGATTTATAATTTTCAGGCTCCTCCATCCCGCCTCAAAGTAAGCTCCTGGAGACCAGACCACATCGCACCTACTCAGAAAGGCAGCACAGGACCGGCACACAGGTGCTCACTGCGTGTTGGGTAGATGACGGAATCAATGCGTGATGAGACAACTAAGGGCAGAAAGGTTAGGTCACCTGCGCAAAGTGGCCCAACTGGTAAAGACCAAGCAAAGATGAACAACAGTCTCAGGCTGCTGGCTAAGCACACCTGCCACACTCCTCGTCGCTCCCTCAGTCGTAGTCCACGACACTAATACCAATAACCCTTCTTTCATTCCAATTCTCCCTTATCTGCACTTGGAGAGCAAATTCAAGTGTTTCAAGTTAATTCTGTGAAGCATTCTCAAGCCCCTCCCAGCAGATGACAGCTAGGTAGGCTGCAGATCCCTGCCAACTATGAAATGTGGGGATGCAGGGTCCATGAGTCAGGTGCAAATGCTTGCAAGAACCAGCAATCCTACTGTGTAGGGAAAATGGCCTTTTGTGAAGAGTACCCTTCTCTGAACCCTCTTGTTCTGGCCACCAGTAAGAAATGTAAATGGAACTTGTAGGTTAACAGAATATTGACCTGAAATTCCTGGCCCCCACAGGCTGAAAATTCAACGACACAACCGGCTACCAGTCTGTGAGGCAAAGCCCAAGAGCTAAACTTGCACTTGAATTGAGCAACTCAAACACTGCTGTATCTGCTTCAAGTGCATAAAGGCATCAAAAAGCTGTAGCAGTGGCATCAGCCAGGGCTGCAATCTCATCACAAGGTTCAAATGGGGGAAGAACTGAGCTCTTATGTGGCTGGTGCCATAATCAGTCCCTTGGAGCCTGGTGGACTGGCAGCTTCTGCTGTCTTCCGGTCTGAGACCACTGCTGTTTCAAACTGGTTGTTGGCTAGAGCCTGCCCTCAGTTCTACAGGCCTCTACATCGCACTTCAATCTAAGCCAGGGAGAGCCGCCTGGTGAGACTGAGGGGACTATCTTAGGTAAGGGACCACAGAAGTGAGGAGCCATCACCTTTGCATACTGTGCTGGGTAGAAGAATGTCACAGGTCCCAAGCACAGTCAAGGCATATAGGGGCTGCACGAGGGTGCAAACACCAGGAGGAGGGGCTGCTGGGAGCCAGCTTACAGGGCCCCCATGCTGCCTAACACAAAGTAAACCAATTTTTATTGCAGAAGTACAAAAGAACCAAGAGAAAGGAAAAGCAAGAAACCCCAGCGGAGAGGTGCCCATGATCCTGGAAGGCAGCAAATCACTCTCTATGACTTGTATGCTGAAGCCAGGCAGTATTCTAAGGCTCATGGGCCTGGTCTCCAAGAAGCAAGCTACTATGTGCACAGAAGTCCAAGGTAACAGGCCTCTGAAGGCAGAGGTGCGGCTGGAACAGACAATCCCAGCTGGTAGAAATCTTTTCAGGGAATAATCAGAGTCCCCTGGTGCCCTCCTTGCTCCTCATCATTAAGATAACCATTTCTCTTTCAAACTTCAGAAGTCAGTATCTTTATTTTTCTGGTCGCGGAGTGACAAAGCAAAACTGAGCAAAATGCTAAGGTACCATTTTGATAATAGGAGTTCTGTGAAAATTGAAATACTAAGCAGCAAAACTCCCAGCCTCCTCCTGGCTCTAACAGGTATGTGTCAGCAGAGTAAAACATTCCCACTTGAAACTAAGCAGCCCATGAAAAAATTCCCGAAGACACCATTATTTGAGTGTCCCCAACCAAAGAGCCCTCACTCCCTGGTGTGCAGTGAAGCCATCAGCCAACCATCTCACCCACGCCCAGAGGTTCAGTGCCTCTGCTGGGTCTCTGTCTTACAGGTGCACAAGCACTCCCAGACTTGAGATGAGCAGCCAGCACAGAAGCCCGGACTCCAACCAACAGTACTCAGAGAAAATATACTGTATGAAAAAAGTTAAAATTAACATCTCCAGTAAAATAAGAGAACACAAAGTGCATATAAAATAAGGAGTGAAAAACACAACGAACAACAACAACAACAAAAGCAGCTCTAAGAAAGTACAAATAGGAAAGCAAGAGTGAACAAACCCAACAGAGGTTTTTAAGAAAACATATTCCATAACAGCTGTTCTCAAAGTGTGGCACTCAGACCCGGAGGGTTCCTGAAGCTCCTTCAAGGGCCCAGAGTCAAGCTGTTTCCATGAGGACATTATGGCATCATTTTCCTCACTCTCCACAGTGGCATCAACACCAATGGTGCCAAAACAATGGTCAGTAAAACTCCGGAGGCCACAGTCAAGGCCCCCTGGTTGTGGTGTTCACCACGCTCTTACCAGAAGATGAAAGTCAAGGAGCCTTTTCTTGAAAATCAATTCAAAAGAAAGTAACTGGTGATGCTTGTTGCTAACAATAAAGTTCAGCTTTCAAACAAAATTAGAATTTTGGGAAACTTACCTAGCACTCTAAACCTGACAACATACATAAAGACATTTACAGGTCTTTATGTGACTTGATGTCGCATAAAGGTGTGTAGATACTTAAAAGAGCTGCATCTCAGTGAGCCAAAACTTTCCAGAGATCAATGATTGCTATTACAAAATCAGGCACAGAAAAATCTACTCCAAATACAAGATAGACCAATGGATTTAATGTCCCAGCAAACAAAAAGTTTACTAAGATGGTTTCGGATTCTACACGGACACTCACTGTTAAGAGCATACACTGCAGGGCTCTAAGGGGCATCAAAGAACAATATCCACTAGTATCTGAAAAGGCAACAGAATGTCCTTCTTTCCTACTGCACATCTGAACGAAACCAGACATTCTTCATATGCATCACTCTAATTAATAGGGAAAAAATGGTTTCAATAGAATGCAGAAACAGGTAAGAATTTATCTCTCTCTCTTAAGCCACATGTTAAATAGAATTGCAGAAAATATATAAAATGTCACTTCTCATTTCATTCTGTTTTCAGAAATATATTCATTTTAGAGGCTACACTATGTTAGCATATAAAGTCATTATTTAAAATAAATAAGTTTTACATTTCTGTTTTAATTTCAAATAGAGAGAATATCAAGTGGGTACAAGCTACATAAGCAAAGGGTCTTTGATAGTCATGATGTGAACGAGTGTAAACAGATCCTGAGACTAAAAAGGACCCCAAGACCCCAGGTTTGAGAACTGCTTGTCTAGAAAGTAAAGCACAAATAGGGAAGTGAGAAAGGAAGGTTACACAGAACATCAGTTCAGGAGGTTCAAGAACAAAAACTATGATAATTCCTGAAAGGAGAAAATGGATGCAAGGCCGGAGGTAGCAAATAAGACAAATCCCTAGAGTTGACGTTTCTAGATGTAAAAGCATTAGCCAAATGCCCCCAAACATTGCATTTTTTAAGTCAAGTCCTATGAAGCTATGGGAATGTGACAGGTGAGTTCCCTGGTGACAAAGGGATGATCTTTTGCTTCTGGATGAGAGCCACAGGGACCAGGGTGGAGAAACAGTCACATTCCAATGACTAGGACACAGCAAATCACCCAACTTCTCAACAGCAACATCTCCTCCAAGTTCTTAAAGGAAAACAATTTCAACCTAAAATTTCATGTTCTGCCCAACTGTGAAGTATACAAGTCAAAGGAAGACCTTTTCAGACATGCAAGCTCTCAAGCCTTTTGCCTCTGTGTCCCATGGACCTTCTTCTCAGGAAGACACCAGTAGGTGTGCTCTGTGAAGTGGGAGCATGAACAGGGGAGGCGTTTCGGTGGGCATGGAGATCAGGGAGCCAGGCACCCTGCAGGATCGCCTAGCAGATGGGAAGGGAGGACTCAGATCACGGTAGCCCCTAGCAAGTCCATCCTGACTGAGGAAAAAGCAGAACCTAAGTTACCTGATGCACTTGAACCAAATATTTCCAGTTTAATCAGAGAATGGGGGTGGGGTGGGGTTATAAATAAACTAAGCAAATGAAAAATGTACTTAATTCCAAAGAAAACAACATCCCCATTAGGGGGAAAAAATGTGATCACATTACACATTACCTGGCTATCGACACTGTGGGTGTTTAGGGTTCTGCCCTAGACGATGCCGCCATGTCTTGGAGAGACTGCGAGTGGGGAGGTCTCTCTGCTTCCATGTGACCATCAGAGAATTGGCGGAGAAAATTTAATCCCTATCACCCATAATTGAAATTCAAAAGGTTACAACTAAAACTGAAAAATCAAGAGAGACGTAATAGAAGCATAGCATTTAGAAATGGGACAAATACCCAAGGAAATGGCTAAAGGAATTAAAAACAGTTATGTCTAGAAACCAGGGGCAGGAGGCAAGCAGGCAAGGGCTGCTGCTTTTCATTATAAGCTTATTACTGCTTAGCTATGAATATGTATTCCTTTGATAAAAATAAAAGTAAAATTAAAAACTACCCAGGCACCAACCTCCCCTCCGCACCGTCTCAGCCTCATAAACATTCCTCAAATTTTTATTTGCCTCTATTCCATAACCTTGGAGCCAGCCAGTTTTTGAGTAGCAAGCACTGCATGATTTGGGGGTGTAAGAAGTTCAGGTCCACCGAAAGATATGTCTTACTCTGTGCTGGTTAACAATGAAGCCACCCACCTGAGTCTGAACCCTGGGCCGGGCTCACCGTGCATGCCCACAGCATCGCAGCACCTGACAAGCAAGACCTTGAGACTTGACTCCTTTTCCACGAGACTGATGCCAAGGCGTGTGTCCTGCTCCCCAGAGGAAGCAAGTCAAGAATGGGGATGGAAAGCTCCATGTTCCATATCTCCTTACACATGCCAGCTAACCCTTGGCCCTTCCCAATGAGATTTCCACACCCCCACCTCTAAACCTCAGAGGTCCCCTGCCCTCCTCAGGAAAGTTTTATCAGTCTTCTTCCCACCCCAGACACATTCCATAATTCACAGGTGTTTAGGGAAAGCTAGGACATGAACCTTATCACTGAGAAAAGACAAGGCCATTCTCATCTGAGAGCAGACTGGGGATGAGGGACTTGCCAGAAGTCACAGAACAGGATCCAGGGGGACTGTCTGGCACCCCATCAGCAGCCACCCAAGTGAGTCCCCTCCTTGTTCTGTCTAGTTCTGGGGTTGGTCTCCCTGTCAGAAGGACAACCCACTCGTGGGTTTCCTAAGTTCAGCTGGGATTTCACTCTTTGGTGAAAATGGTGAGCAGCATGGATGCACAACAGACACCATGACCCGTGTGCTGTCAGGAGGAGAGGTCTGGGCCCAGTGAGGGCTGGCTCCGGGGATGGGATCCTGAGGTGCCAAGGCCTGCAGGGGAATCTGCTACAAGAAAGCCCAAGAAGACAGACACGCCTGGGTGCCAAAGTGGCCTGCAGGCTCCACGGTCATAGGGGAGCCCAGAGCCTGGGAAGGAAGAGCATAGAGAAGGAGCAACATCCTGGACCAAGAGCCACGTCACCTCTCCTCCAAGTTCCTACACAGGGCAGCCCAGCTGGGCACAAGGAAATGTGCCCCAACATTAGTTAAAATGCTCAAAACACACTGCCTGGGAATCCTTCCCGCACAGTCCAGATTGAGCCTGTCAGTGCCGTGGGGCAGCAAGCTGGCTCTGCCTGGGGCCAGGAGGAAATGATTCCATGGATACCGAAGAATCTTCTTCCTTCTAGCTAAGGCATGAATGGTTAACTTCTCAGAGCCAAGGAAGTTCTACCAAGGTTCCCTGACTCCCCACATGCTTATCTCCCCAGATCACTGCTCCTCAAAGTGCGTCCCCTAGTCAACAGCATCAGACACACAAGGAAACTTGTTAGAAATGCAAATTTCCAGGACCCATCCCAGAACTAATGAATCAGAAACAAACGCTGGAGGTGGGTGGGGCCCAGAAATCTGTTTTAACAAGCTCTGCGGGGGATTCTGATGCAAGCTCATTTGGGAACCAGTGCTCTGGATAAAATCGCCCCAAATAAGACATCTGCACAAAGCAGGCCCTTCCTCCACACAGGAAAATAGCTGAGGTGATACATCACTCATCATTAACATCAAATTCCTCCAGAATCATTTATTCAGCATCTGTTCTACAGATACCTACTGCGTCTACATAGATACATGAGCTTGTCTACTGTATACACAAGGAGAAAAAATAAATAACCTCCTGACTTGTTACAAGTGTCCATGTTGGTGTTTTCACAACTACTTCCTGCACAGTCCTATCAGCTCCCTGGACAGGGCACTCGGCCCACAGCCCCCACGGCACTGTGCAGACCCTTCTTAGGGACCCAGGAGTAGGCAGCTATCAGGCCAGCTAAGGTCACACCAGCCCCCAGGGCTTGCAGTCCAAGATCTGCCTGAAATACAACCCCAGGAGATGCAACCCTTCCCTCCTGGACTGCTGGCTTCACTCCCTGCCCTCCTGCTGCTCACAGGAGCCGAATCACCCAGGCTAGGAAGGCAGAGCGCCTCCCATCTGTCCCTCTGATTGGGTCCCCACAGATGGCTCCGCCTTCTCCTTTGCCCTGACTGACCTCACCCCATCTGCCTCAGGATGGCTCCGGGTGACCTTGTTCAAGGGTGCAGCACTGGAACTCTGGTTCACACTGTGACACATGAATCAGTTCCAGGCCCCTGGGAATTTAAGGACAAGTCTGCCTGGCCTGAGGATTCCAGCAGGGTCCCCAGGCACAGGCCACAGGCAAGCCCAGCTGGAGACCTGGGCCTGCAACAAGGACCCCTCCGAAAGCCTCATGAAAGCATTCCAGGATGTAATAAACCCGTCAGGCCCTGGCTAATTTATGTCAAAGCGGTTGATTTCCCATTTTTCAGAATGTAAATGTTTAGATTGCAGCATTCCCCCGCCGCGGCATCCGGGGTCCTGGCACGTGAGCAGCGAAATCAGGCCGTTTTTCCACAGGGATCCTTAGATGGAAGAGCCACAATGCCAGCGGGCGCTGGGAAGCGCGAGCGGCACATGTGCAAACCCCGCCCTGAGGGCCGTCCATAGCTGTGCTTAATGTCAGATCAGCTCCCGCAAGCTTCACAGGGGCTGGGAGAAGACATGGCGCTTTCAGAGGCCGGACCTCCGAGCCTGGGAAGAACTCAGATGAGCTAGGTAGTCCAAGAGAACTGTCCTTTTATACTTCTTTCCAAAATGTTCCTCCTTTGCTCTGGGCTCAAATACAATTTATTAGATCTTTGCATTGTATAAACAGGCCAGGGAAGAAGATTAGCGGGAATAAATACAACACGACAATCCCAGGAAACAGTCCAGTCTGGCCGACCAAGTCCTGCGTGTCCCACTGCCCACTCTGTCCCGGGCTGCGAGCTCGGACCCAGGAGCCCCTACCAGCCAGCACCCTGGGTGGTCCATCAGTGAGGGCAGTTCCAGGAAGGAGAAGCCCTACCAAGAGGGCTGTGAGCCCAGGGAAGACTGAGATCCCCTGGGGTCCCCGGACAATGGACAGCCAAGTCCCCCAAACCAAGGCCACTGCAGGTAAGAAGCCCCATGACAAACCACCCGCACCCACAGACTTTCAACCTCAACACATTCATCACTTGGGCACCACTTTCTACAGACAGGTATCAACGAGTGCAAGTATGAGACTTAGGAGCCATTCGGCCTTTCGGTTTCTTCAGTAGCACAGTGAGGCTGAGAACATCTGCAAAGAATGAAGTGAGAAGTCCAGAAATGCTGCAGGGGAAGGCTTGAGAGTCTTCGAAGGTTGCTTCACCACCCAAGAGGGCAACAGAATGCCATCCCTGAGCACTGGTGTGAGACAGGCTGCCCGGTCCAGTCCCATCTTCTGCTGCGGTCCCTGGGCCAGTCACCTCACATCTCTGAGCTTCAATTTCTTTACCAATAAGATGGAGACGATGGAGCATATGGCTCCTAGGTTCTCACTGACAGTCAGCAAGTGTGTAGTATTTCCCATCCTATCCCCAGGGGCAGCCAGGGAGGTGACCTGGGAGCACACTGTGCACCTAGCCCAGCGATCCCCGCCCTGGTGGGCAGACAACTTCCAACACAAGACGCCTGCAGGGCCGCCCCAGGTATCAGGAACAGGAACCAAGAGCGGCTGATTGCTGTCAGCTGCAGTGGCCCGCCCCTGTCCTCAGGACAATTGAAGAACAGGAGTCCAGCCCATCTGGGGCTGTCCCATCACAGTCCTGGTGCCTGCACTTCACCATGTCACCTGAGGACAGTTTTCTCAGTGTTCAAAAGTGAGCCCCTCAAGTTCCATATGCATTTTGCCCCAGGTTCAAAGCTCACTGGCAGCCCACCGCTCCATATTGCCTCTGCAGGAGGACAAATTCACCATCTCCACCCTTGGAGGCTGGTCAGGGAACCAGAGAGGCCTCCTCCTGGCTCTGGTATCAGCAAACCAAGCCTGTCTGCTCCTACTCGGCCCCATTTCTCTTCCTGGTCCGCAGAAAGGGGACGAAGCTGTGAGGATCAGCAAGGACCACCAGCAACCCACTACCAACAACCCATCACCAGCCCAGTGATCTGCAGACAGTTGATGCTTCCTCCCTTGGCTTGCCTATGACTGCCCCCAACATTCCTGGCCAATCCCAGCCATGCAACAAAGGCCCTCCTCCCTTCTCCACCACTGGGCAGCCTGGCTAAAGGTTTTATTCCATTAATTTTCATCTTGATAATTGGAAGCAGCTCTCCACCCTGCTTCCGTAGCATTTAATGAGCTACATAATGTCACATTTCCCACTGAGGCAGTGTAAACCTGTATTTCACCCCAGGATGCTGCCACTCTGTCCTGTCCCAGGTATACCAAGCTGTCCCAGGCCATGCCCATGGCGAGCAGTTCCTCCTCCCTGGGGTCCAGCCTCCTCGGAGCAGGGCCAGACTCTCCAACCACCACTGTGCCTCCCACCAACCCCTTGGTAGAAAGCAGAGTAGAATCCTCTTTGGACCCACGTCCACATTATGGGTAATAAAGGCCTTTATGTGCCTATAAAGCAAAATTCCTGCAAAGCCTTTCCATCTCGACATGCCACGTGCAATAAAATGACTGTTGCTCCCTCACGGCCCTCGCACGTGCCAAGCTCTACCCACACACACTGCAGTCCAGTGACATCTACCTGACCTTTGTGTTCACAGGGTTCCAAACCCCACCTACCACTGAGCAGAACGGGCCTCCACTTCAGTGCTTCCAGCCTCAATGCCCTCCTCTAGAACAGGGAGGGCAGGCGCACCTAATTCACCTGACTGTTCTGAAAATCCATGAAGAGTTTATTCACTTATTCAGCCACTGAACAAATACCTCCTGAGTCTCTATCCTGTTCCACACACAGATATATTTATTACCAAGATCCAAGCTTCATGCCACTTGCATTCTAGCAGCAAAGTAACAAATGAATGAGTTTAAACTTCTAGTAATGAAGAGGGCTGTGAAGACAATGGGACAGGGAGTCCAGTTAGAGCGAGGAGCCAATTCAGACTGAGGATGACAAACAAATGCTTGCATGTGAGCACCACATAGCAAGAAATTACATCTGCTATGACAGGAGGCTGCATGCAATTATTCAGAATTCTAGAGTATCACTTGTCACGGGGGATGACGAGGTATCAGCCTACATCACAGAGCGCAGCTGGGCTTAGCAACCTGTAAGATGCATGCAAGACCCAAAGACTCAGACAGTCTGAGATGCTGCCAGAATCTCTACACTAGGATGCTGCCGCTTCATTACCAGGGATGCTTTCTTGAGAGCTCAGCCCAGAGAGAGATTCTATCCCTGCTCCCTGGTTCCTCCTCAGAGTGAGTCAGAATGATACCCCCAAAAGCACCAGGGCCATAGCACCAGGGCCATCTCTCCCAGCATACTGTCTGCCGTACTGCAGGTAATCCAGATGCATGAAGCAACTAGGCAGGACTCATAAGATGCTGTTAAGTGCTGACCAGCCCTCAAAACAGACCCACCCCACAGGCAAAGGGAGAAAGAGGGACCCCCATATTGTCCATATTGGCAGTAACACCCAGACAGGGCAGAAGATTCCTACAACACCTTCCCAGGCCACCACTCAATAATCAGCTCAAACAGTTCTTGAGCTCACCACACCCCAGCGGCCCTGCTCAGCACCCAAGACAGCAGGGGGCAGTGAGGTCACCGAGGGGTTGCAGTGGTGTGCAGCTGTCCCAAGGGAGAAGCCTTGCCTGGTCTATGTCTCCCCTCCTGCAGTGCAGACAGGTCCATCTGGATCAGGGTATATGACTGGACCTGAGTGCCAGGTCCTAAGCTGAGCAGCTCAATTGGCATGGGGAAAAGCAGCACCACCCCTGCTGCCAGAGGGGACACTGGGGTCTGTGTGTTCATCCTGCAAACACCTGTTGTACACATCCTGGGTCCACAGCCCACAGGGAGAAGTCATGCCCAGACAGGGCTCACCACTGGCATGCTGAGAAGTAAAGTTGCAGGTGCTGTGAGGATGGCCCATATCAGGGGGGCAGGAACAACCAGTGTCGGCAAGGGTTGTGCTGTTGGTAGGGATGTAGACTGGTACAGTGTGGGGTTCTCCAACTATAAAAGACCTATCTACCTTGTGAGCAGCAATGCCAGTCCTAGTACCTATCTGAAGAATGGCAAACACTAATTCAGAGGGATGCATGCATTCTGACATCCACTGCAGCCCTACTCACAGTAGCCAAGCTCTGGAAACAATCTCAGTGCCCAAGGACAGAGGAGTGGACTGAGCACATGTAGTCCATGTACTCAGCTATATACAAAAAAGAATGAACTCTTGTCATCTGCAACAGCATGGGCGGAACTGGAGGGGATGATGCTGGATGAAGTAAGTCTGAAGGAGAAAGACAAATGCCAAATGGTTTCACTCATGTGTGGAACAGAGAGAAGCACAACAAAGGGTCGGACAGAGGCAACCCAAACAAACCCTAGGAATCTGACTATAGGATTGAGGTTACCGAAGAGGAGGAGTGGGTGAGGAGCAAAGTATAATGGTGCCCAATGGGCTACGGTGGGGAACTATGGTGTGCCTTGGTGGTGAGGAGTGAGTAACACACATCTGAAGAGGCGTGAACTTCATATACGGTGTTGTAGTCGTAAACCAATGACATGCCAATTAAATTTTTTTTTTTTTTTTTAGTTTCAAACAAAACAAAAAAACTGTCTACGGACAGCTTTCATGAAATTAAACATGGATGCATGAACAACACAGGATAGACAGATGGTATGGTTGGAAAGAGAGAGGCATAGTCAGGAGGCAGAGGAGGCCAAGCGGGAGGAGGAAGCAGTGGTAGGAAGCAGTGGTAGGACAGGTTAAAGGTCAAAATGGAGACCCTGGGGCAGAGGCCTGACTGTGCTCACAAGAACTGAGCTGCGTGGTGGGTCAGTCAGTCACATTCAAAGCTACCCCAGACTGAGTCACTCAGGACTACACAGTGAGCGAGGAGGGGCCTTTCCTGAAGCCACAGGCAGGAGAACAGAGTCCCAACGGTCAAGAATACCAGGTCTTGTAGAGCCTGGAGCAGAAGGGTTCACAGAGGCCCTTAGAGAAAGGGTCTCATTCTCCATCAGCCACCTGCCATCTTGGGACACCTCTTGCCCCTTCGGCCCTTGGATCACCCAGAAACCCAGAGCAGGTGTAGGACCAGAGGAGTCACCGACCTGCCACGGCCCCTTGACCTCTTTGAGGAGCCCAGGGTGACTTCTTTCCTCGGAAACCACCAGGACTCGCAGAGCGGTGGCTCTGAAGGGTGCGGGACCAGGGTGTGGCAGGACCTGCCCAGGTTGCACAACCCGCCACAGAGGACTTGGAACAAATGTTTTCACACCCAGAGCAGCCTGCCACCCTTCCTCACTCCTCTCCAGTGCTCCTGACACCCTGACTAAGCTGCTCCGCCCCATCTATCAGTGCGGTCAGGGCTTGGGCACCCACCAGGGTGGGACCCTCAGACCACACCCTGTCCACCAGGAAACAGCTAACTCATGTCACATCTGCTCCAGATCCAGACTACAGGCCCCAGTGAAACCTCTGAAAAAGAGCCAGAAAAATGAATGCTCCCCCTTCCTTTCTAGAATGGAAGGAGAAGGGGTTTGGGTCGGCTCAGCTCACACACCTCCCACAGCTTGCCTAGGGGACGGTCGGTATCACAGCCTCAGAGTGAGTCCACATGCCTCTGCCTGTCCATCATCCCTGATGCCACTCAACCATGAAGCCCTCCTCTTCCAGCCTGGTGCCCGTCAGCGATCTGAAGACACCTAGGCAGCACCCTGTGCCAGGCGGTGAGTAAGGAGACCACAAAAGTAAGAGAAGAGTCCTGCCTGTCTGTGTGGGAAGGAAGTCAGGAGAAGGTAGCTGAGTCAGAGAGAGCAGCAGCCTCACAAAGTGGGGCCAGAACTGTGGAAGCGCAGAGAAGGTGGCACCGCCAGCATTCAGGGGTCAAAGGAGACTTCGGAGGCCGCCATACTGGGATGGACCTGAAGCACCACGTGGGAAAGAGCCATCTAGGTCCTAAGGAGAGCAGGGCCCAGGGAGGTCAAGAGTGGACGACAAAGACCAGGAGATGGACCAAGGCAGGCCTGGGAGCCTCCTCCCTGCTCCCCCCAGCCCACATCTAGCCCCACGCAGTCATCTGCTCCAAGTTCCTAAACCTCTCTCCAGGGTTCCTGGTTCCTCCCGGCCTCCTGGTCGGCACAGGTGCTTCCTAAGGTGCCGAGCTTGCAAAGCTGGCCCTGCTGGTGTCCCACACTCATTCGTGCGCTCATTCACTCACACCCACACTGACACACTCAATGTCTCACCTGCTAGAGCACTCACCAGCGCTGCTCTGCAGCAGGGGAGGTCTGTCCGCCAGTCCCTCCTCCTCTTCAGGCACCCTGCACATTTGGGGTGGATGGCAGCAGGCGGCCCACATCCTCGTGACTCTATTCCTCCCTTGAGAAGCCACGGTGCCTTCTCTGCTCCTTTCATGCAAAAGTGACGGGGGTACATGGGAAAGGAGGGCACCACAGGTCCTGCCTTGGAAAGCTGTATTCTCTCAGATTCTGAAATAGAACCACCCCACCCCTCCCTACCAGAGCTCTTTCACTCAACAAATATTTATCAACCTCCTACTCCACTGTCAGCACCCAACAAGTACATTTCAACATTTTCACCCTTAATTTACTGCAGTAAATCCCCGTGCCCCTCAGCCTTCTAAATACATGTACTTGTGGTTCATACGTGGGCTCCTGTCATAAACTAGCTAGGGTGCACCCACTAGCTACACAGGAGTGAGCCTGACAAGAGAGGTTCTGGCCATCACAGAGCCAACTTGCACCCAAGTACACAGAGCAGCGCTATGGCGATAAACATGGCAATGCTATAGACTGGTCACGGGGGCAGAGAATGCTCCATATAGGATGGTCTGGAGAAGCCTCTCTGAGACATGACATCGGAGCTGAGAGACAGGGAGCTTCCTGTGCAAAAATCTGGGGAAACAGTGCCTCAAATCAGAGCCACAGATAGTGCAAAGGACCTGAGGTGGGAGTAAGGGCAGTTGATTCAAGTAAGAGAAGCGAGCATAGTTGGTGGTTAGTGAGCAAGAAGACACCCTCAAAACCTATTTGCTACCTTTTGTAAGGTCTTGATTTTAGGTCAGGAATGGGTTTATTCCCGTCTTCCTTTCTAGTGCCAGGAAATGGGCCAAATTATGCTGCAATTACCAGGGTTACTTCTTCCTAAACAGCACATCGATCACCAGCCAGGGGTTCTGCCCTGCCCTGTCCTCATTCTGGGACTTGAGTAGACACATCAGTCACTCTCTGCAACTCTGAACCAGACAGAAAGAAGACTGATCACATGCTGGGTTTTCACATGGTCACAGTTAGCATCTAGAGCACAGAATCACAGTCCTGTTACGTGACCAGGAGGGGGCCAGAACATCCAGTAGTCAGGACTGAAGCAGCCATAGCAAATGCTGCGTTACTGGCTGGATCCTGGGGTGCACGGTAAGACTGGCCTGTAATCCACAGGAGCTTCACCACTGACTGGTGAAAGCAGACTAAGCCACACACCTCTCGCCTCTCTGCCCCACGGCGAGCCTTGCCTCTCACTCTCTGCTGGCGTCCGTTGCTGAGATAGCTCCCCTCGCAGACAACCCACCCTGCACATCTCAGGCTCACGTTCCCCTTCCCTCTCCTTGCCCAGATTAGCCCCCAAACACGCTAAACAAGCCCCTTCGTGAGGCAGAAGATGGTCTGAAGCCAGAGTTTGGGATTAATGAGGTGTCTCATTTTCCCCATTCTTCCCCGAAAGGCTCTGGATTTGTTCTTCTCTCCCTCTGCCTGGGCCACCAAAGAGAGGACCTCAAATTCTGATGCAACATAGCTCCTCTGGGTGAGGCCAACAAAATTCCAAAACCGTAAAGATGCCCAAACACTGGAGGTACAGCTTCCTCCAAACAGACATTAACTGCCTCCCTCACATCCGGGCCCACAAGCACCTCCTCTGGGTCTCAGGCACCATCCGGCACCTCGTGCTCAGGCAGCCCACTGCTACCTGGTGACAGAAGAGGGGACAGGGAGGGGGACTCAGCCACTCCCAGCCTCAATTCCCCAACGGCTCCCGGGGCAGAGGTGCCTTTGATGGTGTCTACCTCTACCCTTCAGCCAGCAGCGACAGCCTGCACGCTAGATTCAGTGCCAAGTGGCCCCATATACAGTTATTTTTACTGTGTTTATTCCATTTCAAGCTAACTCTGTGTCACCACTTGTTATCAAAACAGAGAGCACCTGGACGTGTCTCAAAAAAAGCAACAAATACACTTCGGAGAGTGCCGGGGATTGCCAGAACACCGACCGCGTTTCCAGCCCGATGCCCCAATTGCAACAAAGCAGATTCCTTTCTTCCCTTCACATGAAAAGCCTAATCCAGATAAGCCAGCCAACAATGGCTGCCTGGCCTCCCAAGACCTTCCTTCCCCTTCGTCACCCTTGGGCCTGGTGACAGGACTCACACCCAGTGACACAGCCTGGCCAAACACCAGGCCTGAGGGGTCAGTGACTCCCTCCTCGCCACATGCTTGCCACAGGCCAACCTGCTACCAATGGCCAGAGCAGCCAGGATCAGGACAGTCTTGAGGGAGAGGTAAATTCAGGATATGGCCTCCCACTCAGGCTGCAGGAAGACACAAGAATAACCATCCTCACTACATCCTGCCAGTCCCGTCCCGAGAGGCCATGGACAAGTGCTGCAGGGCTGAGGGCCAGAAAGGCGGCTGTCAAGGAGCTGGGAAGAGGCATGTGCTCTGGTGGCTGATCCAGGAGGTCACCCTTTCCCAGAACTGACTCTTGAGGGGCTCTAGGGCACTAAGTCCTCTACCTGCCCCACTGGGATCATCACCCCACCTCCATCACAGTGCTCCCATTAGCTCAGCCTTCTACAATGCAAGCTCTTGCTAGACTCCTGACAGACAGCCCTACGTGACCCTCCCGGCACCCCTTTTGCCACTGTAGCAGACAGGTTCCACCACTTGCCTTCTCACCACCAGAGAAGGGACAGACCCAAGGTCATCATTCATGTCTGCTCTGACTCTCATCTGGGGGGAGGGGCGGGGGGAGATGCAGAGTCCTTTTCTCCAGTTTTTACCAGGATTCAGAGCCAAGGTCCATCCTCAGCCAGCACCTCCACTGAGCACCTGCCAGGCCCTCTGTCTCAACGGTGGGAAAGCTCTGAGGTGCAACATGGTGTCTGCCTCCCCCTCCCCCCAGGACTACCTGCCAGGCCAGGCTGGGGGCTGCCCCCATTCTTCCTTTTGTCTTGGATCAGTGAAGTCACAACCATGACCACCCCCAACTCTCCAGATGGGTACCCCTCTCCACACCCCTCCTTTGATGGAGCTACTCTGCTAGCTGAGTCCAGGTCTCCCCAACCCTTCTTGACTAGCATGTGTGACTGATCGCTTGCTAGAGCTCTCTGGAGAGAACTGCCCGCCTATGTGAATGGAAGACCAGGCCGCCCCTCACCTGCCTGAACCTGCCTGTGAAGCACAGGTGGCTTTTGATATACAGAGGAGAACTCAATGGCCCATAACCAAACTGACATGCCCCAAACCTGAAGAGAGATCCCCCATATCACCAGCCAGATTGGCTTAGGTATCCACATGCAATGGGTGGGGGCAGGGGAAAGGAAGTCGCAGCCCATGAGTACGAGGGGAGACTGGGCAACCCAGCAGTCAGTCACTGTCAGGGGCAGCAACATTGTATACCCGGGCTTTCTCCTCACACTGAGAAAGATAGCAGCTAATGCAGCAGCACTGCTCAGTGCAGCAAAGCCAGAGAGCCAGCGCAAAGCCAGAGAGCCAGCGCAAAGCCAGAGAGCCAGCGCAAAGCCAGAGAGCCAGCGCAAAGCC
>NW_004567122.1:25881184-25902259 GCF_000260355.1 Condylura cristata | reverse complement strand
GCAAAGCCAGAGAGCCAGCGCAAAGCCAGAGAGCCAGCGCAAAGCCAGAGAGCCAGCGCAAAGCCAGAGAGCCAGCGCAAAGCCCATCGACGGGGTGCTAGTCAAAAAGCACATGGTCCTGCTATGTGGTGGAGTAGTATACAGCTGTGAAAAAGAACAGGCAGCTCTATGTGAGCCCATATGGAAGACAGCCATGCCAAGCATTGAAAGGGGAGGCCAGAAGCAGCTCAGTGCATGCTGTATGCTGCTGCTCACAAGGAAGAAAAGGTCAGCTGCATCGCATACCTTGGCCCTTGTGGGCCACGATGAACCTATCTCTGGGAGCACACAAAGGATGCACTGGAAAGGGAGGCTGCCTCTGGGAGGGAAACAGACAGATGGAGGGGTACAGTGCCACTGTCACAGTTTCGCCCTGGGTCCCCTAACTTGAAGGGAATCAACAGCAATCCACTTACAGGATGAATCTCGCACCTGCATCTATGTTGGAGTCTTCCCGCCTCTGCTCCAAGAGACTGCTGACAGCCATACTCACCTGCTATTTTCCCAGATCCTCAGTGCTCAGCACCGTGACTGGCACAGAGGGGCCAAATGCTTAGCACGGGGCTGCTTAGGCAGGCACCAGTGCTCCCAGGCCAAGGCTCTTCACCTCTCCCTGGGAAGCTGGCTGAAGCCAGAGCATGCCCTCCACCCAAGGTGCAAGAGGAAGAAGGCCTTGGAGGGGATCAGGCCTCCCACCACTCTTCAGGAAGCAGCCCCCACCCCTCACAAGCACATCTACGGTAACAAGTGTTCTGCATCCTGGAACAACCCGGAGGCAGGCGTAGCATCTGTGCCCAAAGTGAGCTGCCTGTGGTCCTAGGAATGGCCTCTGTTGACTAATTTCTGTATATAATTCTACCCAGGATGAGTCAACAGCAGGGCAGACAGGACTCCCCAAGGGCTGACCCTGAAGCTGCCAAGGGTGAGAAGTAAACGCATGGGGTCTCCCACTCAGAGGGACACCTAAGGATCCTTCAGATCAGGTGAACTGCAACTATAGCAGCTGCTGTGAGCCTCCCCCAGGCCCACCATAGGGTCAACCACATGAGATGCGGAGGAGTGGCCTGCTCCTCTCGGCACCCCGGCTGGCTTTCTACAATGTCCTGGGCCTCTGCTTGGTCAAGTGGTCTGAGCCAGCTAGCCCACTCCACCCAGCTCTACCTGACCATGCTCAGAGGCAGCCACAGATTACGCACGCCACCGTTTGTCAAGCCCTGCGTCCCCCACGAGTCACTGTGACCTGGCAGCAGGCCCCGGGGCTGACCCTCCTAGCCCTGCCAGGGACCTGCCTGAACAGGCAGGCTTTCCCAGATGCTCAGATCCCAGCCCACCACTTAGTGCTTGGGTCACCCGGAGCCACTTCTTTCATTTCTGGCGCCTTAGTCTTCTCACCTGCCCAATGGACTCATGACCCCTCTCTCAGGTGTCAGGACTGAAAGAAAGGGTCATAAACCCAGTGCACTCAGCTCTTGGCAAGACCTCAGTAACTAGCAGCCGCCATTAGAATTCCCAGGAAACCCGCCCAGGGCCTCGCCGGCAGCATGCAGGTCTAGGCAGCGTAGGGTGAAGGAAGGCCCCAGAGTGGAGGCCACTCCTGTCTGGCCCGGATGCTCTGCAAGACCAGTAGCAGTGCCTCCATCCACACCTTTGTTTGCTCTCCCATCTCCTGCGCCCTGCGCAGGCCTTCCCGTCCCCAGGCCCTGCTCCTGGAGCGGCAGCAAATCCTTGTCAGCAAACAGCACATTAATTGCTTCTTGGCCAGGTTTCAAATGATATCACAGAACCAGGCTGCTCAATTTGAGCAAATGGAAAGGAAGGAGGGGCACCCGGCAACTCACGCAGGAGCCAGGATGAGGGGTAGGTCCAATTACTAATTAATTAACTGTTCAGATGGAACAAATCTGAAACCCCAACAGGTTGGGAGAGCAAGCCCTGGGCTCCCCGCCAGCCCATTTTGTCAGAGAGCAGAGCTCTGGTCTCGACCACCTTCGGGAGGGGAAGCCCTAGAGTCCTGCCGCCCACGGCCCAGTGGTGCTAACAGAAGGCCGCTGGACCACTCACTCACTCCCCCAGTCAGCCAGTGCTAAGCTCCCAGGACAGACGGCGTACAGTGCCCACCCCTGCACCCCGGTCCTGGCACAGCACCCACAATAAAGTGGGAACACAAGCTGCCCAATAAATGCACAGTGGGTAAATGAAAGAATGAATGAAATGAACAGCAAGCTGGTAGAGGTTGTTAGGATGCAATATTGAGCAGACGCACCACAGGTCCTGGCCTCGTGGTGCTTACCCTCTGGTGCTAGCCAAACAAGCACATAGGCGATCAGAGCCAGCGGCGTGAAGAGGCCCACCAAAGATGCAGTGGACTTGATCCTGACTGGGGGCCAGGGACCCCGAGACTAAGAAAAAGGAGGAAACTGTCACTAACCCTGGTGGCCTCATCCAAGCCCCATGTTCCTTGGGCTGCTCCCCATCGCCACACAAGACTCCCCCCACTCAGTGGCCTCAGGGGTCTCCCCATTCACTGGGTAGGGCAAAGGGTCAACTGGGGAGTCCATGAGTAAAGTTGGCTAAAACGGACTTCCTAAACAGACCGGGCCACGGGGGGTGGGGGAGGGGGCGCAGGCACAAAGGCACACAGGTCGTTTGATGTCCAGCCACATGCACCCCAGATTCCCCAGCACTTTTCTTCAGTCAGGTCCTGCCGACATTGAGAGCACAACCCAGACCCCCAGTCGGAGCCGAGGCCCCTCAATGTCTGCCGGACTGTAACGACATGGCGCCCACTGTACCCCTGGCATTTGTGGAAGGAGGGAGGGTTTCTCAGAGAGCATATTTGGGGAGGGTGGGGTATGGGCCTGGGTTTGAATCTCCATCTACTCCCTTCTACCTGTGACATCAGGGATAAATGACTAGGCCACCCCTATTTTCTAAGATGGGGCAAAACTGTCTGAGGGCAGCAGCTGACATTGCTTTCTTCTGGCTCCTCGTCGTAATTGTGGTTGGTGTGAGGTACAGGAAACCACCCGGGCCCGAGCTTCTGCCTCTCTCTACAGGACTTTGTATCTCTCCTGCCTTTTAGCTTCCCGGGTGCTTGTTACAGCCCCACTGGCCTCCTCCACGGCTAGGAATCATATACCCTTGGATCCAGGGTCCTTCCCACCCCACTGCTGCTAAAGATTTCAGAAGTGACGACTCATTTTGAAATGGTACCACCTCTATCGGTAGTATTAAGGGACGGGTTCACGAAATCAACATCAACCATCTGCCTTAGAAAGGAAGCGAAGGACCCCATTTTTTGCTTGAATTATGTGATGACCTGGGGTCTCTTTGGGAAGTGCTGGTGGAGACTCAGGAGAGGGGGCGCAGCACTGTTACTAACACTAAAAGCCACAGCCACATCCACGGATTAAAGCAGGCACCATGCCAAGAGCTTTGCACACATTGTCTCCTTTAATTCTTTTAATAGCCAAAGCGGTATTATGTCCCTCATACAGGTAAATAAACCTTAGCCCTAGAGACTAAGGACCGTACGCGAGCAGCTGAATCAGGACCAGAGGCAAGTCTGGAGCCCAGGTCCGTGAGGGGCGCACCCACCACTACTGTTGAACGCGTGTGCAGCCCTCCTGCCCCGCTCCCCAGCTGCCCCGTGCTCCACTCTCCTTCCCCTTGAGGACACCAGTCCCAACCCACTCGACCACCCAGGCCGCCAGTCTGCAGCTGGAGGGCTTCAAACTTCAAACTTCCCGCAAATAGATTTCTGAGGATCCTTTTTTTCCTGGCGAGAGGCTGTAAAGGCTGTTCCTCTTGGTTACTGCTGTCTAGCACTTTTGGAATTATGGGGGTGGGGGTGTTTAAGACCAACTCAGGAGGCCAGTGTGTGCTCCTTCAAGTCTGAGCCCCTCTCTTAGGTCCCTCCCCCAGTTGAGGGAAGTGTAGGGGCTGTTCCAAATTGCCCTGAGGCAGTATGCTCCCTTCCCTGACACACCTGACAGATTCTCTTCCACAGGGGCTGGCCCAGCCCCCGAGACTGCACCGCACAATGAGGCCCGCACCTGCAAGGAATGTCTGTAAATCCTGGGGCTCCGCTCAGGGCAGCCGGATCAGGGGGAACGGCAACAAATCCCAGGATAAAAGCAGAAGCCATCCTGTTGACAATTCATTCGTGTTTCTCCCCCAAATCCATCCACAACAAAACTGTTAAGCTCATGTTTCCTCTCCTGTTGCAAACAATTGTAAAAATGATTGGTATCTGCCCTCGGTGGAGAGCCTGTCTGCTTCATCCCCAGGCTCAATCTTTCTGGAAGGGCTGCCTATGTGAAAAACATGCATTCCCAAGGTGCACAGATAATGGTTACTCTTAGAGACCCTAATCACTCAGATCAGAGACAAGAAATGCAAAGGCAGCCAAGAGAACCGCTGACTGTGTGCAGAGCAGAGGCCCAGGGAGGATGCTGGGCTGGGCACCCATACGTTCAGGGTTGTATCCAGAAACTGAGCTGCTGTATGGGGTGTCAACCTGCATGTCAACCTCCTGAGATGAGTCCACTAGCCTCCCACACTAGTCTCTCCAGCCTTTCTTTGTGGCTCTGAAATCTCTTCTCAAAGGAGAAATGGTATTGGGGGGGGAGCACGGGAGGCGGGTGGGAAGGAGGAGCCAGGACACCAGTTCTGACCTGACTTTGGTGCTTGAAGCTTTGCCTGCAGAAAAGAGTCTTAGCCCCTCTGAGCGTGCACCCCCCCCACCCCCACCATACCTATCTCCCCTTCTTCCAGCAATAGCTGTAATTTGCTTGGAGGACCCCTCCTTCTCACGCTCTCATCCACACAGGAGGAGCACCAAGTCTAAACCCATCAGTACATAGCATCCCCTGAACAAGTCATTAGTACTGGAGAGCGCGTGTGCCTAAAGTCCATCCAATCACAGCAAGGCCCTGCATCTCTGCTGGGAATGCTGGGAGAGTCTCTCCCACTGCCACCAAATGAGATCAATGAGAGAGAATGCGGGTAGAGCCTCTGTAGCTATTTTTCAAACATGTGGGGGCTGAGATTAGAACTCTCCTTAAAGAAATCCTGTTGTGGAGATATTTTGGTTACAAGACCAAGCAATGCCTAATCCAACATGAACTTGGGTAGAAATGATCAAGGGAGATTCACATCTGATTCCTCATATTCCTAATCCTCTCTTTGAAGGAGTTCTTTGATAACTGAGAAATCAGAGCATGACTTCTTGGCCTGTTGCCTAAGAACAAGTTGAGAGAGTAGCTCAAACCCACAAGAATATCCAGTCAGGTCCCAAGGTTAGAAATGGGCACTTCTAGTCACCTATAGACTCAAAATACTAAGTGTTAACTTTGTACCACTGATGGTGATCAAAGCACAGACCCTGCCCTCAAGAACTCTCAGATTGAAGTGTCACAACTCCAGACCACAAAACTGTAGTTTTGCTGCAGTGGGATAACCCTAACAGAGGATGCATGGGGGCTGAGGGCAGTTTCTGACATGATGGGGATCACAGGAGGCTTCCCAGAAGCCTCTTAAGATTTAGAGCCAGAAAATACCCTACTGATCGAGGCAGCCGTCAAGGCAACCCTGTGTCAGAGGCCAGGCAGGGATCACACGCCCCACTTTACAGAGGTAGAGAGAGGGGCAAACACCCATTCCACAGCAAGTGACTCAGGCTCATAAGGCACATTTGGACCTAAGCAGAGACCCAGACCTCACTGGTGTCACTGTCTCTCTCTCACATACATGACAGCATCCTTCCACCTTGACTGAAGAGGACCCCTGAGTTGGCATCCAAAGGACAAAGACCAGCCATGTGCCTCCATGGGCTGTTAGGGGTGCCTCAGGAAGGTGCCAGCAGCATCACAGGCAAGCTGCACACCTGTGGCCAGGGCAGGCCCAGTACCTGCTGCCAGGACCACAACTCTTTCAGGCTCGTCACAGACCAGGGCCATGTTCCCAAAGAGAGCTGATTATCACTGGGGCCCCACAAGCAGAGGAGGGCTTTCCAGAGTCAGCAAGTCTTCACAAAAAAAGCCTCCGCAGGCCTAATCAGTGGGTCACATTTGCCATGATCCAAGAGGATGGCAAAGGGCACTGGCCCAGGAGAAGGGGTCTGTATCATTCCAGCACAGTGCTGGCTCTGGGAACAATGAAGCTGAGGATAAGGAAGAAAGGAAAGCATTCTTCACTTTTGTTTTACCATGATATGTGAGAAAGAGCAAGAGATTAAGGACATGGATTTTGCCATCACAAAGTCTTGAGTTTGAGTGCATTTATCTTACTGTGTATTATGTTTCTTTTTAAAAAAGTTTAACAACTGGCAACAAAAACAACCCCTTAAGTTTCTAGAATTCAGTTTCCACCTCTGTAAGGTGGAGGCAGCACCGATCTCCTAGGGATGTGTGAGCACGTGGAAAGCACAGAGGGGTGCGTGGTAAAGGCGGAGTTCACGGGGACGCTATCAACAGCTAGTACTACTATTCCCACATAGGGGCGGCCCCTGAAGAAAATAGACACAACTACACAATAAATTAGTGTGAGGACACACTAAGTGAAGACAGGACCCAGAATTTAGAGTATTACCCTCCCCACTAAGCAAAAGATCTAATTTCACAAAAACAGCTCCCAACCCCACAACCGTGACTGAGAAGCCATAGCAACACACGGCCCCCTTCCCACCTCACTTCTGTAGAAACAAAAAAGTACCACCCCCTCAGGAGTTATGAGGGGATCAGAACTCGAGTTTCTCCTGTGAGGAGGCTCCAGGCTGCTCCATAGGGACCTCCCAGCTCTCTCAGGAAACTAGAGACATTATGGTATAACTGCTCCCTTAAGTGTCCCCAACCCTATAGCCCCAGATCCCACCAAGAGACCTAGGATCAGAAGACATGATCTGTTTTTCCAGGTGAGGCCTTCAGAAGCCTCTCCTGTCTCCTCTCCATCTTCTCCCAATAGGCCTCACTGTCCAGAGGCTGCTCCTAAGGGTTGTCCCAGCCCAGGTGATTGTAGAGGCCAGAGGAGGGCCCACTGAGGTCAGCCAGGTTTCCAGGAAGAACACAGTTCTGCTGGGGAGTGGGGCTGGGAGCAAGGGCAGGCCCTGTGGAATTTGCCTCACAGATCACAAGTACTAGGTCCAGGGAGGGCAGGCATCAGCCTTCCTGGCCCTGTGGGGCAGAACAAGGGACTCAGGCTAACCACCCACCAAGCCTTGCCTAGCCCCTACCTTGGTTGCAAAACCTGCCATCTCACATGTGGGTTAACATCTACGTACCAGATCCACCAATAACCACTGACTTAAAAAAGCGACCCCAGAGGCCTGAGAGTCACCATGGACACCACCTGTCCACACATCTGACAGCAGCTGTCAGATGCCATGCAGCCTGAAATCCCAATGCCATCCTTCTCCTCGTCACCCCTCAGATGTCTCCCTGAAGCAAGCGAAGCTCCTCAAGCAGCAGCCCGCTCCACCTGCCTCTACCTCACTGAAAGGCAGTGTTCCTGAAGAAAGAAGGACAGCCCCGGTTCAGAGGAACCCTGCCAAGGCTGCAGGGGCATTCTGCATGCTGCAGCCAGCACCAGAAGTGGCTGCACAGGGCCGGCCCCCAGAAGCTCACAGTGCCACATGAACATCACAATGGCTGCCACCAATGGCCTCCCCTTTGCCAGTCACAATGCCTGGTTAACTCTCATATTTTTAACCTCACAACTCTGCCAAATACTGTGTTTTCCATGGTACAGATGGGTAAACTAAGGAGTCAGTGAACCAAGATCTTCCCCAAAATGTGTCAGGTGCCCGCCGGACACATGAGTCCAGGATTGTCTCTGCAGGAAGAACACTGACTTGGCTACTTGCACACCACCTTCACTATCACCTGTTCAGTATCTTCCTTAAAATAATATTGACAACCACAACAGTGAGCAATGGTAACAACAACAGCTCACATCACAGAGTACAAACTACAGGCATCAAGCACTTTGTGAATACCTCCCATGCATTAACAACAACAGCCTGGGAGCACGGGACCAGCATGGCCCCAAGCAGACAGCAGGGAAGCAGCAAGTTCCCTCTGTCTGTGAGTGTCTTTGACCCACACAGTGTGACCCATGACCCTCCTCTCTCCACCACACTCTGCTGCCACCCACAGTTCAGGGTCCCTACCTTGGCTGCAAAACCTGCAATCTCACATGTGAGTTAACATCTACGTACCAGATCCACCAATAACCATTTACTTCAAAAAAACGATCCCAGAGTCCAGGCAGTCACCGGGGACACCACCTGTCCACGCAGACCAGAAAAGCCTACCCTGGGAGGAGAGGGCCCGTAAAAAAAGCTGGAGCCAGGCAGGGCCCTACCTGCCCCTCCTGGGCTAGGAGCTCAGCCTGAGGCTTGGGGACCCTGGGCTCCGCAGAGGAGGGAAGTCTGCAAAGACACAGATGACAGACCTCCAGAGGCAAACAGGCCTCTTACCACATGCCCTGCACCATAAGCCCCTTGCAGGCGACAAGTTGATCTGAGGCCAGGAAAGAGCACAAGGGACTGGGCCACCCCTCAGCTCCTGCCCTGGCACTGCCCCACCAGGAAGCCCCTACCACACACCTGCCTCTCCTGCCACTACCCCTTTATGCCTACAGTTCCATGGTGAGAGGAGGGGATTCTGTTGATAAGCCAAATACCATTTTTCTTTTTCTTAACCATCACTTGAGACACCCAGACATATGCTCTTTGTCCAGGTGATGTTCAAGCTGTAGAGGTCAGTCACTTCAGCCCACAGCAGAGCCCTCAAGCCCCACAGCTGAGACCCAGTGCTGCTTCAGATCACAGGGGGCACACCAAGACGGTAACAGCAGTGGGCCCATTACAGGGAAACTGAAAATTACCCACTTAACATTCTCACTTTTTCTTCCTCCTCCATGGCTTTCCAGCTCAGAGACTGCACACAAGTGGGCACAATCCCCAGGCAACAGAGAGCTGCCGGCCACATTATGTGGCTGGCTGGCTCCTAGGAGCCTAGGAGAACAGAAGGACTTTCCGAGGCAGAGAACACTACAGATGAAGCTCTATTTGTCATCATCGCTGGTCTCACCAACTGGCCCTGGGTATTGTTTTATTCTTCAGTTTCAACAGCTTGACTGTGCTTGAGAAAGCCCCCAAGCCCGAGTGATCTTCACAGCAGTCCCCACAAAGACTCAGTTCTCTCCAACTTCTCTTCCTGCAGCCCCAGACCTCAAGCTCTATGTTCCCTGACTGCCCATCTACCAAAGGAATCCATCCATTTTGGCCAAATGTCCCCAAACCACACACCTTGGCCAAAGATCACAAGATACTCAGAACAGATGTCTCCCTCCGTCTTCACTACCATTTTTTCCCTCCTCACACACATCTGAGGCCCTCGCCCAGCCTGAGCCTGCAGGCCCTCACTGGGCTCACACACCCTGTATGTCCAGAGGGCTTTCCACCACCCTCTTCTCAGACCCAAGTCAGCCATATTGCTGTCTGCTTTCAAGGTAGCAATAAATGATTGCAGGGAGAGCAGAATCAGGGGGCTAGGGAGGAAAGTTCTATGGTGTCTACTTCCTAGTAAGGCCTTGGAAACAGCCAGGAGGAGAGGCTCTGTTGTAGCTTTGACTTAGTCACCAAACCCTTGCACCAGCCCTACCTCCTCACTTGGGATGAGGCACTTAGATCTGGCTGGGCCAGGCCGACCCCATGTTCTCTGAATGGCCAGCTGGAGCTGAGGGGCCGCCAATCCCTGACTCTGCCAGAAAGGAAAGCCCACTCGGCCACTTTAACAGTGGCAGGTTTGGGCTTCAGGAGGGCACGTTCTGATCTGCTGCCATCTCAGCACCGGATACCATTCTGTCCTGCCTGGGCACAGGGAAACTGCCTATGCCGGGGTCTTCAGCCATTACCAAGGACCCAAGGAAACGGCTATAACAGAAATGTTTCACACAGCATCCTCTTCTCCATAGCCAGAGTGGCTGAAGGTACATGACCTGGAACAGACCACCTGGGCCAGATGGCAGAGCTATTCCACCCAGCAAGCGTGGGATTACATACCTGTGTAAAATATAGGTAAAAATACCCACCTCCCAGGCTTACTGAGAGTTAAATGAGTACTCCTAAGATAACTAGAACAGTCTGCGGCATATATGTTAGCTTCGTAACTTTATTTTTGCATTTATGTATTATCACAACTAGACCCCCAAAGCTGAGCCCCTGACACAAATGACCTCTGAAGTTCTGCCACAAAATCCCAACTCCTCCCTCCTCCTTCTGTGGTCCCCGAGGAGCCACAACTGACCTAGCTTTACCCCCCTCCCACCCTGCCACCTCATCCCAGCACATCACACCAATGAGGCCAGGTCCTGCCTGTGCCGAACTCCTCCAGGTAGGTGTCACTTTATCTCTGTCCCCTGGACAGCAGGGCACCAAGCTCATATGGTCCAGCCACCTCAGAAAGCCCATAAAAATCCAAAGCACAGCCAGTGATGAAAGAAAACTTGGGAACAAGGGATGCAGATCATGAACAGGAGCATGGAGGCAAACTTAAAGTGTCCTTTCTTCACTCTGGAGAAGCCACACAGCTGCCTCCTTTCTGGGAGATGTATTTAGAAGTAAAATGGCAGTCTCAGGAGCAGCTGCACAGCCTCACTGAACCCCTCCACCCCTGCAGACCCATCAACCGGCAAGCACCCAAGCAGGGGGTGCAGGGGCACTGTGGTGGCAGCCCTGCAACTGCTCCCCAACCAGAGAGACAGGCTAGAGAATTCCAGAGGCACTGCGAGTGCCCACATGTTCACACCCTGCAGTGGTAACAAACGGAGCTGCCAGTGTCAGGGCCCCACATTTGTACAGACAGGCACCTGAGTGTTTACACAAGGCCGGCGAGCCCTTCTGGCATGATGCAAGATGCCAGCAGCAGCGGCGGTTTCCATTGCGTAGGAATTCCTAGAGCGAGACCACAGGGGCCCACGCCTCTCCTTCCCAATGGGGGGATACTGCCAGGAAGCGGGGCCTTGAAGTAGAGTGCGACTCTGGCTAAGCAACCAGAAAGCTACTGCCTTTAACAAGGGGCCTCTTGCCCCAGCCCACCTGCTTTCACAAGGATACCTGCCACTAGGAACCCTAGGTTCAGTGATGCCTGCATTCAAGTGGAAGAAAAAAAACTGCAGAGAAAGAGGTGCTGCATGGAACCCCCCAGAGCCATAGAGGCTTCTAGGTCAACAGGAGCCCATCAACACCAAGAGGATGAAATCCTGGGCCCAGACTCAGGGAGGCACCTCCACCAAGATCTCGTCCTTCACCCTGCTGGACCCTCAGGCCACATGAAGGCTCCTAAGAAGTGCCAGTTAAATATGTTCAACTGAGTAATTGCAACTCATAGAACCCAAGGCTTTGCCATTTTATTCAAAAATGTTTACTTCACGATCCCCTATTAAATATAAGCAACTTCCCCCTTGTATATATTTGCACCACATTCACACAATGTGTTCCCCATCAACATTTGAATTATGGGCACAGGCCCTGAAATGTTAGTTTTGTGCTAAGATAAATATTGGAATAATATTCACTCTGCTTTTTTGAAGTAGTCAACATCACAATTTGGGATTGAAGAGCAAAGGCACCATTTGCTATGTTAAATAACAAACGGATGACAAGCAGTCCTCCGGGGGAAAGGGATCATCACAATGGCTTTCTGGAACACTTTCACTGCCTTTGCGATCACTGTCTGCTGGCAAGAGACCAGCACTGCTTCTCTGGTGGCACTGGGCAAATACCTGGAACCTCCGGGCCAACCCTGTGAGGATAACGGGGTGTCCAGCACCTGCCACCAATCCCAGCGAAGTACAGCTGCAGCCCCAGCACCACTGCCAAACCCAGTCTAGGGTTCCTGATGACTTTACATGGAGCTCTTGAGAGAGAGGCTAAAAGGGAGGGAGGGAAGGCCCCAGGAGTCCATCTCCCCAATTCCTATTTGCCACTGCCTCTGTATTCTCTTCAGGGCACTTACCTGAAGGCCTACTACTGTGGACTGCCAAAAGCCAGAACCAGGGGGCAGCTCAGAAACTCAACATTCTGCCATGCCCCAAGAGGGCCTTATCTAGGTAAAGCCACCAGGCTCAAATTCAGGCCACCCACAGTGCACAGCCCCACCCTTGTGTCTGCTAATGCAGCTTTCTGGTCATTTTGAGCTCAAAGTGATGCCTAGGTTCAGGCAAGAAACTTCTCTCTGCAGGTGAGGACGCTGCAGCAGATGATTCAAACAATGTGGCTGCACCGTGGATTAATTCTCACAGATGTCACTATGCAAGTCTATGAGGAATCAGGACACTTTACAGATTTAAAAATATCGAGAAGCTAACTAACCCCAGAGCAGGCGGCTGATGAGGGAGTTCTCCTCACCGCCCTCTCTAGAATCTGTGCATCTTCAGTGGTCTAGAATCGGTGGTCTAGGGCCCTACACCTATGAATCGCACACTGGAACCTGTTCTCTGTGCTCTGGAACATCTGAAAAACTGGACCTAGGGTCCATTACAAGCAACTTATATCACAGCCTCTCAGGCCCTCATTCCTGAAACCATATAAGTGAAGGAGCCACCAATTGTATCTCTACTTCACGATCACCTTCCAATTCCAGCTTTCTCTCCCCTCGACCACCTTTAAAAATGCAGAGAGGACCCTCCCTGGTGGCACAGCGGGTTAAAGTGCAGCACTGAGAAGCTAAAGCCGCTTCCGCATGAGTTCGATTCCCACCTGCCCCGGAGGTGACCACATGGCGTGGCAGACCTCTCCTGACCCGCCCGCTGCTCCCCTCAGCAGTGTACTTCGTAGATCTGCCTGTTCTGCTCCCTACTCTGTCTCTGGTGAAGCCTCTAGCCGCCCCCGAGCCTCTGGCCTATACCCCAGTTCTGTATGCACAAATAAATCTTAAAAAAAAAAAAAAATGCAGAGAGGCTGCCCAGCTAACCACTACTGACCACCTAGGGGGCACCTGCTGCCATGGCCCCTTCTTCAGCCAGCCCCTTAGTGCCCCCAGCCCAATAGCCTGCACTCCCAAAACTCAACCAAAAAGACACTGCAGAGCAGACCTGGGCTGTGAATGGCCGCACTGGAGGCTGGCGGCTTCTCCCAGCCCCGGACTCCCTTCCCTGCAGGAAAAATGTGACGCAGTTGGATCTGCTTTGGAGAGCATTAGGCTATGATCATTTGAGCTCCGTTCAATTGTTCCTATTAAATGCATGAGCAGAACACTGTAGCTGGTGGGCTGGATTCTTGTTAAGAAAAATAAGTGGGTTTATATTTCAAACTGGAAGACATCTGTAACCAAAGGATCCAAATGAATGAAGTAACTTTAGACCTCTTCCTCTTTGGCTGTGCTTCGCTCAAGAGAGAAATGGGCCCCGTTTACCAGGATTCTGGGCCCATTCTGGTGATGTGCTCAGCTTAAACCAAGCTAATTAAATTAAGCCACAGACACCTCACTTCTAACTGGGCAAGAGGGGGCCCATAAATTACACTGCCCTGAGCTCCCCACAAATTGCCTCTCCCCAAAGAGGGCTTCGCCATTTGAGAAAATGCATCCAAGGCAGTGCATGGCGGTGAGGCAATGGTAATTGCCCACCCCACCCCCCACCTTGGCGCAGCCTCTCCCACTTGCCAGCCAGTGGAGAAATAATGAGCAGCTAACGCTTGGGGAGCAAACAGGGCAAGGAAAAGGCTTGTGCTCCACCACCCGGCTGGCCAGCCGGTCTTACTCCAACTGGCCCAGAGTGGAATGGGAGCAGGAAGGACCAGAACCTTTCCTTGGGTGTGGCTCCATTTTGGACGTACTTCTCATAACCCATAATCTATCCTGGACAACTGGCAGGCCGTGTGGGGCTTGTACAGTGCCATGTGTAAACAGTTTTTTCTGCTACTCTCAGAACCCCAGAGTGGAGTGCCAAAACCTGCAGAGTAAACCAAGTGGGACTTCCTGGAGGAAGAGAAGCAATAGGAATGACCCTTGGGAAACCTCCTTACCTAGAGAGGGTCATTCTTAAAACAACCTTGATGGAGGACAAGACATTGGGAGCTGTTCCACGTAGTGTCTGCCTCTCTGCATTCCCAGCACAAGTTACTACTTTTCCGCCCAAAGCAAATGAAAACCCTCTCCATCTTTTTAGCAATGGGAGTGGCCCCCATTATATGCGGAAAATCCCCCAGGGTGTGAAGGGAGGAAGATCAGCAAGAGGCATGCATCAGGGAAAGTAAAAATGCAGGCAGGCCTGGGATGGAAGTTTGCAGAGCGCTAATCCCCCTGCACCAAGGGACTGATTTTAACAAGGCAGGCTGTTTGCGAGGCGAGTCGGGTTGACTCACATGTGCTGTTGCGGCAGGCTCTTCTGCTTTGTTCTGCATTCAGAATTTTCTCATTTCAGGCTTTCTTATCCCAAAATGACCGTGCTGCGAAACCCAGCCTCATTTTGGACAACTCCTCAATTTAAGGGACATTTTTTCCACGTCACTTCTCTGCAGCCTGCTGCCACTCAAAAAGAAAGGGTGGAGAGGGTGATTTCAGGCTAACTGCCATCCACACCCACCTCTGCTCCCCAGAGCTGGGACGAGAACCCTGGGAAGGACCCTGGGGAGGAGGCAGCCCTCCTCAGCTGAGGGGCAGGCTAAGTAATTGGGCTCTGCAGCCATGAAGCCAGCAGGCCCCGGGGGAGCCCAGCAAGTCTCTCCCCATGCTGAGTTAGCCAGAGGCTCTCGCCAGATTTGGACAACAGCTATAATGGGGGACATTATGGAGCACCACGCTGTGGGCGCTGTGCCAGGCACTTTACACGCACCATTTCATCTCGTCCACACAGGAGCTTTGAGGAGGCGCCATTATCCCCTCTTACAGACAAAGAAACTGAGGCTTAGAGGCGCTAAGAAAATAGTCCAAGGTGGAGCTGTGGGTAACACAGGGCAGACTCCCAAACACCTCTCCTGCTGCCCTCCTGCCTCTGACTGCGCTCATATCCGCTCTGCCCTGTGACTAGGTTTTGGGGGCCACTGGGTTCCAAAAGAACTAGTGGGCAGAGAAAGGAACAGAGAGCTGCTGGGTCTCCTTGCTCCCCTCAAGCCAGTCCCAGCGTGTGCTTGGGGAGGTGGATTCTCAGGGGCGCCATAGAGAAGATCCACAGTCCACCCACAGACCCCAAGTTGCAGGGCCAGCACCATGGGGGCATGAGGGGCAGCATGAGGGGGCAGTGCCAGTGGCGGCAGGGCATCCAGGGAACCGCTCCTCTCTGCACCCAATCACGTCTATCAGGAGCAGGAGGCAGCCGGCTGGGCCACTTTCTGACTCACAAGGGTGTGGGTGACACCGGGAACCAGAGTTGAAAATTGACCTTCTCTCTGAGGTCACTGCTAACCTAATGCTTGTCACATGACAGATATTCGCCAACAGCTTAGCCCACTGGAGAGGGGAGCGGGCAGCTGGATAAGCATGTGATAAGGCCAGCACTGAGAATCCAGGATTGAGAATCCGTCATCCCTGCCAGCAGCCAAGGAGGGCCAGCATACAATGCCCCAGCTCTGGGCCACGTGACCAAGACCAACCCCAAAATGCAGGCATCTGCCTGCTCTGTCACTGGCAGGTCGTGATGAGGCAGCCACACCTGCCTCAGCCCCATCACTTCCCTCAACACCCCTAGATAAACACATGCCTGATTGGCATTCACTTTGAAATCTGAATCTCTGAGATGGAGATCCAGAGTGGTAAGCAATCAAACTTTGTTAATTTTGCCCGGCTTCACCCACAGGACTGAGCAAGGCTCCTGGGTGTGGCCGCCATCAGCCCAACCAGCCACATCTGCTTGCATTTCATCCCCAACATGGTAAAGTTTGACTTTCAGCTGACCTTGAAATTCACAAACTCCAGCATAGGAGGGGGTAGAAATGGGGGTTAGGAGCCAAGTGAAAGCCGCTAAAAGGAAGCAGAAATAAAACAAGCTGGGGTTGCCCTGTGTCCCCCCCACCCCCAAAATTAAAACCAAATGAACATATCAAAGGGCACTTTTCCCAGCTATTTCGGCTCCAACACTCCTCAGCTTTAATCAAGTCCCTGGGAGAGAAAGCCTCAAGTGGCTGTAATTTCCTACCTGCCTTCACCTGCACAGCTCAGGCCGGAATCTGGGAGTTATTTGGGGCTGATTTCCCCCTAAAGCACAAGCCTTTCTGCCATGCAGTCTTCCTAAGTTAAGCAGGGCTTCCTGGGCCCTGACAAAGCAGCAGGACAGCCCAGGATTGCCAACCCTGAAGGAGGTAGCAAGGTGAGGGGAAGAGTTCACATTTCCCTCTGAGGTGTCTGGAATGCTCCAGGAAGCCCTCCACCGGGGTCTACAAACAGGCCAGTTACTACTGGCAGAAGCAGGTGTCAGAACTCGGGGTGTTCACTGCCAGTTGCAGACATAACCTGTGCCTGTGCCTTCCCCTTTATGGAGATTTCCAGAGAGCAGAAGCAGAGAGAGCACTCTGGGAGGAAAGGCATGAGGCTTTCAATTCCAGGACTACCTCAGCACCCTTGCTGCAGCTCAGCAGGTGAGCCCCACTCCCCTCTGAGCTCCCAGTTCTCTCCTGGCAAACACAAGGGACCAGGTCTTTCCTAACAGAGTGACACGTGAATAGACAGATATAAATACAAGCTTTCCACTTCTCCAAAGAGGAAATGCAAATGGCCAACAGGCATATTAAAAAATGTTCAACTCCCTTATAATCAGGGAAATGCAAATTAAAACCACAATGAGATACCACCTTACACCAGTAAGAAAGGTGTGTATCAAAAAAACCTTCAACAACAAATGTTGGTGAGGATGTGGGGGGAAAGGAAATTTTCCTACACTGCTAGTGGGAGTGCAAACTGGTACAACCACTATGGAAAGATGTGTGGAGGTTTCTCAGACTATTAAAAATGGAGCTTCCATATGACCCAGAAGTTCCACTCCTAGGGGTCTGCCCAAAAGACACAAAAACATTAATTTAAAAGGACACCTGCACCTGTTGTTTACTGTAATCTATTGACAATAGATAAAACCTGGAAACAACCCAAATGCCCAAAAATCAATGATTGGATCAAGAAGATGCAGCAGATATACACAATGGAATACTACTCAGCAATCAAGAAAGATAAACTCATGCCATTCGCAGCAACATGGATGGAACAAGAAGGGATCATGCTTAGTGAAATAAGTCAAAAGGAAAAAGAAAAAAATCGAATGGTTTCACTTATAGGAGGAATATAGGGGAACCAAATAAGACATCGGGAAAAAATAATACAAAATTCAACAAAAACAAACAATTATAAACCAGAGATTCCTGCAAGAGAAGGGACGGGAGAGGGATCAGAAGGAGGGAAGGCGGGAAGAGCACAGGGGACCGTGGTGATGGCACATGGACAAAGTGGGGTCTACACCTGGGGAGGAGAAGTAAACAATGTTTTTTAAATGAACAATGATGTAAATATATATATATATTTATAAATAAAATTAACAAATACAGTTTTTCTCTGTGCAAAGATCTTTCATTCGGACCTCATAAGAGCCCCAAAGGGATAAACTATTGAAGCACCTACTCAGAGAGGGGCGGTGGGCTGCCCAAAGCCACACAGCTGGCAGGTGTAAAGCTGGGATGCACCTCCATCTGTCTGCTGCTCAGCCTGAACTGGTCCCTGGTTCCACACTGCTTTTGGTGGCTCTTCCAGCTCTGGCATTCACACATTCATCCAGAGACTTCCTTGATATTTACTCGTGGGACATGTGCCCCAAAAAAATTACAGCATCTTTGTTCTGGAGCAAGGTCCAGTGCAGAGGCAAAGTAGATGCAACAGAGGAAGCCAGAACAAACGACAGGTAGGGGCGAAGGCCAAGCTCCCCATGCCCCATCACCAGCAAAAGAGAGATGAGCCCATACTCAGTGATGACTGCATGCCAGGTGACCCCATGTTCATCTCACTCCATGCCCACAGCCTCCCAAATAAGGACTCCCAGCACTGCCATCTTACAAGCGCAGTCCACAAAGATGGACATGCTCACCATGTGCCAGGCACGAAAGCTGGATTCAGAGAGAGTCCCTGGAGTACCCACTGTCCCACCTCAAGGCAGACACAACTTCAAGCATACCAACGTCACTTGTGGGCAACAGCTAACTACTTCAACCTGGGTCACTATCAGCAGGCAAACCCAGTCCCAACCCAGCATCCCACAGACCCAGGTCAGGGAAGCAAACCCAGCCCCGCAATATCTGAACCCCTACTATTCTGCAGGTCCTCCTACCCCAAAGAATCTGCCACGCATCACTGAGCACCTAACAAAAACACAGGGTGGGTGTGCATTCCCACATGCAGAACCATGCCCTGCCCCTTAGGGTTCACAGTTCAGTGGGGCTGCCCTGCCAAAGGCAAAGGGCCTTGAACCTCTCCTGAGGTCCATTTCCAAAACTCCAGAGTGTAGTCTGGCTCTCAGTCAAGGAAGGCACTGCACTGAGCTGGTCCTCCACATGTTCTGCCTTCTTTGGCCAAACGTGGTCTCCAAGATATGGCTGAGGTCCAGCCGGTGTGTCCACATACTGCGGCCACCTCTGCCCAGCTCCCAGACAAACCCCTGACACGCTCACAGAGCACCTCGGTGCACTCCAGGCCCTGCTTGAGATGTCACAGTCTTAAGGAAGCACGGAGGTGAAGGGGGAGCAAGGGCACAGTGGGGAGCTGGGACCCTGTTGTTTATGAGTACTCTGAGGGAGCCAGGCCTCACACCCAGCTGAGTCTGACTACCGACCTATGGTCAAGTCACTGCAGGGCCCTTCAAGGTAGGCAGAAGCCTTGGACTTACAGGGGTGTGACACTGCAGGCTGACCCAGAGGAGAGCTGCAGGTCCTCTCCAGCCTGGGAACCCTCTGTCTAACTCAGCCCTGAGTGGAATCATGTAGGAAATAGCGCCATCCTGTCCCCAGCTCAAGCCCAAAGCATGCCACTTGCCAGCTGTCTAGGCACCATTTGCCAGGACCAGAGCTTTCTCCCCTATGAAAATGGGGGAAGTGGAGGATTGATAGGGTCTGTGTGAGGAATGGAGGAGATGAAGTGATCCCGTGGCAGTCATGGTGGGGTCCTTCTCCTGTACCCATGTCATCTCATTTCTAGTAGTCTTCCTGGGGACAGGAAGTCGCCAGGCCCAGAGTGTCACCATGATGGCCCCAGAGCCAAGGTAGTTCCCCTCTGCAAGGTGAGCAGTAGTCAAGCCAAAGTGAGGTTCCTCATGGGAGGCAACAATTCTGGGGCATCCCTGCACAGAAAAGAGGCCAGTGCACTGCTCTGGGCTGAGAAGCCAGAGGGGCATGTACGCTCAGCTGCCCCCAGGACAGGTTGCCCTCTCTGATCGACCCCCCGCAAACAAGGCTGCACCAGGACTGACTTCTCAGGCTGCAAACCAGGGCCTGCCGCTGCTGGGCACTCACAACCCACAAGACCAGTGGATGCGGGCAATAGCTCTGCAGCTGGACAGCTTCTTGACAGTTATTGGCAGGGCCTTGCTGCTACCCAGAGATGGGCTGGGGGAGGGGGAGGAGGAAGAAAAGCCAATTTTGTTTCCCGCGGAGAAACGTTTGCTGCTGACAGCTGTCCGGAGGAAAGCAGAGGCGCATGCCCACGTAATGTAAACTCGAGCAGTCCAGGTCTCCCCTCAACCCAGAAATGAGCTTGTTAGAAGAGCCTGGATCCCGGCCGTTTCCCTTGACAGCCTCCTTCCCCTAATACACGCAGCAAATTGGCAACCTGTCCTCGGGCATTTGCATCCTGCGTCCCTGGAGGGAGATATCTCTATTATTCTGTTTTGGATAAAGGAGGATGTTTGAGATGACAGGTAGCAAACGCCTCTTTAATAAACCACGCAAGCATCCAGAGAGAGCCAGGCGGCCGAGAGGGACTTGACAAATAGGTAGATTTGCAACCCGGGAGCATTAGCAGGGCCAGCCAGAGCAGTGAGCAAGGGAATGTTGGGGCAAGAGATAAATCACCCCTTGTTATTCTGATTTAACCATTGCACTGCTGGAGCCCCTGCCCACCCCCCTCCAGAAGGCCAACCCAGAGTGAGAAGACAACTCACAAATGACTTTCTTGGCCAGGATTTGTAAACTGCAACTTGCTTAAGACCTGCTTGCAACCTGCCTTGCAGTGACAAAACTTCCCTGTGGGTTCGCACATGTGTGAAGAAGGGTCCTTGCCCTTCCCTCAAGGCTATCCCAGTCTCTGCAGCTAATTTTTTCAATAACCCCAATGTGAAGAGAAATTGACATTTACTCTGCACTAACCGCTGTCCTCCTCGTGCTGCCCTCAGCCACAGAGGTGCACTCCCCAGCTCGTTTTCCTTCATGCAACTACTGTACCCATTGTCCGGCTGATCAGTTCTCCCCAGCATCGGCCTCTCTCCACCCTCATTCCAAAGGAGCTGGGCCTCAAAGGCTGGTTGTCGGTGCTGGCCTGGCAAAAGTGGAACAGCCCGTTCTCGGAGAAAATAAATGCCCGGTTTACCATAGTTGCCCATTTCTATGGTGTAAATTAACAATGGCTGATTTCAAGCTTCAAACAGGACGCCGCTGAGCTCAGAGAATGGAAATCCCCAACCACAGGATGGGGCAGCTGGCTCCAGCACCCCACTGCTTCAGTCCCCCAAGAGCAAACACTGCCACCATGCATGAGGGCACACAGCCCTCCTCCCCCCAGGCCAGTCCCGCTGCCCACACACATGCTGCTGCCCAGCGAGGCTTCTCGCCGCACGCCACCAGTACCCCCCCCCGGATGCAAAGCGCTGCTTCTCCACTTGAGAACCCCCGTGTTTGTTTGGGCCACAGCAAAGCTGCAGTGCCTGTATCCCCGTCTGGGCCGAGCTCCGAGCTCATGCGAGCCGCGCGGGCTGGCAGGCGGCGCATGCCGCAGTACCTGATCCACCGAAGAGGCCCACACGCCCGCGGTCAGCGTCCTCTCACACCACGAGATCCACCGAAGAGGCCCA
>NW_004567122.1:25862745-25881044 GCF_000260355.1 Condylura cristata | reverse complement strand
ACGCCCGCGGTCAGCGTCCTCTCACACCACGAGATCCACCGAAGAGGCCCACACGCCCGCGGTCAGCGTCCTGTCACACCACGATGGCGTCTGAGGAAAATGTGGGAGGACACCCGCGTCCTCGCCCCCGGGCTGCCACAGAGCCAAGGCTGCCTGGCCAGGGCTGTGGGTTTGTGTGGTTCTCGCCACAGAAAGACGCAGTTGTGGCTGAGCCCCAAGCAGAGCCACGAACAGCTGCCCTTCTGCCCTTCCCACAATGCCTTTGCGCCTCGGGCTGCGGCGCCTGCGCAGAAAGTTCGCCACAGCCCCGGGGCTGCAGATTGCGATCACCTGCGGAGATTGGAAACCTATTCCAGCTGGTTTCCCACCCACCAGGATGCTGGGAGCCGTGAGGGAGCGGGAGCGTCAGGTTTGGTTATTGCTTAATCTCTCCAGGTGATTCTCACGCACAACCCAGATTGAGAAGCCCGTGGAGACGAAGCAACAGCCCCACGAGTGTGAGCGGCCAGATTTGTTCCACGCAGGCTCTACTCTCAGGACACATTTGGCTGCAACTTTCCTGGTATCACAAGTCCCAGTCTCGGCAAATCCCTGTGCGAGTAGTGACCCCCAGAGACCAAGGGATCTCAGCAACTAAGGGGCACCAGGCCAGGCAGTGTGTAAGGGCGTCCTGCCCGACCCAGAATGCTGTGTCTCCCTCAACCCCTGTCCGCACCTGGACTCCTGCATGCTACGAGCCCAGGGAAAGCTGTGATCACGTGACAAACATTCACTGTGGTTGTTTGCAGGGCAGATTTGCCTGTACAGTGTCCTCAACCAAGGGCAGCAAATACAGGAGACCCAAAGTGTCCCCTGCAGAGAAAGGGGTTGGAATTTCTATCTCCCAACATATTTTCCAGAAGGCTAGTTCTGTGGGGTATTCACCAGGATAGTGAGGGTAGAGAGGCTGGGACAGAGATACATCTGAAGGAAGCCTGATCAGACGAAGTTGAATGGGTTTCTCCACTGCAGGACTTCTTAATGTCTTGGTGTAATTAAGAGCACCAGCAATATCTCCAAGGGAGGAGATCAAATGCAGTGTTTCCCAAACTTACTAAGCCATGGAACCTTTTTCCCACAGCGGCTCCCAGGGCCAGTGACCCACAAATAAAGTTTAGCGATGGCTCAGGAAGATCACACAGCTAGTAGACGGCTGTCCCCATCTGCACCGGAGGACAGTCACCAAGAGAAGCTGCTCTGGAAGCACAGGAGGAAGATGAAGCCCAGGATCCACTCCAGATCCCACAAATAGGCTTGAACAGGCTTGGGCAAAGTGTGGATTATGTAAATACGTATTTGGGGACTTTTTAAACACAGATTATTCACCCAATTAACTCTAATGGCCCCTCAGAGCTGAGAGAGACTATTGTGTAAACATGTGGGGCTGAATGTGGCCTCAGCCCCAAGATTTCCTCAAAAGAGGGGGTTTATGAGTCCCCCATTAGGGTTCCCTCTGGGCCCCAACTTGGCAGATAAGTTCATTGCCTAGAAGGGAATTCTTACCTAAAATTTGAAAAGGGTAAGACTAAAAAGAAGGATCCAGCCCCCTTTAAGCAAGCAGGGAGTTCTTGGGTACAGATTTTATATATATTTTCATTTGCCATAAAACATACGTTATATGACACAGAACATCTGGTAGCCTCTGGTAGCCTAGCTCTTTCCCAAAAATAGGAGAAACTGTAGATTTCTCTCCAGCAGCCACTTACATTCACATATTCTAAATGTTTCCCACTGGATACAACACAGCCAGAAGGAAGGCCGGAGCCCTATCCCCAGCTGGCATGGCTGAGACTAGGGACACCGGCCGTACTGGGAGAAGCTGGCCTTCTCTAAAAGTTGGGGTCAGGGGCCCACTCCCCAGTGTGGAAACCCTTGGAGTTCAGGGAATTCATCCACCATCACGTCTGGAGGCAGACAGAGGCCTAGGGACCAGGGCCTCTCTGGGGCACACTTCCCTCTCCTGGGATCCTCCTGGGCACTAAAGGACCCTTGGTGGAGGCCAGTGTCTGGGGGTCTGTCCCTGCCTCCCAGGAGCTTGCAGACCTGTGGAGGTCTGTAAGGTGAGGGCTGACAACTATTCCCATACCGGCAGGTTTTCTGTCACAAGAGCGAGCTCCCATGCGTGCTCCTGCCCTCACTGTCCTTACCCACCCATCACCACACTTCATCAACTTGACTTCTGGAATCTGGAATCTGTCCAAGGCCACGGCTCTCTCCCCAACCAGCCGCATCTCTCCCTTGGACAGCTGCCCATCCTCACCGGTCCTCTACGCCTCCTCTGCAGCCCTTCTCATATGCTGGATCCAAAGTGATAGTGTCCCACCCTGGCACAGAATCCTCCCTACAGCTCTCAGGGCAGAGACTTTTACAAAGCTTATGGCTGGCCAGGCGCTGTTCACCTACTGCTTCCCTCTGCCTGCAACTCTCTTCCAGCCTCTCTTTTCCTAGTCACCTCTCAATTCACTTCCAGAGTTCAGTTCAAACAGCAGCTCCTCTGGGAAGCCAAGCGAGACGCTCACAATTCCCTGGTAGCAGGCAGCAAACAAGGAGTGTTCCCATTCCCAGCACTTGGTACACAGTACATTCCAGTAAATATTTTTTGAGTGAAAAAATGAAAGGGTTTCATTGAGACAAACAACCAGAGGGGAAGAGGGCTGGCTCAGAATGGTGTGAGAAGCAGGGGTGCATGAACAGGAGCCCAGCCTGGGTGTGTGGCATCTGCCAGCCTCCCCTCCTCCCAACAGGCCTGGGAGGTCAGTGCTGCTAAGTGTATTGCAAATGGGCCAGGAGATGGGATGTGCAGAGCCAGAAAGTGGTGAAGCCAGGTGAACCCCCCTCTAGCTGACTCCAGGGTGCTCCTACAGGGTTCTCCTCAGGAGTCTAAGTGAGGCCAACAGGGCTCACGCACACTAACGGCAGAAGGGGCAGGGAGGTTCAGCAGAGGGATCTGTGTGAGCAGAAGCAGCATCGCAGCATGACGCGGCTTGTGATCAGGAAATGCAAGAGTGTCAAGAAGGCTACAGGACATTCCAGGGAAGGGGACGGAGAGGTGGAGCAGGGCCCAGGGCAGCACAGGTGCCCGCCACATGGACACAGTGATGCAGGAGCCTGGGGTCATCCTGGACGACAGCAAGCATGACCTTGTCGACCATACGGACAGGCTCCAGCTGCTTTCGCCTCGTAAGAGGTAAACAAGCCAGGAGATGTGATGTGCAGAGCCAGGAAGCGGTAAAGCCACTGGTTGGTAAATAGATGAGCCCCGTTTAGGCCTTTTTCTAGATGAGCATCATGTCATCAGGCCCAGCACGAAAAGGACAAACCTAAAAGCACAGGAGTGGCAGCAGAATGTGCTGCTCTCTCCAAACGGGCCCTCCACCAGCAGTTCCCACCCCTCCTGGATCTTTGGGGAAAATACATCCTGCACTTGGTCCTCTCAGAGGATCAGAAAGGAGGCAGGTTTGGACTCAAAGAGTCCTGGAGAAGGAACTAGTGTCTAATTCCCAGTGTCTAATTCCAGCCTTTTCTCCCTCTTTCTCCAGGAAGCCTTCCAGGGAAAGACAGCACTGAACTTCTCCTACTCCACTAGGATGCACCCCTCACCCACTGCCCAAAAATCACCCTTCTCCCATTTCACACTAGAATGAAGCCCTGCCAGATCTGGACCACCAGATCCGAGTTATCATGTTAATCCCCACCTCTCAGTACTGCTGGCACAGCCGCACGCCTCTGTTGGGGTAAAGCCTCCTGCAGAGCTGGCATGACCCCCCCACCCCTCCCAGTGGCTGCCAGGCGGCAGACAAGCACCTGATGCCCACTTTGGCCCGAAAGCATTTCCATGTGTTTATGAGTTAGCTAATTCCAATCCACCAGGTACCCAACACTTCCCCAGGACTGATGAGGCTCCGGACACTTAGGAGAATACAAATGGTGTGAAATACAAGATTACTGCTTCAACAGGACTGCATCTCATGAGAAGTGATAACCCCACATGCTGTTGAGGTAAGTGTCCAGGAGTGTCCCCAGGTAGCCATGCTTGAGTGGTGAGAGATCGGAAGAGCAGAAGCCCCCAGCCCTTTGGACAGGTTGGGGAGAGGAGACTTCACAGAAGAGCTAGAGAAAGACTGGAGCTGTCTTAAAGATCGGTCAGGATTATGACAAGTGGGGAAAGCACAGTGGACATAACTCGCCCGACAGGATGAGAGCCTGGTAGAGAACTGAACCCCCAGCCCCTAAAGGGACACTGTCATTTGGCCTGGCCTACATGGGGCACAACGGTCTCAAAGACTGACTGCTATGTTCCTGTGTGTGGAGGGGGGTGTCACTGGTCAAGAAGATTATGCAAGTCTGAAGCCCGCCTGCTTCTCCCACTGGAATCAGCCAGCAGGCAGCACTCAGGCATGAATGTGCTATCATCAGAGGAGCCGATCACAGAAACCGTGTTCATCGCATTCTGGGAAGACTTCCGGGGTGTCAGGCAAGAAGACCACAGGGACCGGGGTAGGGGAGGGAGGGTGCCAAGCCATGGAGAGCCCAGACACCACCCTGCCAGCTCATCCTGCAGTCCCTTAGAAGGGCCAATTCCCCCCCCCCCCCGGGAGCCAAGAGCTGTCCCAGCTGCAGCACTTACTCAACAGGCCTCCTTACAGGGTGTGGATTCAGTGTGTGCCCATCTCACCATGGCCCGGGAGACTCTGGACAAGTTCTATCTCTTCCCTGGGCTTCTTCTTCTTCATCTGAATATAGCAAGAGTGGGACGTGTACCTGCTAAGATCCACCGATCCTACAACTCTATGACCAACAGGAACCGAGGGAGTGGGCACCCCCTGACTGCTGACTTACAGGAGGGCAACCAGTGTGTCTGAGCACTATCTTGTGTACCAGCTCTGAGACCAGGCACAGATATCCCATACAGGGCAGCTCTGTCAGGACACCAGTTTGGAGAGACAGGTCAGGAAACAGAGAGACTCTGCCTCCTCTAACCAAGCCTCTGCTCCTTGTGGCCTGTTTTCAGTGCTATGAAGTCAAGGCCAGTTACCTTCCAGCTGCTATTCTCCAAGCCCCCTCTCCCACATGGCCCCGAGGCAGGGAGAGCGTCCCCTGAGGCAGGGGAGAGCAGCAGAAAGGGCCACACTCCCCTGCCTTGACAGCTGACTGACCCCACTTACTACCTTTTGGAACTTGGGTAACATATGCACCCTGTAAGTCTTGGCTCCACAGGGAACAGGGTGCCTTCCTTCACCCTCAAGGATGTTGGGGAAGATTTGAGATGAAGCATGTGAAGTCACTGAAACACAGTAGGGACTGTGACGTGCAGTAGTGTGAAAACACTACTGCCAGGAATACAGCAGTGAAAGAACAACAGCCCACAGGCAGAGGTGAGCACCACGCAGGGAGCACCTCTGGGTGGGGAGAGAAAGGGGGCTGCTTAATGGTGTCGGGGCAACTGGTTGTTTCTTGATTGGCTGGAGGGCAGGAGGGAAAGGGATGGTTGGATCACACTTTTTTTTTAACTTTTTTTGAAGATTTGTTTTATTTATTTATGCATCTAAGAGCTGAGGTACAGCCTAGAAGTGGGGGGTGGGGTGGGTGAGAGAATTCACCAGACCAGAGTGGGAGTAGCACAGGCAGATCGACTGAGGGGCGCAGCAGGTGAGATAGGAGGGGTGCACTGCGCATGTGGGTCACCTCCCTGACTGAGGATCGAACTCATGCTACAGGGGCTGCAGACAGCATCCTAATGCTGTGAATTAATCCCTTGCACCACCAGGGAGATTCCTGGAGCCTCAGAGGGGCAGGGATTCACTATAAATAATAAAGCATTACAAGGACTAGGAGAAAACACAGGTGAATCATTCTTAGGGAGAAGAGTGTCTTCTGAGCGTGTCATTAAAAATAAAAAGTCAGGCCCTCCCTGGTGGCGCAGCGGGTTTAAGCACAGCACTAAGAAGCTAAAACCACTTCAGCGTGAATTCGATCCCCACCTAACCTGGAGATGACCCACATGGCCTGGCAGACCTCTCCTGACCCACCCGCTGCTCCCCTCAGCAGTGTACTTCGACGATCTGCCTGTTCTGCTCCCCACTCTGTCTCTGGTGAAGCCTCTCACCATCCCACACCTCTGGCCTGTACCCCAGTTCTGTATGAATAAATGAATCTTAAAAAAAAAGTCATGAAGAAGGAAAATTTAACTACATCAAAATCTAAAAGTTTCTGATTGTTTCTGATTTTTCAAAAAGTATGCAGAACATTGAAATAAAATCTGTGCAAGATACACAAAAGATACTTGCCAGTGTTCATGATGGGCTTACTGAGTGTCAGCTGCTGCTCTGACCACTCACAGTGCCCACAGTGGACCCCAAAACCAGTGTTTCTTGAATGGCTGAGAAATAAAGGATGACTTGAATTTTCACATTTGTGGGGAGACACCCACCCCCTCAGCTGCTCTCCCAACAGGGATGAGAAAATCCTGTGCTCACTATCTGTGCCCAGATTCTGCAGCTTCCCCCATCCCTGTGACTAGAAACCTCCCCTCGCGGACCCACCACCGCCTCACACTGATCTGATTCTGATCTGGTCTCAGACAAGACCACTTCCTACTGCCAGATGCTCTGAGCAGACAGAGGAAATGCCAGGTAGGTGGAAACACACCTCACCTCTCCCAACCACCAATTCCTAAGCTCTCACGTGCCAGGCACACCATACTTTGCAGGTGCAACTGTCCGTCTGCTTCCCTATTTAACATGTGAGACTTGGGCTTTGATAAGTCAAGTACCTGCCCAAGATCACACAGTAAGTACACTGGATTCCAGGCCAGACTCCACGACTCCTCAACCACTGCTGTCCATGCAAGGGGCAGAGTCCTGGGAGGGACCCGGCCCCATCAGCAAATGTCACAAGAGTGGCAGCAGGATGCAGTCTGGGAGGGGAGGGAATATTTGAGCATAAACTTCGGAAACAACGAAAATGCTCAGCCTCGTCCACCGAATGGAGATGGGGTGATGGGGGGCATCAGCAAATCCCAGGGACCCCATCCAGAGAAGGGGTGACATACTCTCAGACTGGATGAGCACTGTACTCTGGGGTGGAGGGCGAGGGGCTTAGAAATCGCACCCTCGCCACGTCCTCCCCAGCCGGAAGGAGAGAAGGCAGCTATACTGACTTTGCCCCAATATCTGAAGTAGGAGGAATCCCGATAGACAAGTAAGCACCCGATCAACATCTGGGTGCCTCGGGAGCCAAGTCAATCCCTGGCAGAGCCCTCAGTCCAGGTCCCAAACTCTGGCCCAGGCACACACAGGTCCATCTGCTGGACTGGCCAAGCCTCAGGGCTCCAAGTCCACCACGGATGTGCCACTGCACAAGGGTGACCAGGCCACAGCATGGGGGCCACAGAGCAGCTCAGGGGAACAGAGGAAGAAACCAAGGGCATGGGAGAATCTGCTAAGGGAGTTTGGGAGCTCAGGCTGACCAGCCCAGGGGTCCCCCAGCCTTCTAAAGAAAGTGTTAGTTACAGACACCTCTGTTTATACCAAGGTAGGAAACACTTGTTCCCCCCAACCCCCCACCCCCGTCAAGGAAGCAGCCATGTGAGCAGGAAGGCTCAGAGCTGAGACCTAAAAGTGTCAGTTTGTGTTTGTCCTTCTGAGCAGAGATGAAGGGGACAACCTGGTCAGGTGGGGAGAGGGGGCTCTACATGGGGAGAGCGGAGGGGGCGGCTCCTGGCTCAGGGCTGCAGACACCTTCAGGAAGGTGTGAAGATGCAAACAGGCAAAGGCAACTTTGGAATTTAGGGAAGAAACTCACAGGACAACCCAAGAAAAGTCCCTGCCAAGAGATGGCAGAGTCCTTGTGGTCAGCGGAAACACCAGGGAGAGATCACATAAGGAGTAGCAGGGCCAGACCTGGGGAGCAGATCTACTGGGAATTCTACTTTGACAGGGCAGCCCAGGCATCAGTTGTACTCTGGGAGCAGCTGACGCAGGCACCAGCCTTCTTTCCGCAGACTTTCCCGACAACCCAATAAGCCCAAAGCAGCTTTATAGAGACCAACTGGCCCATGCACATAGTCATCATCCCAGCCTACAGGTGAGGGAACTCTGTCATACAGAGGTTGAACAACTTGCCAAAAGTCACAAAGCCAGGATACTTCAGAGCCAGGACTAGACCCAGCAGAGTGGACCCTCTGAATGGCTAGACAATGGAAAGTGGGCCAAAACAGCGCTCAGGGGGATAGGAAGGACCAAGGACAGAGGCCAGGGCATGGCTGTGAGCAAGGAGGAGGGGACCCACCCAGGAGGTGGGGGGAACTGGGGCATCCTGGCACAGTGGGAGCTGAGGATGCACTTGAATGAATCAATGAGTAAACCGGTGATGGCTGAGGGGTGGAGATGAAGCCAACACCATGAGACAGAAGTTGCAGGACAGAGGTGCTGCTGGCCACACACACCTCATTGCAGAGCAGCTAGGTGGGTCCCAGACTCAGGACTCAGACTACAGGCCCATCCTGGCCCAGGGTGCTTGGTGCTCTGCCCAAGGACAAGCTGGGTCAGAGAAGCTCCCCCCACTTCACCCTCCACCCACCCCAACATGAAGCTTCAAAACAGTGGCGCTCTCTCTGTCCACCAAGGACTCCTGCTCTGTGCCAAGTTCTTTTGAGTGCGGGAAGGATTTGCTCCCCAAACAGTTCACAGCTATTTCTAAAGCTCATGCTGCAAGATGTTGCCTATTTATAACCAAAATTCCTCCATAACCAAACAGGACAAGGAAGAGTGTCAACTCCATATTGTCTTTGATTTTTGTTTTAAATAGGAAGAGTGCAGAATTGCGTCCTTGATCACATCCAAGTTACTGCTTTTCCCCATATATGGCCACATCCACTGTTTGCCAGGACAAGCCATGTTTTCCTTATTAAGCAATATACAAAGTTAGCAAACAGAGCCAGCTCACAGCCCCACATCCCAACCCCACCGGTCATAACTGGAGCTGGGGCCTGACTGGGCTGCAGAGCATCACAGGGTCCGGCAGCAGCACTGGCCTGGGGGTCGGGGAGCCTGTCCTGGCCCACCCACCGACACAGGCCCACAGCGCTGATGCCTACTAGGCTCTCAACTCCATGAAAAGCCACATCCCATCTCAAAACTAACCGTCAAGTAATGATGAACAGGGTGAGACAGACAGGCCACCTCATCTGCTCAAGGTCACCCAACTGGGATGGCACAGGTGGCCAAGGACCCAGGTCTGTCTGACTGCACAGAACTTCTTTTCACAGCTCATTCTCCCTGTGAGCCACTTCTCTTGGGCCTTGGTTTGCCCATCAGCAAATGAAGGTCACTGCAAAACAATTCCTCAAGTGCCTCCAATTCCCACATCTGCACTTGTTCTGTCATAGGGAAGCAGAACCTACCAGCATGCACTTGCGTCAAGCTCTGGAATGGCTGAAGGGCCACAGAAATGTGGAAAAGACCCTCCCCACCCCTAGCAGAGTCCTGAGCCCGCAGGGTGAGCCCCAACAACCCATCAGCAACTCAGATTACAGTCTCACTCCTCACACTCAGTAACTCTTGGCTCAGAGGGTTCTCTGCCCTTCAATGCCGCCCCTCCAGGACCTGCTCTGCCCCACACTGTGCACATATGGCCGTTGCCCTCTGCCCAGGCCTCGCTGGACCTCAAGTAGTTGATTCTAGGACACATGAAGCTGAAGGAATGGCCTGGGCTTGAGCAGCAGGGCCTGAAGACGCCACCCTTCCATGTGGAAGCATCCAGTGTGGCCCTGAAACTATGGAACAACAGCCCACTGGGCATCTCTGAGAAATGCAAGCCTGGGGCTCCTCGGGTCACCACTGTGCTACAGAATCACCTGAATGGACAACTAGTTTGACCTGTGGGCTGCAGGGCCCGCACCAGCCTTCTGGGTGCTACCTTCCCAAGATGGGCCCCAAACGCAGCCTTGCCGACACCCAGGACTTCATGACGGCGCCAGGGAAGCCCACTGCTCTGCAGCAGTGCAGCCCCCACCTCACACCTCTGTCCCCACCCCCACTCCCCAGACAGCCAGCCTGTGGGTCCCCACCAAATGACGCACCTGTGACTTTCTCTTTATCGGTTGCATTTTTTAGTGTTTTCCACATAATCATCTAAGATTTAACATCATCATCAAGCCTGGCTCCAAGCTGCTTTTCACACTCCCAGAAGGCCTTGAATGGCCATCCACATGGGCATGAAAGTGAGCTTGCCCCATGCCATCTCCACGGCGACCCGGCTTCCTGACCTGGCACTCCAGTGTGTGCTCTGCAGGGTCACTATCAGTGGCCCCGTCACTGAGTCCACCTCCACGCATCAAGTCAGTGACTGCGCAGGTGAGTGTCGAACCTCACTCACTCACTGAACAAGCCTGGCTCAATCACGGGACTTGTTGCACACTGGGAAAATCAGAAAGATGCGCCAATATGCCAAGAAATGACTATTCCCCTTGGCTCACAGGTGTGGTTTAATCTGTGACGATGGTTTGTCGTGCATCACAATCTGACATACCTTTTCCAACCAGGCGTGACCGTGTGCTGTGAACCTCGTCTGAGGCTGCACCCAGAGATCCTTGACGTGCTACAGTTCGGAACCATTTCATGGAGTCAGTCACCAGCCAGGTGACCTCCTTTTTCTTTGAATTAGAACAAAGTGACTATCATTTTAATTAGTGGGGTACTTTCATCAAAATTTCAAGTGATCCCTAATGCGTATGGCCTGCAGCTCTCTGATGGCTCCTTTGAAGTCTCTGAGTTAAGTCCACCCACTGCAGTGATGGACACCCTGGGCAGGGGTGACCAGGGGCTGGATGGCTTCAGCACCACTGTCCTCAGCACCGGGACATCCCTGCCTGGCTCCCCACCACCTCCTCTCCCCACGTCAAATCATCTTATTCACAGCACCATCTTACTTTTAGGTTGATTTATCAGAAACGGCAACACACTGGGGCCTCCCTGGTGGCTTAGGGATAAAATCTCAGTGCTATCACTGCCACAGCCTGAGTTAGCTCCCCAGCCAGCAGTGACCCACATGGCGCAGCAGACCTCTCCTGTCTCACTCTCTGCTCACCTCAGCACTGTCTTTCAGTAGATCTGCCTGTTCTGCTCCCCACTCTGACATTGGTGAATCCTCTCAGCCCCCCAACCTCTGGCCTGCACCCCAGTTCTTCTATGCAAAATAAATAAAACATTTTTTAAAAAATAGCAATACACCTCACTGCTCAATACTGGCAAGAATTCTCCCTCCCTCCAGGACCCAGGCCCTACCTAGCCTTCCCATCAGAGTCTCCTAATCATTTCCAGCATCATCTGAACACACCCCTCCTGCCCTCCTACACGCCTGCGCTGCCGAGGAGCCCTCTCTGCCCCAACTGCAAGGCAACATCCCCCTCGTGCCCAGACTCAAAGCACAGGTGCCTCCTCATGCAGCCAGCCCACTGCTGCGGCTGGGAGCAGCCGTGACCCTCGTGACACCATGAGGAGCTACGTCTTAGGCTCCTGACTCCTTTCCTGGTCCTGAAAAGGACAAGCTCATGGTAGCAAATAAAGTGAACAGCCGTGTGACAGGTGAAGTATGAAGTCATCTCAACTGCACGATGCGTGCATCTGAGAGACACTGTGAAAGCTCAATGCAGACAGGCGCTGGTGCTCCTGTTACCTGCGGCAGGTGCAGCCTCCCAACCGCCGCCCCACCCCCACCCCACCCCGCCAAGAAAGAGTCATAAGCAACAGCAACAGCCTGAGCAAAGTCTTGGAGGTGAGAAGTAGAAGATGATGATAGGGAGGTGGCGGGTGGGGCGAGTGCAGGTCAGTCTGGGAGGAACCTAAGCCCAGGGGAAAAGCTGACAGATACCTTGCAACGCGGAGTCATCTTGTGGGCTGCTGGGGCGGTGACCTACGGGACATGTTAAAGAAAAGCACACATTACCCTCGGACGGCTTGAGACGTCCTCTCCGCCTGAAGACCTTCTCCAACTTCTCTTCACAGGCACAAACTTCCCATTGCCCCAAGACCCAGACAAAGCAAGACTATTTATCCCCATGGCTCCCTGTGGGCTGCCCCTGCCCAGGCCGACTTTAGAGGTAAAGGCAAAAGGAGCCTAAGACTCCATCTAGCACCCCACCTAGCAGACTGGGTTACATGCTGTGCAGGTCTCACATGCCTTAATATGGCCAGTCGTTTACCAATGGGCACCAAATGGACAGATTCCCTACAAAAAGCTGGAGCCAAGAGCAGACTGTCCACAGGTGGCGAGACACAGGGGCCGGTGGCGGACAGCTAAGCTGCCACACACCCTGTAAGGTCCTACGATGCCACCCATACCTGACTAGTGTAAACTGGATTTGGCCTGCACTGACTCTCGGCTTGCATGCCAATGTTCTAGTGCCACATAGCGAGCTGGCTCTCACTACATAAGCCACAGACTGGTGGTCAGAACTTAAGCCCCAACAGAGATGAGGTGGAGGGCAGGTTCTGGAAGGACACTTGTCCCATCAGCCATGCCCAGCATCTCCAGGGCCACCTGGTGTATATACCTGAGCCAAACAGCAAAACTTCCCTTTCTGGGCTAAATGCCACTTTGTCCCTCCTTACTCCACTCTCCTGTACCCCCAGAACCCTCTGTCCTAATGTCAGGATGAAGGTATGCAAAAGCCCCCACCACACAGAGGCACAAGCACGCAGACACAGGAGGCAACATCCTGGTCAGCTCCACTGGTCAACCCCAGGTACGCTGGCCCGGGGCAACTCGAAAGTGACGGTTTCGTGGCGCAAGTGAGAGAGAAGCAGGAGCAGGAGAGCGGGCCCCAGGCCAGCAACCCCCACAGCAGTCTCCAGTTCACACCAGATTCCTCCACCCAGAGGCCTCCTGGATGGCCCTTGGGTACCTCAAACACAGCTCTCCCAGAGGAACTCATCTCTTTCCCCTCCACACCTGCCTTCCACCAACCTCCCCAGCTCTAGGGATGAGACTCCACCACCCAGGCAGTGCCGCAAGACGTGTCAGGTCCCTCACTACCCTCCAGCCTCCTCCCTCAGCACCTGCACCTTGGGGATGTCTCTACTTGCAGTACTGTCCACGCCAAGCTGCCGATCCCGCACCAGGACAACCACAGCGGCTTACCATCTTGCCCACCCTCAGACCTTTCTCTTTCCACAGAGCAGTCTTCTCAAAAGCACATCTGCCCAGGCCAGGCCCATAACCAAACACCCCTCCACGTGGCTCTCAGGCCATGCAGAGCCGGCCCCTCTCACCTCCCCCACTCCTTCTCAGGGTGCCTCCCTTCCACTCTGTCCCTGGCCATGCTGCGCCCCCCCTTCTTCATGACCCATCTACCTGCCTCATCACCAGGCCTCCGCACGTGTGGTTCCTCCCGCCTCGGCCACTCTTCCTGACCCCCGCCTTCACTCCTCTGGTCTCGCCTGCACAGGAAGCACACCTGGCTACCATGCTCACGCCAAGCCCTACATGCTCCAGCTCCACCGCCTACAGGTGCTTTTTTCCTGTTTGTCCACCCCATGCCCTGCAATGCCCAGTACCAGACAGAACATTCCATTATTGTAGAAAACACATATATGGCACCAACGTAGACCATAAACTGCGTGCAGGTAGGAACTGAGTTTATGCTGCTCCTTGCCATCACCTATGCCTGGGAGACAGAGGGAAGGTGCAGGTGGGCTGAACAGCTAAGAGGCTGCTGAGAAGAAGGACGTGCAGGTAACTTAGGGGAGGAGTGGGCCTGAGTCACGGTGGGGGTCTGGGGCTTAGTGGGGGGTTCCACTAAGGGAGGCTGGCCACAAGGGTGGAGGCCCATCTGGAGACACACACAAGGCTAGTGCAAGGCAAGAGGTGAGGCCACCAGGGACTGGGGCGTCCTCTCCGCTGGGAGTGACAGGGAGGGGTACACAGTCCCAGTCTCCCTTCCACTGCTCACAAGCCAAGGGAACTGTCACACCGGAAGGGCAGGCCTCCCCAGCCCCCTCCCTGGGCCCAGCTCTACCATGGAGGATGACTGTTCAGTGGCTGGCCCCAAGCCCCAAGCCAATCAGACCTGGTCTTCAGGCCTATCCAGAGTTTCACTCTCTAGATTTCTAGAGTTCCCTGCTCCATGGGGTTCCACCCAAATTCTTGAGGTCTGAATGTTCTCTGAATTTGTCAGAACAGGTTGGTGAAAGGGGCGCAGGGGTACAGTGCAGTTACAACCTCAGCCCCCAGTCCACGACAGACCCCAAAACCTGGCCCCAGAGCTTCCATACCTGAAGTAGTCCTCTCATCCTCTCACGACTCGGGGCGCCAGTGCAGCCAGGGACCCAGGGTGGCTGGGGGGAAGGGAGGGAGCATTCGCCCAACAGGCAAGGGCAGAGTGCCAGCTGCAGGGCCACTGTTGTTAAAAGTCAACTGCCTCTCCGTGGTTACACGGGTATTTACTTTACAATAATTTGTTAAACTGAACATTTTCTATATGTGTTGTATTTCACAATTTTAGAGAGGTTTGGAAAAAAAAAAAAAGGCAACATCGTGGAATGTAAACCCCAACGAAAGCAAAACTCAGGCTGATGCCAGAATCACTTAGACTAGCCCCAGGGTTACATGCAGAGCCCAGTGGGTCAAGTACCCCGAGGGCCACCCTGCTTAGGACTAGTCAGTGCCAGGCCTGCGCTGATGGGAGAAAGCAAGTCCACCCCCATTAAGCGTCTTTGCAGGGCAAAGGGAAGGAAGTGAGAAGGACGTACATTTCAGCTGCCGCCTAGCAACACAGCTCCCCTAGTCAGCAGCCCCAGCCCCTGGGCCCTCAACACGCAAAGGAGTCAAACAAAGCTGAGGATGAACTGGGATCTGACCCCACTTTGGAAGAGAGAGGAAAACACTGCACAGAAAGTAAGCAATTCACACACAACATCCCCAAAACAGAGAAAGGCTCAGCCTTACTACTCAGAGAAACACTAATCAAAGCAGCAACTACATACCATCTTCACCCAACCCACTGGCAACAACTAATGAAAATGATAAAGACAGGAGCAAGCAAAGGGCAAGGAATAAAGCTCTCTCGCACTGGCACCGCACACACCTTCACCACTCATGACTGTGCGGCACTTCCAATGCAAGCAGGTCCCTGCAGAGACAAAAGACCGGTATGTAAAGACATAGGTGCACTGACAATCACAGCAGCACTCTTCACAGTAACATAAGACCAGGTGCCTACTCATAAGGGGCTGAATGTATAGGTTAAAATAAGACATGATGCAGCTTGTTAAGAAGGAAGCAGTAGTTCCTAATTTATGACTAAAAGACATACAACATCTAGTGTTGGGAGTAAAAGACAGGTTATAGAATAGCATACCATATGTAGTACAGTATAGTGTAGTGCATCTATGTATACTAGTGTATAGGGTGTATATATACTACAGTGTAAATGGTATATAGTACAGTATGGTACATACAGTCTGTATAGACTACATAGCATATATAATAACTAATATACAGTATAGTATATATGTATATATATATGTACTATAGTATATATATATATAGTATGTGTGTATATACATACACTAGTGTGTAGTTCACATATACACTATGGTATATAGTATAATATAATATTGCATATAGTACCATATGGAATACATAGTATGATATAATAGCCAATATATAGTATAGTACTTGTAGTATTATATGTAATATAATATATGCAATACAGTATATATAGTAAAGTATGCATGGCATAGGATCTATATAATAAACATCATGTGTAACAACATATATGGTTACAATATATGAAAGTAGACAGTATAGTATATATAGGCTATATAACATAGTATAGTATATATGATAAAGTACAGTTTCATATATATAACAGCATATATTATATCATGCACAAATGTAATGTATATAATATAGTACAGTGTGGTATAGAATAAATTACTTCATGTATATTTACAATGTGTATGTGTTTATCTGTGTGAGTGTTTTAGCATATACATGCATTAAATTCATAAAGGCAAAACTTTCTGGAAGGATACCTGACTAGCTATGAATGGAGGGGGCAAATCATGAGGGAGGTTCACTTAACTGGAGTTGTTTCAATTTTTACCACAATCATGTACTGTCAAAGGTGTAATGTGATATGCCATTAAAATAAAACACTACGTAAAGAAAAGCAAGTCTAAATCCACAAGGAAACAACATTAACATTTTGAACATTCTCTCAGGTGAGAGAAACTGACTTAACAAACCCAGGTAAACTAATCCTAAATCAGCAATGAAGAAAGCCAGAAGGCTAGCAGATGTTCACCATTGAATTCTACAAAGTCCTAGGAATTAGAGGTAGGGCTGGGAGCAGGAGGGCTGGCAGAAAGCCCTTATAATCAGCTTTTACCAGACACACCCCCACTCTATGTCCCTGCAGCCAGGTGACCACCATTTCCTGCTGGCAGAAGACTGGAGAATTGTTTTCCATGAAGAGTTAAGCAAAAGGACTCTGACTTGGGGATACCAACCACAGTTGAAAGCAGGGATCCCCCTACTGAAAACAGGGGGATTAAATGAAAGCTTATTCTCTGAATGTTAATGACCTCTGCCTCTTCCCGCCATCAGCTTCTCAGCATGTTGGCAATCTAGTGAATGTTCCCATATGTCCCCAGATTGGGGAAAGCTTCTGTGTAATCTAGGTTGCTGTAGCAAAAAGAGCTCCCCTAAAGGATTGTTAGGGGGGAAACACACACAGAGCTTCCAACCAGTTTTTCAGAGACTACAAATGGGAAGGATTATTAGACATTAGAGAAAATTTTTTAATATGAATATAAAAGGACAAAATAAACAATAAAAAGCAACATGACAGAAAGAAACAATGCAAAGAAAGAAAAACTTTTAAAATAATAGCTAATACAATAAGAAATGTTATGTCTTCCATAGCTCAAGACCAGGATGCTACAAAACAACAATATGCAGAGAACCAAAGAGTTCTCAGCAATTAAAGATCTGATAGTGAAATGAAAAACTTGGTAGAAGAGATGAAAGGTATTGAGAACCTCCCTCAGGAAAAAAAAAAAACTGTAAAAAGAAAATTAAGAAACTCTTCTAAGGGGTTCAATTTAAATAATCATATTGTTAATTATTACCACAAAGTGCTGAATAATAAACAACTACAACACCTTATAATAAGCATTTATTGCTCATGCATGGGAGTGGCTGCAACTCTTGCTTAGGGGTTTGCTCTGCTCCACTTGTCTTTCATCCTCCCTCCAAAACTAGTGGGTTAACCTGGGCATGTCCTTCTCCAGGTTATGGTAGTAAGCAGCTCAAAAACCTATGTGGCTTTCAGTCCTTCACCTATATCAAGATTAGCAACATCCCATTTGCTCAAAGCAAGCCACATGTCTGACCCATGAATCATAGAAGGAGGAAGCCACAAAGTTATACAGCAAAGGACAAAGATATGAGGAAGAGGCTATTTTTGTAGCCAAACATAAGAATTCAAAAGGAAAAGGAGAGAGAATAGAAAGGATAAAAAAATATCAGAATATCAATAATTCTATATTCCCTAAAACTAAATGACCTGAATTTCCAGATTAAAGAACCTATTGAGTACTTAGCAAATTAAAGGTAACAGCGCCAACAAAAATCATACCTACTATCATCTCAACATGTTGAAAACAGAAGTTCTTAGAAGCCTCTAGAAAGAAAAATAACAATAGGTTTTACACAAAAGATGGAGAATCAAATGACATCAGAATTTCAACAGCAATTTCAGGAGATAAAGATCATGGGCGAAGTCTTCCAAATCCTTATGGAAAAATCATTTCCAAATTAGAATTATATACCCAACCAAACTATCAAGTTAAATCTAAAGGGAAAAGGAAGAGTCTAATTATATGCAAGGTTTTGAAAGAACTTTACCTCTAGTGCACTCTTTCTCAGAAAGCCATGGAGAACGTACTCTGTCAACTGAGGGACTACACAGAGCAAGCAGGAACTCTTACCAAAAGAGATGTGAAGTCAACTCCCAGGAGGAGTGGTAAGGGAAAGCTTTGGATTATGGATGTCACCAAGCGAAGAGGACACCATCCAGATCTGGGCTGGTCAGAAGCCTCCAGAGAGGCTTCGTCAGGAAAACCTGGTACCACACCTCAAGTATCACAATACATATCCTGGGGGATAATGTAGAAATAAAATAATGCTGAAAGCACAGGAAATTAAGCAAATAACAGTAATTAATTGGGGAAAAAATAAAAGGTTATGTGGCC
>NW_004567122.1:25850312-25862465 GCF_000260355.1 Condylura cristata | reverse complement strand
AATAAATAAATAAATAAATAAATAAAAGGTTATGTAATCAAAGCAATATATTCAGAATTTAATATAGCCTGGGCCAAATAACGTAAATGCTGAATATTAATATATCAAAACATATCCTGTAACGCTCTTGGGAGCTAGGGGGAACATGATGAGAACAAATGTGTGTAATAAGTGGGTAAGAAGTAGAAAGGCAAGCTGGTGGTTCACTCTCCATAGTAGGAAGCTGAGATAGAAGACTTAAAACTGAAAAATGTTTAAACATAGCAGTGCAAATATGATTTGTCGAGTTATAGAAATAAATACAAAAAAAAAGCAGCTCAAAGGGTTGAAATTGGTTGTCTCTGGGAAGTGAAAACTGGACTAGATGAGTACGCAGGTGAAAGGGAGACTTCTCTTTCATATTGTTGTATAACTCTTTAGTTCTGCATAGTTATGCAGAACTCTAGCAACAATGAAAACTAAATTTAAAAAGCAATAGCAAATTCCTCCCCCAACGCTCCAGGAAAAAAAAGAAAGGAAATATAGAGAAAGCTGTCTGCCAGCTACTGGAAAGGGGTAGGGAAACCCATCGGCCAGGCTGGTGGACAAGTAGAAGAGGAAGAAGCAAGTGACAAGCAGTGCGACCCAGGAGAAGGAAACTGAATCCTGAGTGGCTCCGTCAGCAGGGGCTTCTGCAAAACAGGCGATCAATGATTTCCAAGCACAGATTTAATATGCTCCAGACTTTTTCTATCCATCTCAAAGAGACCCTTCAAATTAGTAGACTATTTGCAATACTGAAAAACTGGAAACCTCCCAAACGTTCATCAATGAAGGACTTCAATAAACTGTAGATGATTTATAGGATAAACCACAAAGCAGATGTCTGAAAGGAGGGAGGGTGCTCTGTACTGATGATGGGGAAGATGCCGAGACATATTATCCAATGAGTGCGGAACAATATGCATCATATGAGGCCATCTATGTAAATAACAGGGATGTGTGTGTGTCTACAGGTACATGCATGCACTTACATGCACACACATATGCCTACAAAAAGTAGAGAAACTCTATTCACCCCACTATGGTGACCTTTGGGAGATAGACCAAGGAACTTGAACTTTTTATATTAATATTCATGTGTCCTTCAAATATCTGTTGTTGCCCAGATAACATATATACGTTATCGTTTAGGCATTTGACAGTGAGTATCAGCAGAAAACAGATTATGTAGACATTTCAAAAAATTAAGAGGATCAACCCAAACTTGCTTTTCTTTTAAAAACTGAAGTGTCTAATTGATAAAGGCATACATGCGGCCCAGTCACCCCAAATGAGGAAGCAACCCATGTCCCTGCTTGCTGAGCTAGGATCCCTGGCCATACTCCCTGGCAAGCAGCCTTCACCCTGCAGCATCTCCCTTGGAGAGCAAGAGTCTTCCTCCCCAGCATGATGTCGCTGCAGAGACTCACTTTGCTTAATGAGGAGGTGGAGCGGGATCCAGCTATGTAGACAGAGGAGGTTGGGTGATCCGTGCCACTGCAATTAAGGGGGATGGTCTCCAACACCCTGAAGCTTGAGCTCCCTTCCAGCCTTGACCAATAAAGCTTCTCTGGTGGTGGGGTTCCAGGCTCATATGAGACATAAACTGGGGTTTCACCTATCTTCAGCAGCATAACTGGTGGAAGGTGCGCAGGCCTGTAAGTAAGTCGGCTCTGAGCTCTGCCACACACTGTACAACTCTGGGAAAGTCTCTCAACCTCTCTAAAGCTCTGCAAGCAAAAAAAAAATGTTGCCCTTGGTGCTGGACTGTCATGATTTCAAATCCCTGTCTTGAAAGCTTGTTTTAAACAGCGTTGTTGTGGTTGGAATTGTTTTGAATAACTTGTTGCGATGAAATAGTTTTGAAGCTGGCTGTTAGGACTTTCTGACCTCTAACTCTTGAACCTGGTGTAGAGACAATCATTACATTATGGACACCAGAGTAGTGGCAGAGGTGTCTATCGCGTGGTAAACTTGAAAACTTTAAAAATCTAGTGGATTGGCCAGCAACTCGAGCATCTAGAGTCTGGAAAGCTTGTGCCTGCAGGGCCCGCTGCTCTTGGTGGGCAGTGGTGGGAAACCAGGCGAAGCATCTGGAAGAGCAGGGGCCTCGGATTCTGTGTTGGGGAGGCAGTCCCTGAAGGTGAGGGTACAGGTAATGATCCCCAGAGTATTCAACCTCAGAGCAGCCCACCCAGCTGCCGACCAGCTCTCTGCCCTGCAGTGAGGGGCCTCCCTGCAGCTCACGCCAGGGCTGAGTGGAAGGACTGCCTCCTCAGAGACAGCTCAAAGCCTGGGGCGGCAGGCCCTCACTTCACACTGGCGGTCAGGTCTTGAAAAGCCACACCCTTAAGCAAAATGATAGAAGACAAAACCCATTTTACCCATTATACCATAAACAGTATATAAACAAAAGTTAACATCCTATGGCATATTTCTATTCACAAAAGCATCAAACTTCTGCATAAAAACCCAAGATATTCCTGATGTCAAACAAAAGATACAAGGATACGTGTGTGTCTACAGGTGACAACACTTGTATTCACTTATTCATTTAGATTACTCACTTATTCATCGGATTACTCCAGTTCAAGGTCAGGGGTAGCCACAGACTGTCCAGGCAGCTCAGGGCAGGGGCAGGAACCCAGCCTGGCCAGGACCCCCTCCCGTGCAGTCTGTACCCACACCCACACTCACTCACACTGGGGTAATGTAGACTCCAGTGAGCCTGTCGTGCACGTCTTTGAGGGGTGAGGAAAACACAGTTCCCAGAGGAAACCCACGCAGACAAGGGACAAGTAGCCTTGCAGCAGCATCGTAACAGTGATGTGGAGTGAGACGTTGTTCAAAGGCCTCTGTGCGCCACAGCTGAAGTTGGACCTTCTTTCATCTCCCCTTTATCTGGAACAACAGTAATTAATCTCTCATTGGTTTGGATTATGTTATTTCTTTATTGGCTTATTAAGAGACATTATCCTGCATGCTACTGGCTTGTGAAATCTTACTATAAACTGTAATTCCCACTGTAACCTGTGTTAAATAAATTATTGGCAATGACAAGCTCCGTCTCTGAACACAAAGTGCGGAGACAAATCACCGTCAGCCGGGAAGAATCCCAGGAATGACCCTCATGAGTCAGCCGGCATGAGGCCTGATTCCTGGGGTTCAGCAGCCCTGGCCCTGTGTTCAGATAGGGTCGTGAGGCTCCTCTCCCAGCAGGATAACATGTCTTTGAGGTATGGGGAAAACACAATTCCCAGAGGAATTGTGTCCCCACCCTCCTTCAAAACCAGCCCAATTACCCTGTGACCCCAGGGGCAGCAGTGGGGATGAATGTGGGAGTTGGGGAGAGTATGGGGTGAGTGGAGGAGCTGATGACTGACAAGGATGACAACACTGGGTGAAATTACACCAGAAGGTCCCTTACCAGGAAGGCAGGGGGCTCACAGGGCAATGGCAGGGGCAGAGCGGGCAGGGGTGGGAGTGGGCACCTGCTCAGAGTACACCAGGGAGGCCCCCACGCAGGACAGGGCTGGTCATACAGGCCAGATAAAGCTTTCCCCAAGATGCTTTCTTCACAGCTAAGAGAAGGAGCACATGCTAAAGACAGAATACAAATTAAGGTACAAATAATAACCCCCTTCTTTTTGACCCAGTAAAAAGCTTCTTTTTTTTTTAATTGATCACCCACAGAGTTAGTGAAAGACACTGGGAAACAGACATTCTCAAACTCTGCAGGTGTGAACAGAGACGCCCTTTCTGCTTATTAGCCAATACAAAGACAATGCCAGACACGCACACCGCTTCAGCATTACAAAAATCCCAAGTGGGCGTAATGCTCCAATTCAGTAATTCTATATTGATTAGGGAGGGGCTGTACAGCTGCTTCACAAACACACTATCTGATGTGGGACGTTGCCCCCGACTCATCGCTAACTAGAAGAATCCCACCATACCGCTAGGGAAGCTGGGAGTCAATATATGTTAGACAGCAAGCACAGCCCATTCGGGAAGGATACCTTAAAAATTGTTAACTGGGGTCATTTTAGAGATCAGAAGTTAAGGGGTTCAAATTTTCACTGTATTCCCTCCCTTAGTATCCATTCTAGCCCACTCTTTTATGAAAGTTGAAAGGCATTCAGATGCTCTAACCTATAAAATCCCCAACAAAAATGTGACTGACACTCAATAAGTACTAGTAATAAATGTGAGCAGAGATGCTAGCCCGTGTTGACGGAGACACAGATGGGTGGCTCACCCATCCCAGATGGTGACAAGATGGACTGGAGGAGATGGGACCCAGTGACAGCCAAAGGTGCCCACATCAAGTCAGGAAAATCCAGGGGCCGGAAATAGTGTATCACATCGCCTGTCCAGGCTGGTAAGGGTCACACTTTCGTCTTCCTCTTGCTTTTTTCTGACTTGCTCTAGTAATCACGTGCTGTTTTTTAATGAGGGGAAGAAAGACTTTAATGAACAAATGCTCAATCAAGAACCAAGATTTGGAGGAGATGCTTGCCTCTGCACTGAACCAAAGCTTTCCACAGTCCCGGCAGTAACAGGAAGACTCAGCGGTGGCTGAGGTGGGATCGGTGTTACTGTTACGGAGAAGGATGTCCTAAAGGAACTCTGCAGAGTTTTGTGGACTCCACCCCCTACTCCAGCTTTCTGGACTCTACCTACTACTTCAGTGATTGGAAACTACAACTCCCAGCAGTACCAGGGAGAGAACTGTGAGGGCCCAAGGGTGGAGCTAGCAGGAATTCTGGGACATTGGGGGATAAATAGGGCACCATTTTGTCCAACAGTCTCTGTCGCTCAGGAAATGACTCTCAGGACCGGTGATGGGGCTTTCAGTTAGTTTGTTACCAGAGCTTCAAGTCAGTCTAGCCCTTAAGATATTCCAGTTACTCTGTATCCTGCTCTCTTTCCCAGGGTTGTTTCCTTTTCTTTTCCCCTTTTGTAAATAAGCCCATTATTGACCCTTTTGTGTGTGTCTGCAGTACAACTGAATTTTAAGCCCGCAGGTGAGGCCCCACAGGCGGCCCAGTTCACACTGGGGTCCTGTAACATTACCACCAGCAAAAGCCCTCCACAATGGGGCAGGTCATGGAGCCCCAGCTCTGACAGTGGTGTGGCCCAAACTGGGATGTGGTGTGGAAATACAGGCTCCCATTTCAGACAACCCTGCCTCTCTGCCCCTTGAGCCTCGGGGTGGGCAAAGGGCTAATGGCCAGGCTGGGTGCATGCTGGCAGGGGAATGCCATGCCGTGGGGGGGGAGGGGAGGGTTCCAGGCCTCCTCTAAAACGCTGGGCCTCTGCAAGGAGCCAGGGCTCGTCTGACTGTTGCCTGTACATATGATGTACCTCCTGTCCTGCCTGCCTGATGGGAGGGACAAAGGGTGCTCCTACTGTGTGCCAGGTGTGGAGAAGCATCTGTCCCCAGAGCCAGGACAGGCCAGGAATGTGACCCCAGGAATGTGCTGAGGTGGGTTTGCAGCCAAACCCCACTCCCACCCTGCACCCTCCCCACACACACACACAGCTCTCAGAACACACTTGGCCACACACACCTGCTGTCCCCTCCCTGACGCGTCTTTCAAGGAAGTCAGAGTCCCAAAGAAAAGCAAACCCCTTGGGCGGCTGCTGGAAGCAACAGTAGCCTTACTGTCCCAGCTGTAAGAATCCCTTTGCAAAGAAAGTTTTTACAAAGAGAAAGGCAAAGAGACAAGGGGGGTTATGACAACAGAAGGGCAGAGCAAACCATTTCAAGTCCTGACACAGGTAAACTGGCTCCTGAAGTCACCTGTTTCTGAGCAGGAACGCAGAGCTCTGTCCCATCACGCCACACAGCTGGGGCCCGCGCATTGCCAACTGACTTATATAAGCTCGTGAAAACCCCGTTCGTTTGAGTTCCCTGTTTGTGCAAATAGTGTCAGGGGCGCATCCGAGCACCCTGGCCATCCATCATCACCTGTGCATTTCCCAGGCCGGCCGTGACTCACTCCCCTGGGCCCAAACCCTCCCTGTGTACACACTGCCCAAGCTGAGGTTGTGCAGGCAGCTTCTGTCACCACCAGGCCTCTTAGCCCCTTGAGGCCTCCTTCCCATTTATCAGGCTCACAATAGCCACATTAGTGATGATGAAAACCCCGGCATTCAGAGGGAGAGGAAAAGGCCTGTGCAGGCTAAGAGGATGTGTTGGGTGATTTGTTGGTTTTTGTTTTTTTGTTTTGTTTTGTTGACACTCAGCCCAAGCAAAGCTGGGGGCTGGGAAGTTGCTCCTTTGCCTGAGAGGAGAGAACCATGGGTCTTGAGGTGGCCTCACAGGAAGCAGCCACACCAGACCAGAGTAAGAGCTCAAAGGGGAGGAGGCTCGGGCACCTTAATTTCTGCTCCCAGGTACAGGGGGCCCAGGGTCAGCAGCACCCAGTTCGCTGCAAGCTGCCCTCCTGGTGAGTGTGAAGGTGAGGAGCCTGGCTCGGAAACGCCCATGTCCACACCTAAGGTCAACCACACCCACAGGAGACCAGATCTGCCCTGACCAATGCCAAGTCATGCCTTTAAGTTCATTTTAAAAAGAAAGCACACACAGACAAACACACCCATATGCAGCCTCGGAGCACAAGTCTCACCGGGACAGGGAGGGTTCGACGGCACGCAAGCACGGCAGCCTGAATCCAGGAGCGTGATTTACAGCTGGGTGATTCAGTGCCTGGACTTGATAAAGCAACTGGCAAGTCCCGGTTGCCCCTGAAAACCAGTTACATTTACTTAGTTTCACGTCTGACATGAGCTCAGTTGAGCAAACAGGAGGCCACAGTGCACTGTGACACTGTCTAAAATGGACGCTTTACACCTTCAGAGGACCTTCACCCTTGCTCCTTGGACACATCAGTAAATATGGGCACAGCTAATGGCAACGTCAGCCAACCGAGGCGAACTCTACCCAAAGAGACTGGGAAGTTTAGGCAAAGATCTGACACCGTTAATAAATTGGCATCCTTAAAGATCAAGTTGTGCTTTGACCAGCCCTGGGTCAGCAGAGCCTAGGTCTGTGTGGTGGATAGAGAGTTCCCTGAGCCTTAGTTTTCACCACAGGAAGCATTTTCCAAGAAACCCGGGGCCTGCTCACATGTACATCCGTGATGACCCAGCAGGAAAGACTTAAGATGAGCTGTCCTGAAGGATGAACATTCACCCTCTTCACTGAGCTTGGACATCGCCAGGCTCCATTCTAGGAGCTAAGGAAGTGTCAAAGGAGGAAACAGGCACAGCAGACACATTCTTACCCTCAGGAAACCACATCCTACTACAACCTTGCTTTGCCGATTTGCTTCTTAGTCCAGATGGCACAGTCCTTTCCTCTGCTTCTGTTGAGATCTTTTTCTCAAGTCTTTAAAGCTCAGGTCTAACCAACCTATTGATTAGAAGTGTCCCAGAATCCTGAGATGGTTGTATGTAAGGAAAATGAGTGAAATCAGGATGTCCCCACCACCACCACCCCTTCCTCAAGGCACACAGCCCACACACTGAAATGCTGCTTTCTACCACAGGGCCATCTGGCAACAGTAGATGACCAGGGCATTTGCAACCATGTATCAGTTGTGTGGCTCTGGGCACTTAACAGTGGGAGTGGGGGTAGGGTGGCTAGTCAGGGCTGGTGTTCTGCCTCTCCCAGGGCAGAACTCCTTGCTTGGCCTGCCTGTCTACATGGCCAGCCTCAGTATTAAAGGACTGCAAAATCTTCCAAAGGTTCCAAAGTTCTTTCTGTCCATAAGAGCTGACCATGAGTCCAGCCGACCTGTACCCAGGACACCCCCAGTTTAAAGGACCCCATCCTGGCTTCCAGGTCCAGCTGGGAGCCACCCGGTGGACACTATCAGGCTGGGTGCAACACTTCTGAGTTCCCTGCCAAACGGCCATGGGAAAACTCTGAGCGTCCGATCACCTACCAAGAACCAGAGAGGGCACAGAACACCTAGGGAGTCCTGAGATGTTCCAGTGGTGCCCTCGGGAAAGTTGTGACCAACACTTAAAACCGTCTCCTAGAAAAACATACCACTGCACAAAGATAAATCATTTTGTGGGCTCTAATTGTGGGCTCCCAAGTATTCTCCAAAAGGGGAAACAAGACCGGCCACGCCCTCCTGGGTGCATGCCACCGGCAGGAGCTCCGGTCTGGCAGTACCCAGTGGGGCTCCAAATAAGGGATGCCAGGGACGGTGCTCTGCAGGTGGCATGGGGACAGCGACGGCCTACACTCCTGTCCCGGTGAAGGAGCGCAGAGCAGGTACCTGCCCCTGGCTGGACTGGCCAGCAGGTACGGCCTGGGCCCCTGGCTCCCGAGGACCACCCCAGCACACCAGTGAAGGGGTCAGGCTCACAGCTCCCTCGGCGGCTCAGGGGAAATTACGTTTTTCCAGGCTTCTCGTCCTCCTCTGAGGATGAGAGAACCCAGAGGAGAACCACAAGAACCCAGGGGGGCTGCTCAGAAGTGAGAGGATGTATTTTCGAACCAGAGAATGTGTCTCAGTGAGTTACCGCCTCGTTCACTTTTGCAGAGTGGTTATAATTACAGTATTTGTTTCGTAATTGCTGCCTACTTGCACATACAAAATCCCTGAATCTTAAAATAAATTACAGCTCCCTTTTTTATTCAACAGCCATTGTGCTGCTAGTTTACAAAGAGGAGGAGATACCTCCAATTACTATTGTAATAACAAGCCTAAGGTGAGCAAAGCTTCGGTTTTCAGCAGGTGACGTGACTTAACTAGTACGAAAGAGTATTGAAAATAATTTCACTGAACAGCTTCATCACGGATTTCCCAATCCCAGGCTCAAGGGCCAGTGAGAGCAACCTTTGATCTGCCCCGGTTTTGGCTGGCTGCTGACCTCAGCACTGAGGACACGGAAATGCTGGCTGTGGTCACTGCCTGCCACGGAGCATCTGGTGCGGTGACTTAACCCGGTGGCACGGGCTTCTCATTACCTACTTGAAGAGGGCGCTGGACTTCTCTGCTGATGCGGTGCTAGTCTGTGTCTGGGACTACCCAGCAGCACGTGACAAGCTAAGCCTCGACAAGCAGCTCTGAGGCCAGCAGAGAATACAAGTGCGGGAGGCCAGGGCTGGGCCTCGGGCAGGCAACACACGGCAGGAAACAGGCTGAAGCCTCATCTTCTACGTGCCTTTTGCCTCCTTGGGAGTCCAGAAGCTGACACAGCTGTCAGAGCCCAAACGAGAATGTTTCAACTGACTCGGTGCTGTTATGCAGGGAGGAGGGCCGGCCAGAGTCACGCCCATCCCGGAGATGTCTGAGCCAGGTGTCTCCAACAAAAGGCCACAGCGTCGGCTTCTACCTGCACCGCCATGTTTGCTCACCCCTGGCGGGAGGGGCCTGCTGTCCCTGAGCAGCTCCCAGACATCACTTCACTCCAGGCTGCAGGGAAAACAAAGCCTCACCTTCTAAGTCAGGCACCCCTTTCCCTCAGGGGGCTGCCACGGAAGCCACTGGCTCCCACGCCTGTGGTGCATGGGGAGAAGGGGCCTGACAGTGTCGCTGCCGAGAGTGAAGTCGGGTCCCGTCAGAAGGAAACCCCCTCTCCCCACACACAAGGTCGGAGGAGAAGCAGCATTGTGGGTGCCCCTTGACCTTACACCCCACCCCACCACCCCTGCCTTCCTGCGGGCAATGCCATCCACACAAACACCTCTTTGCAGAGGCAGCCGGCCAGGGGGGCCACACCCCAGTGCTGGGGTTGAGGATGGAACTGACAGATGCTGAGAAACAATCACAGAGACCCGGTGTCCCAGCCAGAAGCTGGGGACACAGAACAGACAAAATGGCAAGAGCCCTGGCTCCATGGCTCCAGGAGGGTGGGCTAGCGTGGGCTGGCATCCCCATGGCAAGCCACCATCCCGTGGCACAACCTTGCCAAGCCCCTGGAGGCTCAAGCCTCAGTCCAGCTTATCTAGACAAGGGGCAGGGCCATTTCCTCGAGCGGCTACCTCTTCACAGATCACGCCGCTAGATGCCACCCAGGGCGGGCAGCCTGGCGCACGGCCTAGAGTAGCCCTGACTGCTGACTGCCCTCGGAGCCCCAGCTGCAGACCTCAGAAGCAACGTGTGCGTGGGCAAGTGAGAGGTTGCGTGCCTGTTCTTTCTGTGGCACCACAAGAGCGCCTGCCTCCCAGGGCTAGTGAGAGCAGCCCGCGAGCAAACACCTGTCTGTGCTGGGCCCAGGGCCTGGCACACAGTAGACGTGCACTGAGTGCTCACTCTCACTATGGTCACTGCCGCTCCTCGTTGGGGCTGTGGGACATGCTGGGATCCCACAGTACAGACATGATGGTCCTCAATCTGTGGCTCTTCGGGACCCTGGGTGTCCCACTCCAGACGTCACGGGGGGCGGCAACGACATGCAGCAAGATTTGGAGGCCAAGTGGCGCTAACCAGGCAGGCCCGAGGGGCGGGGAGGGGCGGCAGCACCAGCAGAGGGAACAGCACGTGCAAAGCTGCAAAGCCAGAGGCGCTGGAGGTCCACTGTGAGGGTGCAGGGAGTCTGCTCACCACAGGGCACTGAGCACTTTGCCCCTGTGCAAGTGCAGGGATTAAGCACAGTTTGTTTTTCATTAAACACCAAAATAAACATCCAGAAGCAAGCATTTGCTGAGGCCCCAAGGCAGCCCGGGGCTGGGTCCCACAGAGCAGACAGCCTGAGGGAGACCCTCTGCCAGCAGCTCCACCAGACCAGAGCCTGGGGAGAGTCTTCCTATTTTGGCTGAGGCACCCACAGGTGCAGCCTGGAACTCAAGAAGCTCCCCAGCACCTGCAGTGGCTCACACAGCTACGGGGCCAGGTCCACGGTCACCGGCATGGCAGCAGGTTCTGTGCCAGCCCAGCAGTGCCTACAGCACACTGTAGGGGCCCAACTCCATGCTGGTGGGTTGAGGTTTGGGATGCATATTCATAAAAGAATTGGTTTGTAGTCTGAAGCCTTCCTCACACTTGGAGAACTGTCCTATCACACCTGATTCTGCAAGAGGCTGGCACCCAGGGGAGCGGCAGGAGGGCACGTGGGTCCATCACAGGATAAGAGTTGTACAGACCAGGAAGGGGTCTGCTCCGGCCCTAGCCAGTGCAGTCACCCACAGCCATCCAGCATTTTTGACCAGTATTTGGTCCCTGGTCATTCACTGCAGGGTCAGGTAGCTGGGATAAGGCAGGTAAGGACTCAGGGCAGACCTTCCTTGTAGGGATGAAGGGATGGCAGAGGGCCTGGTAGCCAACGGTCCACTCCCCAGGCCTGGACCATCACTTCCTTGCATTATTTGAGGCAGGTCACTTACCCCAGCTTCCTCCCCTATAAACAGATCTTAAAGCCTCTAGCTCAGGAGGTTGTCTGAGGATTAAAATAATGGATACTGAGGGCCCAGGAGATGCTGGCTCGGTCTGGTCCTCAGTAATGTCGCCATTTTTGCTGCAATACTTTTCTGGAAAGGAAATGCCAATGACTGAGTTGTCACTGGACGCTCCAAGCCACATCCTAGCCACTCACCCTCTGGACACACTCAGAGGAAAAGAAACGACCCTGAATCCATCCAATGAATCTAAAACTGAAGGCGCATAAAGCCACGGGAATGCAGAGTTCACACATGGCAGCTGACAATCACCTGGGGCCCAGGGGGCCAGTGCAGGGGTGCTGGGCACACTCTGGTCCCAGCTCCCACGGAGGACGAGAGGGATGTGCCCCATATCTGCCTGTACAGCTGGGGGTCCAAGCTGGATGCTCCTGACACCATGACAGGACTGAATGGCTCCTCATGCATGATCCGCTACTGATCTTGAGTCCAGCATCCCAACCCTCTGCATCAACCTCTGGGGTCCCCGCCATACCCTGTGCAGGACACAAAATGCCAGAGAGGCTCAGCAGGGTGCCTTAAAAAGAGCTTCGAGGCCCTCCCTGGTGGCGCAGCGGGTTGGAGCGCAGCACTGAGAATCTGAGGCCACTTCCGCATGAGTTCGATTCCCACCTGCCGCCTGCCCCGGAGGAGACCACATGGCGGGCCAGACCTCTCCTGACCCGCCCGCTGCTCCCCTCAGCAGTGTACTTCGTCGATCTGCCTGTTCT
>NW_004567122.1:25815602-25850107 GCF_000260355.1 Condylura cristata | reverse complement strand
AAAAAAAAAAAAAAAAGAGCTTCGAAGCTGCATCCAGGAATCACACTAGGAGATGCTGCATCCCGAGAGAGCCCCTGGGGATTGCTGCTCTCCACTCCCCCTTTACTCCTCATGGGCTGTGGCAGCCCACCCTAAATACCAGCCTAACAGCTAGAGGGGGACCCAGACATCTCTCCCCGGTGACGACCCCGGGCTGCATGGCTGCCAGGTCACAGCAGAGCCATCACGAAGAGCAGTCCCCAACAGGTGAACACAGCCCCTCCCGGCTACCCACAGGTGCCCAGAAGCAGGCACGACTCAGCATGGCCAGCTGGGCCCCTGCACCGCCCCAAGCCCGCACCTTGTAATTAGTCCACGGGCCCAGGCCAGGGACAATGGCCTGGAAAAGCCAGTGAATGGGGTAGTGCAGTAAAACCCGGTCTCTGTGCCAAGCGCGAGACTTAATTACACAGCCAGGTACTCTCCTCTCTCATGAACTCTCACCCCAGCCTGTGACGACACAAAGGAGGGATTAAAGGCTGCCTGCCTCCAGGCAGCAAGGCCAAGTCTGCATCCTCAAAGGGGCTGCCGCAGCAGACATCCAGAGCCCAAAGGAATGACCCCCCATTGACCCCCATGGACAGCAGCCATGGCCTGTGGGAAATTCTGAGCCTACTTCCACAGCACCTGTGATGACAGTGGCCTTCTAGCACAGAGGAGTGGGCCTCAGGTTGGCCTGGCATAGCCACCCCCTGGCTCAGCTCGGGTCTCGCTCAGTGGCCACAGCCCAGAAGACAGCACACATCTCACACAGAGGAACCAGGGCCAACCCCACTGCTGCCTCCTGAAGCCCATCTACCATGGGGCACTGCCCCAGGAGGGCAAGCTGGCTGAGGCCACTGTCACTGTGGACTGGATACTCCACGTGGGTAATTTCATCCCAGTGCTCTAGAATGCCTCCCACCCCCAAAGCCCAGCCCATGAGCTCGAGGGCCCATTACTGGGCCTAGTTTGGGAGGTAAGGGTCCTGGCCAGGGCTTACATCATCACAAGTACAATCTCTTAAATGGAGATGAGAGGTCCCAGAAGCACAGGCTGGCAGAGGGAAGAGCAATGCAGGGCAGAAGGATCAAGGAAGGGCCTCCCAGCCTTGTCCAGCCCGCCACGAAGAAGCAGGATGGGCTGGGGAGGCCAAGCCAGTCCTCTGTCCTACCCTCCCCGGCCAGCGGCCCCAAACACAGTGGGCCTGCACAGCACCAACATCGCCAGGCAGCAGCAGAGTCTGGACAGCAGGTCAGCGCACAGGGCTCCCGGACTAAGGCAGGGTCCCTGGGGAGGGACAACCTCTGCATTTGAGGGGTCTTAGATCCCTCAACCCCTAAGCCCTACTTGAGGCCCTTGCCCATGCCACCGACGAATGCCTGCCAATTCCACAACCTCGAGACGGTCTCTGCATTCCTCGGTGCCATCACCCACTGGGGCCCTCAGGCCCCCCTCAGGCCAGGGCCATAGAGTCCACACTTGTCACTACCCCAAATGCCAGCATCCACACTGGCCCTGCTGAGTGATACCCTGCTGTCCCCACCAGGGAGGGGAGCTCTGGTGCAGGGTCCTCCAGAGCCCTGGGGCCCACAGCAGCAACGCTGCAAAGCACCGTGCCACCCGCTGCCCTGGTCTGCTTGCAATGGCCACTGCTGTAACCCCAGAGGGAACCGGGAGGCCAAGGGGGTGGACGTGCTTGCTGCTCTGAACCTGCTGCTTCCACTCAGGACCCAGGTGTAAGAAGCCGATTCTCATATATGTTTCTTCCATCTACGGCTAAAATCAGTACTAAAATTTGAGAAAATTTTTCCATTTCTATAGATTTACAGCACATTTATGGAGGTAGCAGCCACACTTTCATCATTGCCTTCCCAATTGGCTTTCTTAAATGGCAAGGAAAAGACAGAGCATCGAAGGAGTCAAGATGGCTGGGGCCCAGGCAGGCCTGGGAGGGGCAGAGCCCCTGGGCAGCACCCCCGAAGCTGCACAGCCAGCATGAGGCGCCCTCTGCCTCACCAGGAGACAGGCGGGGCTGCCCAGCAGTGCGGAGCCTGATGTAGGCTCGGGCTACCCTGGCCTCAAATTCCCGCCCCCCACGCCCCAAGCTGTGTGTTCTTACTCTAACATGGGAGGACTCACAATGGCACCTGCCTCTTGGTTTGAATATGTGTAAAGAGAAGCAACGGGCTGAGTCTGTATTGCCCAACCCAGCACAGGGGCAGCTTGGCCTCCATGTGTGGTCATGGGGAAGCTGGCGTTAGGAGCTCCCTCTTTACCCAACCCCAGGCCCAGAGCAGGGCCCCACGGTCATGTGGGAATGAAGATACTCTTCTCCCATTCCTAATTCTCAACTGCTCGGGACTCTTGAGAGTTGGTATGAGCAGAGACAGGGAAGCAGAGAAAGCAGGGAGAAAACCTTCCCAGTGGAAGCAGACCCGGTGGTCTGGAGGCACCAACAGAAGACGGAGGCCTGCAAGAGAAGGCCAGGGTCCCACGGGGGTGGTGGTAGGGGGGCCTTCTTAGTGAGCTGCACACTGGCCCGCCCCTGGGCCTCTCTGCACAGCCCAAAGGCAGCTGTCCTGAAAGGAAAGGGCCTGAGGCTTCTCCATGAACAGATACCAGAAGCAGTTCCAGACCCCAGGCCTCAGTTTCCTTATCTACAAAATGGAACAATAGCTGCTCTTGTATCTCCTCCCCAGGGCAGTAGATCATATCAAAAGAGGTGATAAGTAGCAACATCCCTGAGTCCCCATAGTTTAGTTCGCAGGCTTTAGGGCCATTTCTCTGCAGCTGTTGGTGGCCCAGGCATCAATGAACCCCTGAGCAGGGGTGCAGGAGTGAGGCCGTCTAGTCCTGCCAAGGCCCAGCAAGCACCAGCAGGGACGGCAAGGCCACAGGACTCTCAGAACCAACCTGCGGGCCCCACTGGTCTCTTCAGCATGGATAAAAGTATACAAAGACACGTCACCCTGTGAGTTCAAGGAAAATTCTAACTCATCTCCGCTCTAAAGACTTTTCCAGACGCCCATAATGGATGATCCCCACCAAATTTCTGCCATCATCAGCGCATCATTTAACTAGCACTGGGAGCAACTGTTATCATCACCTTCTTTTTACAGAGAAGGAAACAAGGCTGGGCGAGGTGAACTGACTTACCAAAGTTGCACAGTTAAGACGCGATAAAGCTTCTAACTCTGGAGTCTGCATCCAGACCTGGGACAGCATGTGGCCAACTCATCCCTCGCTATGGCACTGAACAGAAGCAGGAAGGGGTGCTCAGAGCGAGATGACAGATCCACACAAGCCTAAGAGCCAAGCAGACCTGAATTCAAATCTCAGTCCTCCATCTACAAGCTCTCTGAGCCTGGGGTTCCTCATCTCTGAAGTGAGGCGCCCTGGCCGAGAGCACCCATGGCTGCTGCGAGGGTCAGAGCACTGTGCACGCAGCACCTGTACAGGCTGCCACTGGCCCGACACCTCTCCGACCAGGCTGCCTCAAGCCGAGCGGCAGGGGGGTCTCCAGGCAGGAGTGGGTCTGTTCTCACCACACCTCCAAGCAGCAGCACCAACCTTGGCTCCATCAGGCCAAAAGGCCACCTGCATCTTTCACTTGGTCCCCACCATGGAGCTGCCTGTCCCCAAACGTGTCATGGAGTTCACCCAGTGCCACAGGTCTTGTTTTGCCAACACCCCACATGCTCTCATTTGGGCTCGCTGGGCCTGCTCTTCCCTACAATGAGACCAGGGAAGAAGCAAAGACAACCTTCCCCATCTCTCCAAGACCCAAAGAGTAAACAGTCTTTGCTGCTAGGGATTTCCCATAACTGTGGATTTCAGAAGGACCCTACCCCTTTTTAGCTTGGTGCTCCCTTGCTGTGAAATGGGTGACAGCAGTGAGCACAAGACAGCAAGGGTTTCAGGCCTGGCCTTCCCAGAGGAGGGTGGAGCTGTCCAGCTGCAAACACCAGTGCAAGCCACACACCTCAATTTTCATTTCCTAGTAACCATGTTTTTTTTTTTTAAGTTAAAAGAAACATGTCAAATCCAGGTCCTTCCTGGTGGCGCAGCGGGTTAAAGCACAGCACTAAGAGGCTAAAGCCACTTCAGCATGAGTTCCATCCCCACCTGCCCCAGAGGTGACCACATGGCCTGGCAGACTCTCCTGACCCGCCCGCTGCTCCCCTCAGCAGTGTGTTTCATCCATCTGCCTGTTCTGCTCCCCACTCTGTCTCTGGTGAATCTTCTCACTGCCCCTGCACCTCTGGTCTGTACCCCAGTTCTGTATGAATAAAATAAATCTCTTTAAAAAAAAAAAAAGAAAGAAAGAAACATTTCAAATCCAGTCTAAGCCTATAGTTTATTTCACCCAGCTACAGAGGACAACATTCCAACACTTGATCAATATAAAAAAACTATTGACAAGATATATTGGAGCCCTCTGTTCACACCCAGTATCTGAAATCCCGGTGTGTCACCTGTCTGTCTCATTCTGGACAAGTGACATCTCGGCGCTCCACAGACACCACGTGGCGGCTGCTCTCAAACTGGATGTGGTCTACTGGGGTAGCAGAAGTCCTTCTCCCTACACCTAACTTTCCAAGCTTGGAAATGTAAATGCTCTGTTCTTTATTTTATAAATACACCTAACTATAGACATCAGGTAATAGTTATGATCACTGACTGAGTCCTTCCTATGTAGGCACATGCTTCCCAGTAATCATGATAGAGCATTTTACAAAGGAGGAAACTGAGGCACAGAGAGCCTAAGTCATGTGCCCACAGTCACACAGCTATCAAGTGGCAACAGTGGGACTGGACCCCTGGCAGTCTGCCCCCCAGAACCCTGGCTCCAATCGCTGCTCTATGTGGTTTTCTACTCACCCTCTCTAACCCCTCGTTGGCTGCACCTTAAACTATCTAGGAAGGAAGGAGGTGCCAGGAGACTAACTTTAACCTGCCTCTTCATCCCCCCTGGTGCACACCAGCCTCCTGCAGCCCAACCTGGAACCCAGCCCCATCCCAGCCCACTCTCACCCACCACCACATGGGAGAGCTGGCAGCTGAGCCCTGGGCGGGGCAGTTCCATTCACAGGCTGGTAAAGGGGCTAATTAAACACCAGCCCAAGCCCCCACCAGGACCGGGGAACCCAGCCACCTCATCGCCCGCTGCCAGCCAACAGGCGCAGAAGAATGCCACACAGAATTCGGCAGCGGGCAGAGCCGGGTGAAATCCCTCTTTATAGAGTTATTTTTGCTGTGGAATTTTCACTGGCCTGTAAAATATTTTTATATTTATTACACATTTAACGGGAGCTCCTAGAATCAACGGGGTGTAAATAATGAAAACTAGGGCAGTAAAGGCCCCAATAAACCTCGCACCAGCCCTTTGATGCTCCCTGGGAGCTCCAGCTTCTCCTTCCTCCCCAGACCCCATCCCCTTGCCCTGGAGCAAGCCCAGAAGGCCAGGGGACCCTCAGCTAGCCCATCTTTGGCTCCCAGAAACTTGGCTCACCCATGGGCAGCCAGGACTGGGCCACTGGCAAAGCCCACTGAAGTTGGTGACTGAGAAAAGACCTACTGTGTGCTCAGCCAGTGCCAGTGTTCTTGGGAGCTTGGCTGGGAGAAGACCCAATGAAGCTTCCCAGCTCCAGCCCTGTGGCCTTCACTTTCAAGGTCCCACACCAGGCTGGCACTGAAATGCCACAGCCCTAGACCACCAGCTCCCACGGTCACACTGGGGAGTCAGCAGTCTTAGGAGAAAGCTGTCCATCCCACCACACCTGGCCTACAAAATCTCCTAGGGTCCCATCTGCACCCCCTCCCCACGGGCCCACAAAATTGAGGGGAAACAGGACCTGACTTCTTGGCTCAGGAAGAAACACACAGAGGCAGAGAGAAGAGGAAAGACCAACTCAGAGAGTGTGTAACAGGTGGTGACTGAGCCATGACTAACAGCAGCACTAGAGACCCGTGCTGGGCCCAGGGAAAGAGGTCAAGTCTGTGCCCTCACCAGGCAGGGCTGTTCCCGCCACCTGCCAACAGCAGCCACCCCACCTCTCGAGGCCAGGGACCTCAAGGGCTGGGAAATCAGTGCCTGCCCATCAACTCTTATCTGGGTCATCTGACTATGACAACCCACACAGAGCCCAACCCTTCCTCCCCAGAGCTACGTTCAGGTGTGGGCTGCCTCCTTTCTACACATGCCCTCCACACACCTGAACACAGGTAAGCAGCTCTTCCCAGGTCATTCCCAGACCCCATAGCAGACCCACACAATGCAATGCCCATCGCTTCGTGCTTCCAGGTGCAGGCCCCATCCCCAGAGTGGAGAGCTCTCTTCACTCAGCGCAGCATCAAATGTCCATCATTCGTGTGGACACTTAGACATTTAAGCAACCAAACATGTGATGAGCTGACTCCAGCTTTGCACCCAGAATTCCTGCTGCTGAGTCTGGTCGCACTGCAGACAGCATCCAGGAATTCATTCCTGAACCCAAACGCAACACTTCACATCTATTGTAAGTAAAGCACCACTCACTGGCCGTGGTCACACAGTGCCCAGCCCCACTCCGCAGTCCTGCTTAGCACCCATGTGGCACGGGGAAGGTGCCCCTCCCCAGCTCACAGGCAGGACCACACAAGGTGCCCGGCCTGCTCAGACACTCAGGAGCAACCCCCAGCCACGCTCAACCCAAATAAGGTCCCGTGTGTGCCCATGTGCCCCAGAGAGAGGCCTGGTGAGGCCCTGGGCAGAGGGAGAAATCCCCAAGGTCCACAGTCAGACAAGTGTGAGGGTGAAGGATGAGAACCCTGAGGCTCTTCAGACTTGAGTCGGACGGGAGCGGCTACTCTCTGGGGACCGAGCAGGCGGCAGCTCCTGCCTGCAGCTGCTGCACCACCAGGAGATTCTTGTCTCTCAACCCCGATAATTATAGTCCCCTGTGCTCGGTTAACACCCGTGTCATTGCAGGGTGTTGGAACAAGCAGAGTCTGAGCGAGGAAAATTAAACAACAGCATTTGACAAGTGGCCCGTCCCCTGTGTGCGGCAGCGAGCCAGGCCGAGGGGACTCGGCAGGCCGCCCGGGAGGAGTGCTCACCTCAGGGCGGGAGGCCGGAGGTAAGGAGGGTGATGCCTACCGGGTAGAAGGCAGGATGGGTGAGCCAGGAGGACCCAGGAAAGCGGGGGCTGGAGACAGCCCTTCTATTTTTTTTTTTTTTAAAGATTTTCATTTGTGCATACAGAACTGGGGTATAGGCCAGAGGCTCAGGGGTGGTGAGAGGCTTCACCACAGACAGAGTGGGGAGCAGAACAGGCAGATGGACGAAGTACACTGCTGAGGGGAACAGCGGGCGGGTCAGGAGAGGTCTGCCACGCCATGTGGTCACCTCCTGGGCAGGTGGTGATCGAACTCATGCGGAAGTGGCTTTAGCTTCTTAGTGCTGTGTTTTAACCCGCTGTGCCACCAGGGAGGGCCGAGACAGCCCTTCTTACCAGGGAGAGTGGGCAGGCTGCCTGCAGCCACACAGGCAAATTCATGGGATAGCAAGGCCCCCTCCTGCAGAAGACCAACCTCTCAGGATAGAAAACAGCACCTTACTTCCCCAGGCTCACAGCTATGATGAGTCTCTAGGCCCTCCTGAGGAAGCAGGCCAGGGCGGTGGGGGTAGGCGCTGCGCTGTGACCATTCCTGGGCTGTCTCAACCAGACTCAGCTTTCTCATCAGTCCACGTCCCAAGAAGCTGCAACCCAAGGTATCAGCACTGAGCCCCATGTGCAAGGGTAGCCAAGGGGACTTCACCCCAGTCACCAAGCCTTCAACATAAGCATGCACACCCAGCCCCGTGCTACAAACACACCCAGGGTCCGCCGCCAGTCAGCCAACAGTGGCACCCAGGGCACCAGGGCAACTTGGAAGAGACAGAGGGTCTGCAGACTCCTTCCCCAGACCCCATGCCTCGTAGTTTCTCCACACCCAAGCTCAGCCTCACACTGAGGAGCAGAGACACAGCTGGAGGAGTGGCCCGGCCAGCTGAGCAGTCACCAGCCGCCAGCCCCTGTGTGGGCATATGTAGCTGCTCTCACCTAATGCTGCCTAGCCACGCTTTAACCATTCCATTTTATAGGTAAGAACATCAAGGAGGCCCTGAGAAGCTGAGCGACTGTGCAAAGTGGTAAATCAGAGATTTAAACTCAAGTCTGGTGACCTCCAAATCCCAGAGGACATCTGAGGACAACCTGGGCATTTTTTGTGGTAGAAAAAAAGGACAGTTCAGAAGTCCTCCAAACAACGCTCCCTGAACCCCCAGTTGCAAGCTAAGGCCCTAAGACTTCTTCCTTGCCAAGTTCTGGGGAGTGGGGTGGCTACCCTCAAATCTTACCCAAAAGGAGGTGGTGAATAGACTTCAGCTTCCTGGCACCCGCCATGAAACAGAACACATGTTTTCTGTGTTTCCCTCCCTCCTCGGGCTCCCCCAACATGCTGGAGATATTATTATTATTTATTATTTGCTGAGTGCTGACAGCGGGCTGAGCATCAGGCCGGGAAGCCCAGGGCCTGCCAACACAGCCTGCAATGAGCCTGCCAGCACCACATGGCGACCACGACACCCAGCTGCCAGCCTGGGCTGCTCTGGACCCAGCCGCTGAGCCCCCCTTCCTGCCCTCAGCCCCAGCAGCCCATCCCCTGGGCTTCTCCTGCTCCCCTAGAGGAAGCCCGTCCAGGAGGCAGCTGGATGTTACAGCCTGGAGCGGGAGGATTCTCGCTCTGGGCCGCAGCCACCAGTTGCTGCCTTTGCTCAGCCCACGTGTGAGCCTGCTGGGGGCTGCAGCCTCCCGAGGAAGGCAGGAGGCCATAGCCCCGGCCCCTCCTCTCCAGGGCACGCGGCTCACACTCCCCTTTTCCTCAGGCCTAGAGGTCAGAGTGAGCCCCTGGGACTGTGAAGGCCCACAGGGGGTGGAAGGGGGCGCCTAATACCTCAGTAGTCAAGATTAACAACACCTCCATGCAATATCTTTAAATGTCAACATGAAAGCCAAAATCCATGATAAATAAAATACCAACATGTTAAGAGAGGTTCAGTATTACTGATTTTTCCTTTGCCTCTGGCTCTAATGGGGCTCCATTTGGCAGTGGCAGAAAGACCGCTCAGACCGTAGGGCTGCCCAGCCCACCTCTGTACCGGGAGCCTCTGTTGCCCACAGGAGCGTCTCCCTGAGTGAGACGGCCACGGCCCCATCTGAGGAACTTCCTGGAGAAGGAAGCCAGCGGGACCCCATCAGCACCTAAGTTGGGGTGGGGTCTGGGCTCGAAGCCACTGTCCCCTGCCACCCTAATGCCTGTCCCCAGCCCCTGAGGGGAAGAGCGAGTGAGGGGGCCCAGAATACCCCAACATCACACCATGTGACCCAGGTCACCAGGAGACACCCCGCCCCACCCCACTGCTCCCTGTCCCCTCAGGAAGCTGGAAGGACACGAACCAGCCATGTCCCCACTCCCGACAGCTGGGGGACCCATCACCTCCTCCCACCAACCTTCCTGAGATCCCAACCAGATGCTGGGATGTTCCAGATCTTTCATCCCTCGCGGTTGTTTTACTCACATCTTTCACTAAGCTCCTGGGTCACGAGCCAGTCCAGGCCTGTGCTGACCTCAGAGGGGACCCACCCACTCATCTGCAACAAGCACCAGCTGCACCACGTGGGAGACACTGTGCAGTGGGCAGGGCAGCTCTCCAGGGACTCCCCAGGGAAAAGCGGTTTGGGGTGAGGCAGGGATCCGGGTAGAGCAAATGTGCATAAAATCCAGGAGTAAGAGGGAAGCGGCATGGAGGGACACGCAGGTAAAGGGGCCCAGATGTGGGAGAAAAGGCAGGGAGGTATGGCCACACCCATTTCCAGTTATGGGGCTTTCCAGGACTCCTGGCCAATCAGGACCTTCCACCCTGGAAGCCAAGTCCCCTACCTCCTATGGATCCCAGGGCGTCTAAGAAGAGCAGGGTGATGCCCCCCACTCCCAAAAAAACCCACGTCCTAATCAGCATTTATACAATTTAGACAGCAAAGGGGACTTTTGTAAATGTGATTTTTAACTTGAAGATAATCTTAAAATGGGAGATGATCCTGGATTACCTGGATGGGTGCAACTTAATCACAGGGATCCCTAAAAGTAGAGGACAGTTTCCAGGGGTGGGTACGAGGGAAGCAGGGTCAGAAAAATGTGAAGTTGCTGGCCTGGAAGGTGGAGGAAGGGGCCACTAGCCAAAAATGCGAGCCGTCTAGAGAAGCCGGGAAGGGCAAGGACACAGATTGCTTCCCTGAGGCTTCCAGGTGGGAGGCAGCCGGCTGCTGACACCATGAGTTTACCCCAGGGGGACGTGTCAGGCGTCTGACACAGAACTGTAAGCGGATAAGTTTGTGTTGTTTTAAGCCCCAAACCTGTTGTAGTTGGTCACGGCACCAACTGAAAACTAATATTGCCCTAGAGCCCTTCCAGCCCAGAGCTTCCCCACGCCAGGCTTCCAGACAGAAGGGCTGCCCTTGGGAGGACCTTGAGAAGCTCAGCTCTGTGGCTGATGCAGTCTCCCCTCCCCGCCACTCGCTCCCCCCAGCAAGGGCCAGAGTCTGTGCTCCCAACAGGCCCAGCCCATGGGCCTCCTCCCCTGCCCTGGGGCCTCTGGGCAGACCCAGCTCTCCAGAACAGAACCTCCCCCCATCAGGCAACTCTGTCTCAGCTCTGACCAAGGCTGGCCCCGAGCCCAAGTGGTCCATCTGCAGGAGTGGATGCCCATGAATCTCAGCAGTCTCTCAGAGCACCCGCCACACATAGCCTTGTGCAGTAGCCATTTCTAGCTCATCAAGGCCTAGAGCAATAATCCTGGAAATGAATTCCTCAGGGCCCCAGGGGGCTGCTGGAGACTCGGGGAGACCTGTCTGAAAGGCAAGGGGATCTGGAACACCCTTCACTGCTCTGCATCATGCAAATAAGAATTCATTCAACCAGGAGTCTTCTGGTAAATAAAAAGTGACTATCCAGGCATGCAGGAGAGACTCATAATCCAGTGACAGTCTCAGCCCTCCTCCACCCCTACTCACACCTCCCCTCCCCACACAGACCAGGCGTAATCGTCAGGATCACATCTGTATCTGTCTATAGAGGTAAATGCCATGAGGGGGGAACCACATCCATTCTGTTTCCAGCTTGGAACCCCAAAATCGAAGATGATAACTGGCACTTTGGGATGACTGGAGGAATGAGTGAATTTGTGAATCCTCCCAGCCTACCGAAGCAGAGGGCAGCCCCCACACTGCCTCCAGCCTCTCAGCACACTGCCCAGAGCACACATCCACCTGAGTGCAGCACTCGCTAGAGCCCCCCAATACACCACTGGAGTGTTCTGGGGCAGGGTGGAGTGGACCGGCCTCTCATCTCCACTCTGGCAGATCCTGCCTGGTGTGGGGCTGGACCTGTCCGAGGTGCTAATAACACCGACCAGGTGTAACCACAGGGCTAAGAAAAGGAGAGGGGGCTCGCCCACACCCCCTATGCCCCCATTCATAAAGCCCCACTTCTGTCTCTCTGCTCACTGCTGCCTTCCCTTGAAGCATCATCGTCCCGCAGACCCCAGGTTTAGGCAAGGGGAAGAGATCCAAACGTACTTATGTAAGTGTGGGGCCGTGGACATTTACAACGGAAAGATCCAGTCTCCCCTGAGCAAACAGACCTCACTCCCCCAGCACCATCCTGGAAAGAGAACCCCGTGAACTCAAGGCTGCCCATACCCGCTGTACCACTGTGTGGGCGGATGGAAAGTGTAGGTGGGCTTACATGGGTGTGCTGGAAGCATCCGGGCTCCAGCCCCGAGCCTCTGATGCTGCCACTCAGCAGGCCTTTCTCATGCACCTTGTCTGCACCAGGCACCATCTCCCAGCCCCGACAGGTGTCTGTGCACAGTAGGCTCTCAGCTTTCCTGCTCACTAGAATAGCAGCTCCCCAGAAAAGTTCTCTGGGCCAGAAGGCTGCATCTCGGCATCTGACAACCCGCTCACTCAAGTCTTCACACGCGTGCGTGCCTTCCCGCGCCAGGAGGGACTCCGGCGGCCGGGGAGATACGATCAGAGACACTTGGATCTGTGTAGCGGGCAGTGATTCACAGCCTGAGACATCCCTCCCCGGGCTACCATGGAATTATCAGCCCCACCATCTTCAATTACCAGACTTGTCACTCATCTCTGGCCATCAGAAGGAAGTGAGTGAGGAGATGAATGTCTTTTTAAAAACTGCTTTCATCCCTTAAAAGGATTCCTCCACAGATGCCATTTGCATTTCTAAGAGGAGAGGGGCCCCCAACCCCCAGCCATCTTTGATCACAGAGCCCCTCCCAAGGCCTTCCCTGGCTGTGGGGCCACTGCAGGAAAGCCTTGGAGCTAAGTACTGGGGTGGGCTCCGGACCACCAGCCTTGCCTGGGACCCAAGCAGCGGGGCTCTGCTGGACGCCCCTCAGGACAGAGGGGGCAGCCCCAGCACCATCCAGCAGGGCACAGTCCAGAAAGCCCCCTCGGGGTGGGGGGGTCTGTTGTGACTTGAATTGTAACTCCCAAAAGACATGTTGAAGCCCTAACCCCCTAGAACCTCAGAACAGAACCGTTTCGGTCACTGTGAATGTGACTGGTGATGCTGAGGTCAGCGTGGAGGAAGATGGCCAACAGGATGGGCAGCTGTAAGGAGAGGGTGTTGGTGCCACACACGGAGGGAGCGCAAGCCAAGGCCCTGGCCAGCCGGATTTCACCAGACAGGAACAGATTCCCCCTCAGAGTCTCCAAAAAGAGCCAACACCCTAACTTCAGATTTCTGCTGTCCTGAATTGTAAGACAATAACTTTCTGGTGCCTTAAGCCGCCCGGTTGGTGGTGTCTTGTTATGGCAACCTGGGACACGGATACCAAGGCCACAGTCACCCCTCAGCCTTTCATCTAAGGTGCCTCATTCTGGCACAGGTGGGGGAGTGCACACTGCACTGAGAACTGGGCACAGAGAAGCTTCGTGGTGGGTCTCAAGGATCAGGTTGCCCTCCTCAGCGAGGTGAGCCCCACCACTCACACCTAGTCATTCAAGGTTGCTGACACCAGCTCTGCACTCCACAATGTCAAAGGCGTTCTCCAGAGTCCATGTGCCGTATGTCATAGCCAAAAGTGCAATCTCTGGACCAGACGCCAAGCACACAGAACCTGAGACAGATGGAAGGTGAGGAAGTGCCCCCAGGCCACCACAGGTAAATGCAAGCAGGAGTGGGCACCTGGGATTTGTGCCAGGCCTGCAGAGTTGGGCTAGACGATCAAACCACACCAGTTGACCGTGCTCCATTGCCACAATGACTGCTACGCCCCCAGTGTCCAGCAAGAGAATGACAGGTAGCGGGCACTTGGTGAACGTAAATAAACTGAATGCACCTGCTGCATGAGAGGATGAGGAGAAAGTCTGCCTGTCCCCTGCATGGCGCTGGCAAAGTGGACTAGAAAATGTGCACCTATGTATCAGCGGGTAAATCAAGGAAAGCCCTTAGTCCTTGAAGGGCGACTCCCACCAGCCATGTGTCCACGCAAGATTGCCAACAGCCACCACCACCAGTTCCCACCTGAGTGTGGCTGCCCTCTGCTTCCCAGGGGCAAAGTGCACCTCCATGCCTGATAGAAAGAAGCAACAGCATGCAAGCTTGAGGGCCTCTCTGCATAGGTTCAAATCCCAACTCTTTTGCTTTCTGGTTGTGGGTGATCCTGAACAGGTGACTTTACCTTTCCTGTGCCTCGGTTTTTCCTCATCTGCTAACTGAGGGGGCAACCACACCTATCTCCAGGGTTGTAGTCAATGGACTAATACATGGAAAGCACTCCGTATAGTGTCTGTCACACAGTACATGCTTGGTAAGTGTAAGCTGACACTGTTTGCTATCATTACCCTGTGTCCTTACAACTCCAGGGAATAGATCCTCCCACTGGCTTTGCTGGCATTCACTAATGGCTCTTCTCTGTCTGACAACACCCAACAGCTATTTACAGAGAATCATGCCTTGTGCCAGGAACACAGAGGAAAGTTACCAAGGCCCAATGGGAAATGTAGGCACACACTCCAAGAACATGAGTCGTAAGACATCATCAATAGAGAAAGAATAGCCTGGGAGGTCAAGCGGGTGAAGGCTATCAAACCATGATACCCTTGGGTTTTGGAGGTTGAATAGGAGTTTACCAAGTAAATCTTACCCAGTGCAGAGCAGGCATTCCATAAACAGTTAGTGGCTAAAGGACACATAGCAGAGGAAGGGTATTCTGGCCCAAGGGAACTAAGGATTTAGGTGTATTCAAGGGTGGAGGAGGAATAGGACATGGTTTAGCTGGAGTAGGGTGTCTGTGGGCAAGAAAGCAATCACAGAATTTGAGGCCAAGCAGCGAAAGGTACTGAGGGACATTTTCAGGACCTTGGCTTTATTCACAGGCTCTGCTAAGGCAAGCCAGAAATGAAGTGAAAAATCAGAACTGGGTTTAGAAGAATGGCTTGACTTGCAAAGCAGATGACATAAAACTGAACACAAAAGACCAGGTCTCCAGCTGAGTCCCCTCTCCATGAGCCGCTGAACTTGCTTCCTGGTAAAGATGTTCTCAGATTTACACCCCAGAGACCCCACTTCCAGCTCTTCTCCCTAAGGACACAGCTGCCTGCCACCAGAAGAGGCCTTCAGCGGTGACCTTTAGGGAAATGTTCGCATCTTCATGCAAGTCTCCAACTGGCAGACGGAACTGGGCCAGAGACAATTCCCAGCCCCAACTGAACCCCTCACCCTGTGGCAAGCTGGTTTTTGGGATTCCAGAGAGCTTACTTTTCAGCACCTAGGGCCTATGGCCCTTTTTCCTTCCCTCCCCAGAACCCCTGTGCTCAACCCAGGGATCCTTGCTGACAGATCTCTTCCCAAATACAGGTTGTAACGTTCTGTGTCATGGACACCTGAGAATACCCTGTGGCTCTACAACTTACCCAGCCGGGTCCCAAGCTGTGTTCTGACCTCACCAGCCTGGCAGAGAGCTGCCCACACCATCCTGACCATCTGCCCAGCAGCTGGGGCCACACTTAGGCAGCTACCCTAGCAGGCACTAAAATTAGGTGACCCCTCAGACCCAGGACACAGGGATCATGGGCAGGCTGCCAAAGCTTCAGAGGGCATTCCTCCAGCCCAGGTCCCGAGCCAGGACAGAGCAACACCAGTGTCCCCTTTTATGATAAAGTACCTAGGCCAGGAGAAGAGTAGGGCTCTCCCCAGGGTGGGAACTCAGATTTTTCTGTTGATTCATTTAGTAGTTGTCCTTGAGGGTGAAAAGTAATACATCTCTTAATGCAAAGTGCTAACCACCACTTACATCCTGGTATATTTCCTTCCTTTGCAGAATGTTTCACAAACAGAAATCAAATGTTATGACAATTTTTTAATGTTTCCTTCCCCTGCTTCGAATGATCTTGCTAGAGCATAGAAATGCTTCACGACTACATCAGTTGGGTTCTATGTTATCAATAGGCCGTGATGATTGCAATATAAATGCCCTGTTGCTGAAGTTATTTCTCTTTCGTGCTGTTATCATAACCTTGCAGTGAATGTCCAGGTATGAGTCTTTTTTCAGATCTAGGCTGATCTCCTCAAGGCGCACTCCCAGCAGTGTGATACAGAGAAGCACCTGTCGAGGCTCTTCCTACATACTGTGATCCCTCTTGCCAGCCCACCCACACCCACAGCTCTATGAACTCTGGCCATGGCCACCAGCGTCCACAACTCCCCCGAGGGCACCCAATGTTGGTAGCACGTGCTCATCTAGCATCTCAGACAGAGCCATTGTGTGAGTGCTGAGATGACCCTCGGCTCCTTTCTCCAAACCACCCACAGTACCCAGGAGATTATCAAAGCTCCGGGGATCAGAGTCGCCAGTCCGGTAGTGGGCCTTAATTAGGAGGCGGAGTGAAACCTACGGATGAGGTCTTTCCACAGCCCGGAGGGCTCTACCACCCGGGCTCATGCCCTGCACATGCCCAGCGAACGATTCCCTTGTGGTGAGTGATGTTGTCCATCCCAGGTTAACTGGTGCTCAAATATGGTCTCCGAGCTAAGGCGGCAACCCCCGAAAGCAATCTGGACAAGAACCAAGCTGCCTTTGCATTTCCCAGCAGAAAAGAGAAACACCAGGCTCGGTATAAATAGGCCGCTCCAGCCGGACGTCTGCGTGTTGCCGGCGCGTTATGGATGGTAGGGCACTGTCGGCTCCCGCCATAAATACAGCGCCTGGGCTAAACAAAGCCGACAGTTTTGTGCCAATAACCTTTGAACCACTCAAGCCCAGTGTCAATTGTATTTGTCTTCGAGCTGAGGTTTACTCTAGACTGTTTGCTAAATCAGGGCTCATCTGCAAGACACTTGAAATATATTACAGACACCAGCAGACACCGGGGCCTCCCGCCTGGCCTCACAGGGGTCTCCGCAGCCTGCACGCTGCCTCCTCCCTAAACACACAGCAGGCTCCACTGGGAACGAATAAGAGACCAGGGCGAGAAGACACCCTGAGCTCAGGGCTGTGACCCTGCTCTGACGCCAGCCCACTGCCAATGCGGCAAAGTCACCTGCCCACAGGGAGCCTGCTTTCTCCCAAACAACGGGAGGAGCCAGTCTGCAGAAACATGGCACAGTGCCTGTTTGCAGGACTGTTCACATGTCAAGTCAGGCCGCAGGAAGGAATCAGTTCTGGAAAGTGGTAACCCAGAAAATGAAGAAGTGAAGGATGAGCTGCCAGCCCCAGCCAGAGGTATGGACAGGAGATCAAAACCACCCAGGGCTGCTGGGCTTAGGGAGACTAACGGGGAAACACGGGCCTGGCAGGGAGGGGTGTTTGTACATAGATGTCGCATGGTACATGGGCAGGTACCCTCCCCCAGAAAGGATCCAAGCCAGGGGCGGCCACTCTGTGGCCAAGGCAGGGGCAGGGCACGAAGGCCAGCTAAGCTGTGCGGTGAGCACATCCTAAGAGCCGCCTGTACACCAAGCACCTAGCAGCTGCCCCAGCACGGGCACCCAGTTCACTTTCCTGTTCCCACAGCTGGGGCACCTCCCACACTCACTAGGCCCACCCCACCCATCCACCTTCAAAATCTGGGGTCCTCTTTGCCACAATCCAAAGTCCCTGGTGCTTCTCAGCATTTGGGGGGCTTTGCTCAACCCAAACACAAGCCCCCCAACAGGCAGGAATCCAGGGATCCCCAGGGAAGAATGAGAGAGGCCCAGGAGACCACCTAATTCTGCTCCATCTTGCAGCCGTGGAGGTAGAAGCTTGGCAGACCAGATCAAAATGAGAGAAGAACTGGGCATGGAGGGCCAAGCCCAGACAATCTCCTAGAAAGACCTTCCTTGCAAATGAATGAAGAAAGTTCAATAAGGAAACTGCTGAGCCATAGAAGGGGCAATGTGGGAACAGGGCTGTGTGGCAGGTGAAAGAGCCCCAGGGAAACCCAGTCACTCAGCACCTACAAGTACCAGGTCCACCTGGCTGTCAGATAATAATGTTCCCTGTCCAACAGAACAAACAGGCCACACGACCTGCCAGTCCTGGCAGATGTTCCACAGCCACAGGGGTGGTCACTGTTGAGGTTATAGGATGTGCTTCCTCCACCCTGGTCCACCTCTGGTTTGCTGAAAGACCTCAGAACAGCTCCCCAGCCCCCTGAACCTCCTGACTCACTGGAATCAGGAGAGACCCATACATGACTACTGCTAAAGTCCTTCAGATGCTGCCAGAGGAATGATTCTGTGATGTGGGTCACCTCCCAGGCCCGCCACGGCAAGGTGCCCCTCCCAGGAGTCAGCTCCTCCTGGGAAGAAGAGAACACGGGCAGGGGCAGGGCCAAAGATGACCCCCCCCACTTACCTTCAGGAGCCTCAGCGCCACCTGGGGATGCCAGGACCCCTCCACTGCTCCTCTCTGCCTGCTCTGAAGAACAGGAGTGCCTGGACCATCTCTACCATCCCTGAGCCTGGAGGCGCAGAAGGAGCAAAGCAGCATCGCCCGTGTGGAGCGGGGACGGCAGGAGACATTTATAAATGACCCTCTTAGTGGTTTACGAGACACCTTCTGAGAGAAAGCAGAGGAAAATAAACTTGAAGTAGGGAGACCTGGCGGGTGTCCGAGATGCTTTGATAAGCCAGCCGCGCCAGCATTTCTCCTCCGGTTTATGGCCACCTTTACGGCCCTGTGTTTGGGACTCTTTATCAAGGGCCGGAAGGAGGGTAAGAGCAGGATCCAAAGAAAGAGCCTCCCTGGCAACTCCACGAGCAGATCTCACCTCATCTGAGATCAAGATAACCCCAGTTTTCCTCCCAGTGCAGGCGGCCGTCCCCCAGACACCCAGATCTGGGCGGACAAGGAATTCCTGAGCGTGGCAGTAAATTTGCAGAGCCAGGCCCTGCTGGCAGTTCTAACTGGGCCTCAGTCACACAAAAACGGGGCTAGAGCTGGAAGGGGGGTTGTCCTGAGACCAGCAAGCAGTGCCCATCAGGCCACTTCGGATCCCTTTACCCCAAACCCACTCAAGTTGTGCTGAGGCCTCAGGCTCCTCCCTGACCTGGGCCTGGGACCATGACAGCTTCCCAGGGGTCACCACCAGGACCCTTGGGGTTGGGGCTTTGCCATGCCCACCCTTCTGAAATTGCCAAGGTTATGTACCAATCAAAAACTCTGAGGATAGGGAGAGCTCTGCCATCAAAGCAGCCTTGATTTGAGTTCCAGCTCCTTCCAACCTCTCCAGGGTAGTAACTCCCCCTGGACCTTGTTTTCTCATCTGTACAATGGCCCGACACAAAAAGTCCTGATCTTGAAAGATAGGATACACAGAAGGAGCTCAACAGAGAGAGTCAGTCACCAGAGTGGGGGACTGGGCATCCCAGCAACAAAAGCAGCCAAGATGTCAACACTCAACATTCATTTTCCCAAAGTGGCCAAGGCCTGGACGCCTAACACCTTCAAGACAGCCTCAGCTGAATGGCAATGCCCTATTCCCTGGCCCACTGTCCAGCAAACCTTCCAGGGCTTCTAACATGTGACACCTGTGCTCGAGGCTAAGGGCATGGCCTTGACCCCCCAGGGCACCCACAATCTGTGGCCCAATGTAAACCTACAAAAACATGATATGCTAAGTGCAAAATGGGGATTGTGCCTGGGGAACAGGACTCCATGTGATGCCCTTGTGATTTAGTGAAGTTGGTGAGTGTATCACCCACCCCTCTCTTTTCTCTGCTGAGTAGTATTCTATGATGTGGTATACCACAGTGGGTAGAAGCTTTTTATATTACAGGACATTTCAGTTGCTTCAGCTTTTTGGTTCAATAAAGATGCTATGAAAACCTGTGCGTGTGTCAAAAAGCTAAGCAATTGTGCTCTTTTAGAACTATCCACCTCAGGCCCTCTCTGGTAGCGCAACAGGTTATAAAGCACAGCACTACCATAGCTGCAGCCTCTTCAGCACAAGTTCAATCCCAGGCTGGGAGGTGACCCACATGGCGCAGCAGACCTCTCCTGTCTGGCCCACTGCTCCCCTCAGCAGTGCACTTCATCAGTCTGCTTGTTTTGTTCCCCACCCTGTCTCTGATGGATCCTCTTGCTGCCCCTGCACCTCTGGCTTGTACCCCAGTTCTGTATGCACAAACAAATAAATCTTAAAAAAAAAAAAAAGCTATCCACAGCTATCCACATTTCTTCACAGATCATGTTTTGGAGAGTTGTTCATGATTTTGACTCAACTGTGTTTACCTATCTATGTCTACTCCCTTTCAAAAAGATCGGAGAGGAAAAATTTTAAGAACTTACAATAAAACTAAAAAAGAAAAATCAAATCAAATCAGGATGGAAAGGGAGATTGTGCTCCATAGTTGCAGTATCAGACCACTGAAAGCAATTCACCTAAGCAAAGAAGTGGGTGGGGTAATGGGACCCTAGCTTCCCCTTTCCCGACTCTGCTATCACCCAGACGCACCCTCACCCCAGACCCCTCTTCAAGACTGGAGGACAAAATAAGGCTAGAGTACCCAGATCCCAGTTCCACAAAGACCTGGCCATCCACTTCTCTGTCCCCACAACAGGATGAGCCTCTGGGCAGCGGCCCCCACTCCCCACCCCAGCAGTAACTCTCACAGGCACAGCCCAGACACCGCCCACATGCCTGGTGCCCCTCCCTGCAGGCTGGGGCCCAGGTGGCCCAGAGGCTTCCCCCACCGGCTGTTGAATGAAAGCACTATATGACCTTATGCCCCATGCCACCCCCAAAGTGAGGTGCACAGCCAGGGAAGCCTGAGGAACTGGTGACAATTTCATGGTCATTCTGAACGGGGCTATGATGGGACCCAAGACGGGTGACAGTCCCTAGACTTTCATCTGCCTGTCTCCTGGCCAATACTCCTTACGAGGGCCCTGGAGCGGGGTGCCTGAGGGCTACTGAATACAGGGAATGCAGAACCACTGGGCAAGCATGGACAGAGAAAGCTACTAGAAACCCAGGTCAGCTCCCTGGCCTGCGGCCCAGGAACCCAGAATATGGGCCTCTGAGTTGCACTCAGTGAGATAAAAAGAAGCCTAGCCTATAAAGTAGGCCAGAAATTTGGCCTCTCACATCCATACGACCTTCTAGAACCTCCTTCCCCAGCCCAAAAGAAAAAGCCATGAGCTCTCTCTATAGCCCTCCTCCGGCCTCTGGTTTTCTCTTGTCCCTTCTCCATCACCTAGAGCGGAGCCCTGCTCAGGCCACTTCCCAGTTCAGCCACCCCCAGAAGCTCCCCCACTTCCCCAGGCCCCTCTGATCCAGGCCTTCTGAGCCAGCTGGCCTCCCTATTCCATTTCTCATCATCCCCATGAGCACACTGGGCTCGGCTGCACTGAATTAAGCTGAATTTACAGCTTCCCACACTCCCCACTGTCTCGTCCCCGCCTCCACATGCTCACCTATTCCACACACTCTCCTAAAGGAACGCTGAATCTGCTCAAAAGGAAGTCTCCCCCATGTCTGGAGACCCAGCACAAAGTGACCCCCTCTGGAGAGCCTTCTCGATCCCCTGGCTGCTCCACCTCACCTGGTGGCCCTGGAAATGGGGGGGGGGAGTGTTTTGAGGGAGAAAGAAGGGAGTAGGGGAAGAGGAGAAGGGAGCTGGCCAAGGATGAAGACCCCACAGTAAACGGAGGAACTGAGCCCCAAATAGGGAAAGGATCTGCCTGCCACCCTCCACCCCTTCATTCTGTCCTCCCTGGAAGAAGTGAGCAGCCACGTGTGACTCGACTGTGGACAAAGAGAAGGTGGTCGCTTGAAACACCCACTGGGAATGGAAAGGGGTTGGGTCCCCCAGTCTGGTGACACCCAAGTGTCACAAGCTCCCAGGATCTAATGCCAGACCTGCTTCTGCCTCCTCGGAAGCTTCACAACTATTGACAGTAGCTGTTTCCTGGTTCCTAGTAGAAGTGGGGCCTAGGGACAGACAGGTCACACTGACCTTCCAGGCTGCCCAGGCCCCCTTCCCAGGGTGCCCAGGGAGACATGCCCCTCCCCACAAGCCAGGGAGCCCGTGGGCAAGAACAGAGGTAATCCTGGCTCAGGACACAGCCTGGGAACAAGGTCCCCCAGAGTTTTCAGACCCTGCTGCTCCTCCTTCCTTGCTATTTATGGGCCTTTGGAGGTAGCTCTCCCCTTTGTTCTGCCAAACATGCTCACTCCTGACTCCCAAGTCAGCCAGGGACTTGGCAAACATTTGTCAAGACTCGTCCCTCTCTTTGTATTTGTCTACTCGGCAGAGACCTGGACTCTGTGCACAGACAAGCTTTGCCCCAAGGCTTGGCGGGACCCCATTCTCAGCAGCCCCGAACCCCTCCTGCAGGTAACCAGGCTGGGAGCCTATCTGTCCACCACAGGCCCAGCCTCCCCGGTGCTGCCTGAAGGGCCACGTGTCCCAGCATCACACACTCCCACAGGGCGGGACTCACATGGGTCCTGTCACTCAGTCACTCCTAAGTGGCAGTGAGTCTGAGCGTTTGGGAGAGGGAAGGAGGGGCCCTCAAGGGCTCCAGGGAGTATTGGCAGGCTGAGTGAGCCACCACTAGCACCCCCACCCTGCCGGCTCCAGCCTGGCCTCTGTGTTCTGGACGCCTCAGGATGGTGCCACCCAGCCAGCCCAGGTCAGTGTGCCCTGAGCAGCAGACAGATGGACGGCCCCCAGAAAGGCGGGCCCTCTGGGAAACGCCAGGCTCTGATTTCATAGTCAGCACCAGGGTACAGACAGGCAGAGGCCTGGGCCAGGTGGAGGACGCAGAGGGCAGAGATGGTGTGCAGGGAGGGGGCCTCTGGGCCTTGGTGTGCACTCGGGGTCCATTTTCCCGCCCGGCTGCACAGTGAGGACGCAGAGGGGAAGGAGCTCCTTTGCCTGGAGCCACACAAATAGCTGCCACAGACCCCATGGCACAGGCTGACAGAGAGGCTAGACCGGGAGAGGGCCGAGCCCACATCTCCCCAGGCTGCACTACTCTGATCTTTGGAGATGGAAACAGTCCCGGCTTCACACACTTCTCTGACAACTGAAGAAGCTAATGCACAGGAAGATGTGAGCAGAGGCCTGGCACACGGCGGAGCTTCATCCATGGGAGCCGGGATTGCGGATACTCCTGGTGATCTTGGCCAAGTCGCTGGGCCCCTCCCAGCTATCCAAGCTCTCACCTGTGAAGTGGGCTGATGGCTGGTTAGAGAGGAAATGACCTGATAAAAGCCCTGAGCAGATCTAGCTACAGACAGCGTCCAAGAATTGTTAGTCCCTGTGCACACCTCCAGTAGGTATTTAATAAATGCCTGCTGGCCTGAATCACAAATGGCTAAGAGGAAATTTAAGAGTTGTAAAGGCAGGTCTAGTGGGTTGTTCCTGCTGGATGAAAGGGTGGGTGCCTTGGGCTCCCTCAGGGTTTAGGACCCAGGGAAACTGGACTAGACAGTTTGCAGAGAGGCTGTAAGCGCTGTGGTGTGTTAACCGTGGTGCAGAGAGAGGCTGCGGGAGAGGAGGGCGGAGAAGCCCACATCTACACATGCCTTCAGTGAGCAGCGCTGCCTTCCTCTCTTTGGGGGTCCTGGTAATGTTCCATTTGGAAAAATTGTGTTCTGCTATGAGAATTAATCCAACTTTTCTCAAGGGAAAAACATCAAGCCCAAGAGGCCCATGAGCAGGAACCCAGTCCCCGGAGCTGAGGGGCTTCTTGGTGCCTTTCAGATGGCTCGCATGGGAGTCAGCCCGTGTGCCCATACGCTGGAGGACCACTCATGCAGACCAGCTAGCCCCTCACCAGCTTTGCCATAGCCCTGCCCCAAGCCCAGCTCCAGGGCAAACTCCTCACACCCCCTTCCCCCCCACAGCCCAGAAGGAAGGCCCCTTCCTCTGGCAGACTGCCCTGATCCTGGGCTAGGCTTGCTGACCCTGTTCCGTCTCCCACAGCTCCTAACCTGGCCTGCTCCTAAAAGCACATTCATCTTTAGATCTAATCCCTCACGAAGGCCTCATGCACATCCAAGGATGGTTCAACATCCGAAAATCAATACATGTAATTCAACACATCAACAGAAAGATAAATGAAAACCATATGACCATATCAGTAGATGCTGCGAAAGCACTTGACAAAGCTTAATATCTATTTATGATGAGGGTCCTCAAAATTCTTGTGGTAGAAGGAACATTACTTTAACATAATAAAGTCATATACGGCAAACCCAGTCAGTATCATTCGCAGTGGGGCAAAAGCTGAAAGCCTTCCCTTTATGAGGTGGAACAAGATAAGGATGCCCACTCTCACCACTACTTTTCAATACAATCCTGGAAGTCCTAGCCACAGCAATAAGACACGAGAAAGACATACAAGGAACCCAACAAAGAGAAAGAAATAAAATTATCACTACTTGCAGATGCTAAGATAATATACAGAGAGAACCCTAAAAGCTCTACATAAAAATTGATTAAGACAATAAACCAGCTAAGTAGCAGGCTACAAAATCAACACACAAAAGTCATGGCCTTCCTGTATGCAAATGATTGCCCACACCCTTGTGTCCCTGGCGCCCATCCCATGCCAGCACCTACAGCGGGTGCTCAGTCATCACACAGCCTCCACTGTCCTCATCTGTAATATGGGTGAGAAGCATGAGCCACTCTCCGGGCAGGCAAGTTGAGGTCTCAAGCAGCAGGGAGCCTTCTCCAGCTACTGTGGGCAGGGGCAGGCAGCCATCAACCAGTTCCCTCTGCCAAGGCAGAGCCACACCTCAATAAGCAGGCTGGACATGTGGGGTCCCTTTCTAAGATCCCAGGGTACCTCACCTGCAGTTACCATGCCAGCACACCCCTTCCCAGCATTTGAAAAATCCTAAAGTAAAAATCACAAAGTACTTTAAAGCACTCTGCAGAGAAGGGACCGTGGAGCCCTGGGTATCCAGAAGGAGGTCCCACAGCCAGTCCTGAGTGGACCCCAGGAAACACCAAGGACAATTACTAATGAGCTTGTGAGCCTATGGCTAAGGCCCCAGGCCCCCAACACATGAGCACCCCTATACCTCACAACCCTGCAAGGCAGGGCCTCTTGGCACCCTAAGACTGCTGAGAACACATGGTTTACAGCGATGAAGGGGCAGAGCCGGGATTCCCCCCCCCCAACCTGATGTCACTAGCCTTGGGTGGTCAGGGGAATCAGGGTCAGAGGTGCACACACAGAACAACTCAAGTCCCCAGGCTGCACCCCATTCAATCCTGGAAGCAGGGCTGGAGTGCTAGGGGGCATGGCTTAGAGTGAGGAACTAGAGGTGCAGGTCCCCAAGCCATACCCGACATCTCTGCACAGAAACCCTCTGCGCCTGGTGGGGCAGCCAGCCTGAGGAGCCAGGAGAAATGGCAGTCACTGTGTAGCTACCAGACTCCATCCGGAGTACCCCGGCTCCGGGGAGCAGACCCACGATGACAAGGACACATCAATATTTCATGGCAGCTCCCTCCTGGCCTCCAATCATGCTTTCAATTGTCATGAAACAATTCAAATTTCCAACTCAGGGCTAATAAGCCACAGGGGTAATTATTGTAAAAGCTTTTGAGAGAGCTGTTCTTTGCACTGGCTCCCCAAATTATGTGTCTGCAGTAGCGGCTGTGCCCCTTCATGCCCTAAGCACCTTGAATCCCCACACAGCAGGTACATATCAGAGGACTGCTGAAGCACTGACCCCAGAGCATGGGAGAACCAGAAGAGATCTACAAAAGGGTAAACTGAGGCCCCTCCAAGGGACAGCTCCCCAAGGGCAGGAGCTATAACTACCTCATGTTTCCAGAGCCAAGCTATGCCCCCTGTACTCATGACAGATGGTTGGACTGATGACAAAAAAAAAAGGAAGGCTGGATTGGGTGAGTAAATGATGTCACAATAGCTTGCTCCCCTGTCTCCTATTCAAATCCACCCTCTACCACCCAGGCAGAGCAATCCTTCCAAAAGTATAAATCCAACCATCTCCCATTGTTTAAATTCTTCACCCATATCTCTTTGTCTTTGGATAACAACTCACCCTCCTAACATGTATTATGAACAAGTATGGTAACAAGTGGTGTGTGGTACCTGGTTCCTATTTAATTCCACAATCTTCTTTTCCCTCCCTCGTTCTCTACCTCCCACCCAGTGTTATTCCCAGGCAAACACTGTTCCAGGCAAATTCCCTTCAACACCACATTGCACATTTCCTCTGTAACACTGCTCCAAATATGGTTATGGATTAGTATGTCTGCCTGCTTGGCTCAACCCAAAACAAGCAAGAAATATTCATCTTTGTATCTCTGCAATCACAGGCACAGAATATGCACTCTCTAAACTTTCTGACCTGACAGAGGTCAGGCCAGGAAATTTCTAGGCCAGGGGCTCTTTCCACTATTCCATGTACATGCTAATAGAAATACTTGAGATGACAAATGGTATCTACTTTTGCTTTGGCTGCCAGGAAGCTCAGAGTAAGTTCAAATAAATTAATATCCTACATGATCCTAGAGGTTCCTCTCTACCTTTACAGCCTCTAAGTCCCTCCTCACAGATGTGTTTCCTTACTCTGTGGATCCATCCCTACACATGAGACAGCAGACCCTGAATCTCCTTCAGGCTTTGTCATAGCTCTCCGCCTCTCCCCACTGAGGAGTGCAGGAACAACACTGGTGGACTTCAGACTCTCCCCACAGAACCAGTGCTTGTCAGGTTACTGGTTCCAGCAGGCCTCTGAGAACCTCCACAAGGCAGGGACTTCTTTGGATACCTACCTACTTCCCGCCACCAGCAGCTCAGAGAACGTGTAGAGGACAGAAGCCAGTATTCTTGGTGAGTGTGGAGACTACTCATTAAGATGACAGGGTGCCCCCACTTCACCCTCAGGGGTGGAGCCTATCACCCTCGCCTGGCCAACCACAGCCCTGAGCCAGTCTTCCCCACCGGGACTGGTCTTGGGGTGGGTATGTGAGCAGCACCCAGCCCATCAGCACGACCCAACCCCTTGGCCCACCCTAAAGAAGGCCCTGTTGGTTGGTCCAGCTCACAAGAACCCTGTAACTGGTGGGGACAAAAGGTTTCGACCTATCATTAAACAAATGTTGATTTCAATACTATTTTGATAAAAGCTGTGAAGAGAAGGGACACTCTTACTTTTTCTAAAGATTGAGACAAGCAACAATGCTTGAAGAATCGCTGTCCTTTCTATATAACCATGGTGGAAAACTTTTGCCTGTCAGATGTGGTGTGAACTCATGTGACAAATTCACCTCGTAGGTGTGTACCAAAGAGAAAGACTTTTGATTAGAGGAAGCATGTCAACTAGGGAGGAACAGCAAAGTGACTGTGTTCTTCTGACCTTTTCTGATTAGGGACCTGGAAGTGCAAAGCTACAGCGAGCCTCTGGTACAGGGGCTGTGTCACCTCTCTGCCTGAGGTTTCCACTCCACCTTCCCTCTGTCTGATGCCCAACCTCTTTACCTGCAAAGAAGAAACAGATGTGCCCCAAATGGCTAAGCAGAAAGGGGAACTGAGAAAATGTCTTTGTTGAAGACGTGTAATGAGTGAGTTTTGATCCACAGCAGCCCAAGAATTTCCAGGTCTTAGTCCCAACCCAGTACAGCCACGGGCATGGCTCCCTGGGTCAGAAAGCTTCCCCAAGCAGGCAGAGGGTAGGTCCACTGACTGAGAAGACCTTCTTCTGCCTGACAACCCAAACCACCACATGGGGGAAAGAAGTCAACAAAAGCAAGAGTAAACTCTTTTCAAGAGCAAAGCAGCCTGGCTGTCATCACAATTACTTTCAGCCCAGCTGTCTACCCAACACAGGCCCATTTCACTCAGCGTCATCCTCATGGTCTCCAGGGTTCCTCCGCCAGGTGGAAACTGTTATTCTCCCATTTCACAGAGAGGAAAGCTGAGGTTGGGAGAGGCTATGACTTGCCCTAAGTTACACAAGTCATAAAAGACACAAAAACATACACCATCACTGCTGGGCACAAAACCCCAGAAGTCACTAGTGTGCAAAGGCAGGAAATTGTGATTTCCCGGCACTGATGCCATAGTGAAAACCACCGCAGCTAGGTGACTGTTGTCCCTCAATAACATGGGTCCAGAGGCTGCATTTATTCCCAAACAGTCCCGGGAGCTTGGGGAGGCCATGGTGTGAGGCTGACAGATAAAAAGCCAAAAGCCACACAGCTTAGCAGCCCACAGGACAGACAAGCCCCGGGACCATTTTCACACATAAAACAGCCAACATCGTGGCAAGGGGGAGCACGAGAGGCTAGAATGTCCCCAGCACAAGGTCCCAGCCCAGACCCTGTTTCTGCCAGGCTGCCCCCAGGTCCAGGTCTGAAAGCCTGGGCTGGAGGTCTTAGCTCTAACCCTTAGGATCCTGTGTCCAGGAGACACACACTACCGGAGCTTTGTCACTGCTGCTCTGGGTCCTAGCGAGGCTTTGGAGTCCGGAACTAGCAATGGAGGGTGCAGAGGCAGCCCTCTGGGCTGCCCTAGCGGCCTCAGCGAGCTTGGATCCAAACCGCTCCGGCTTTGTTGCGGAGGGGTCTGGCTTCTCAGCCAGCCCAGGCCAGGAAGCCCTGAAGGTTCAGGCGAGCAGGGTGCCGGGGTGGGCGCGGGGCCGTGGCCTCTCCCGAAGCAGCTGTTGGCGAGCACCAGGCTGGGAGGCGCCGCCGGTGACGGCACCTCATGAAACATTGATGCTCGGCGGCCGCACTGCCATCTCCCGGCACCTTGCGCCCGAGCGGCTGCCCCGGAGCCCCGCAGCTGTAGGCTGCCGGGCTCGGCTGCTCCAGCCCTTGGTCTCCCCAAGGACTGATCAGCCCTGCCGGCTTGCTCCCTCCCCTATCTGGCAGCCCCTAGAGCGGCAGCCTCGGAAGTGGCGCCTGAGGGGAAGCAGGAGCGTGTTGGGTCAATTGGTTTCCCACACCAGGCCGCTGGCAGAGGGTTATCTGGCCTTGGGTGACAGCGGCAAACCGGTTGCCTTAGGTGGACGGGGGAGGGGGGAGGGGCAGGCCCCCAGTTGGCCTCAATTTCCAATGGCCACCAGCCCTAGGGAGCGCAGGGGGCCACATGGTTAAGCTAAGGCCTTCCTTTACCCTAGAGGAGCAAGGCTACCGCTGGAGAGTGTGCAGGCCAGGGGGTGGACAGGGGCTGCTAGAATGTGTCCTCTTGTGGTCGTCTCCCCTTTCCCTATCAACCCAGCCCCAGGGGAGGTGTGTGTTTGTGGGGTGGGGGGGTGCTCCTCCAAGCTGGGCAAGTGGTCGAAGGTTGCCCCTCCCCAACCACCCTCCCCCTCCAAACTCGGGTCTGTCCTCAAACTTCAGTGGTTGCCAAACTCTGTTCGGTGTACGCTCCCGGCCAACGTACAAGACCGGCTCCCTCCCGCAGGCTGAGCAGGAAGGGGGAAAGACTAGAGTCTTAAAGCCCGGGCTAGACCGTCACCCTGCAGCACTCGGGGAAACTCCGACTAGACCCCGACTAAACGGAAGTCGGGCTCGACCCCTCACGTGCCAGGTGGGAAACTGAGTCCAGGGAGATAAAGTGCACCGGAATCAGGCCAGGACCCGCGGAGACTTCGTCGCAAGCAGCCGGGTCTCGGCTTCCAACGCACGCACGCTTCCCGGCCTCCGACCCCGGCTACAAGCCCCGCCGACCCCTGCCAACGCCCCGGGGACGGCCGGGACCCCTAGCCGAAGGGACTGCGCGCCGCCCCCTCCTCGCTAGTCCTGGCGAGCGCCTCGATTCCCCTCCCCCCCTTCCCGCCTCCCCGGCCCGTGTCCCCGCCTTCCCCGCGGGCGACGGGCGGCGGCGGCGGCGGGTGGAGCGGGTCGAGCCGAAGCAGCCCGGACCTCGCACGCTGGGATGTAGCGAACCAGCCGGGCCGAAGCTGCGCGCGGAGCCAGAATCGCAGCTGGATCCCTGGCCCCTGCCGGAGTCGAAACTTAAGCCAGAGTCCGCGGCGAGCGAGCCCGGAGCCGACAAGCCGCAGACGCAGCGCAGCCCAGGTGGGGTAAGAGACGCGGGCTTAGGGGCTTAGGGGTCTCCGCGACGGTGGACTCAGGGAGGTGGTGGCCGAGTGCCACGCTGTGAGCTCCAGGAGTTTGTGGGGCACTGGCCGCGGCGCAGATCAGAGCGCATCGCCGGGCAGGCCGGGCGCCATCGAGGCAGCGCGAGGAGCGCTTTCCTACCGCCAAGGCGCGGTCACAGCCGCGGTCGCCAGGCGCTGCCTCGCCTTACAGTGGGTCCATCCCACGCTTCGGCCTCGGACACCCTAAGAAAACAGAACTGTCAGGGGCGCGGACCCAGACTGGAAAAGGGCACTGCCTGGATGCCCGTCGCTGCCCCTCGTGGCAGTGCGGGCCGTAGGGGTCCTCTGGGAAAACACTTGGTGTTGGAGGCCAGGAGGGCCGCCTGGTAAAAAGCGCCCACTCCCCTCGGCTGCGCCAGGGGTGGAGGTTCCTGGGTCAGTGAAAGCTCTGGCACCTCTGTATGGCAGCGGCTTGAGTTTATGCTTCGTGTCAAGAGGGTATTTTTCCCAAACGAAACCGCTTCATTCGTTCGTTTGTTCGTTCTAGCAACTATGCCCCAGAAAAGCAACAGATATCTGTAGGCTCTTTTTGAGTGGACCCTGGTGACCAGCGATAGTGCTGGGAGGAACCCCCAGCCCACTGTGGCCTGCCATTGCCAGCTCGGGTCTAGCGTTCCCTTAACCCTAAGAGAAGACCCAAATGCTCTCTACAAAATCCAATAAAGACATCCCCCAGCTTCTCCAGGGTTTGGTTGTTGACAAACGGTTCTGAGCACATAGCCACTTCTCTAAATCGGAGTCTTGCCATTCTAAAATTGAGAAGCCTACTAAATCGGAATGATTTGGGAAGGGCCGTGGACTGTAGAAATGGGGAACACGGGCTGGAATCCTGGGTTCCTGGGTTTCGGAATCCTGGTCTCCAGCTTTTCTGACTTAGGAATCGCTTAATCTAAGAATGTATCAGTTCACTTTTCTGAGAAACTAAGGCTGGGATCTCTTGGCATACCAATATCCTCTGACAGCACCCACCCACCCCTCCCGGGATCCCCCGGCCAGAGGGCACCCCCAGGCTGCTGTCCACTGGCTGACTATAGCCGGCTAAGGTGATGGCAGAAGCTACAGGCAGCAGAAGCAGCACAAGACAGGGGCTGGCTGGCCTTCTGCCCTTTCCTCAGGCTACTCTGGGGCTCCTCATCTCTTGTGGGAAAAGGAAAGAGATGGCTGGGGACACGGAGAACAGACTGCCTGGACTGTGGGATGGAAAGGCGGAAAGGCGGCAACTGTGGACCTTACAGCCAGGCTCAGAGTGACTTTCTCCCTGGAACCCGGCTGCTGGCGAGAGTAGACTGTGGTACCGCAAAAGCTACCCCCTTCCCAGACTATTTCCCAGCCGTGTGGCCAGCGGCTGCCGGTTTCCTGGCCTTCACCTCCCCACCGCTCAGCCACTCGCAGGAACCCGATCGCACCCAGTGATTTAGCCATGAGGCTGAGGCTTGAGTCCGCAAGGAGGGTGCTGCCAGAATTCCAAGTCCACTTTCCCATCAGTGCCCCACGCAGCTATCCCACCTAAATACAACTCGGCTCTCATAGCCAGGGCAGGCTGGGGAACCCAACTGGCATGAACCCTGGGCTGGGGTCCTGGAAAGCCTGAAGAATGGAATGAGACCATTCTGGCCCCTACCTGTACACCTTTTTTTCTCCTTTGCCCAGTAATTGCTTATTTTCAAAGAAACAAGAGCTTTTATTAGGGAGAAGGTGTTAGATCAGGCACAGGAGGTAGGTGGTCCCCGCTGCACTCCCAAAACTGGGTTTTCTAGTTTGAACTTCTCTGCGGACTAAGAGGCTTAGGGCTGGAATGTCCCGGAGAGTCATGGATGGCCCCCGGGGCGAGCCATGGCACATTCTTTCCCTTTTCCTAAAATCCCTCCATTCTGACGCAAAGATTAAGGGCCAGGTACCAGTACCCTGGGTGAGCTAAAGGATGCCCCCAAGAGGACCCTCTAAACAACCTTCCCAGAATACATTATTAAACCATTCTTGGGCACCAAGTCTGTTTTGAGGGAGCCAGCCCCAGGAAGGGTCCCTGCGGTAACTAATTCAATCCCCACAACAGCCCAGGGTCCTCTGCTCAGCCTAGCTAGGACTCTAAGCTCCAAATTTCCTGCAAGTTACAGAATCATTGCGGGTCTGGGTGGCCTTCAGGGACCAGGAGGAGAGCACGCGGTTCCAGCTGCAGGAAGCCTCTTTCCTCCTCACCTCACATCCCACCATCAAGTGAGCGAGAGGCTAAAACAGCAGGTAGGGATGCTGTCACAAGTCAAACACATAAACTGAGGCACACTGCAGGTCAAGCCGTCAAGCCTCACCCAAGGTCTCACAGCAAAAACAGGGAACAGCCCAGCTCTTGTGAAAGAGCTACCTCTTGTCCCGTGTTTATGTGTGAAGTATCTGAGTGGGCAGGAAGCCCCTACCCTGCCCGGGATAGTGGCCGGCGAAAGGTGAAAGGTGCGGGCTGGGGAAGAAGAGTGTCCATTTCCCTTCCCTGCCAAAGCCCGAGATCAGGCCGGAGCTTCCAATTCCTTGTCCCCCTGTTCATACAGCACTGCCTGTAGCCAGAACACCCTCCTCCATGCCCCCACTAGTCCCAGCCCCATTCTGGAGGTCCCGGTTCCCAGGGACATGGGGCTTTGCCGGCAAAGATGTGAGGGGCTTTGCCACAGCAGCCATCGAGCTTACAACAAGCAGGAGCACACCACAGGTGGCCCCTGGCCAATAGCTAGATCTGCAGTCGCATGCCAGAGAGGGTCTAACTCCACAGACCCTCTGAAGGGGGGGGCTGTGAAACCCAGCCTCTGCATGCCCACGGACAGACCACTCTTTCCGGGTCCCCACCAGAGGTCACAGCGCTTCATCTGCCACTTGGCGTGCTCACGACACATCTCCCACAGCCGCCAGTTTTTGTGTCAAAGAACATGAGACCGTGGACCTCAGCAGCCTAGCTGTCACGTATGTGGCTGTCTCCAGCATTGCCGGGTGGGTGCGTGTCTGTGTGTACCCAGCACACCCCTCCAGACAGGCTGCACAGAGCGCATGTGTGGAGGGCTCTCCCCAGGGTGCCACAGCACCTCAGCTCCTTCCTCCTTGACAGGAGGTATCTGCTGCTGCGGGAAACTCAGCTATCAGATGTGGTAAGAGACGGCAGGGAGGGTAAAAATGTTGAACACCTCTGTTCCCTGTGTCCCCATCCCACTCCCCTCCATACCAAGACTAACTTCATCCTAGGCATTTCAACCTGGATACGTTCCCTTTGGGAAGAAAAGGCAGGAGTGGCTGAGCCTCCCTTTGATGAGTCTGGGAATACACCATTCCTCTGGTCTCAGACCTCAGACCCTGCCCCCGGTGGCCATAGGCACCCAGTGGGCCGGGATCTAAGGAACTGTGTTTCTGCCCAGAGCTGGGACTGGGAGGCAGGCCTGGTTTCTCCCTGTGCCCACACCTGAGCTTGCCTCCAGTTTTCACCAGCGAGCTCAGCCTGGGGCCTGGGTGCCTGCTTGTGATGGGGAGGGGGGGAGAGGGGAGGGTGAGGGTCTGATGGCAATGTCTGCAGAATGTCCCAGAGGCTGACAGCCTGCACCGTCAGTCCCAAACAGAGCCCCCTAGGAGGATGTGAGGATGCAGTGGGTGCTGGGGTGAGGCACTAGGCCTAGAGAGTAAGACAGTGCTCCCCCAGGTCACTGTCCTGCACAGCACTCCTGTCTGGTGGAACTGGCCAGCTAGTCAGGGGCAGAGATCAACTGGTTGTGACCCGAGGGACAAGTCAGAGTTGCCACCAAACACCCCAGCTGGAGCCTACTTGATCTGAGGTCTGGGGCCAGTTAGCAAGTATTGAGCAAAATTCTTCAACAAACTTCACGAAGGTGGGAAGACTCAAGGAGGCGATCACAATGGGGGTGGAGGTGGAGTAAGTTCTTGACCAGTGTCCATCCAGTGCCCTCCAGTGTTGCAGCTTGGCTACCCCTTTGTGGGAGAGCAGCACAAAGAGGAAGTCGAGGTACGTGTCCTCAATGTGACCCTAGGCTGGGAGACAGCAGTCACCTGGCCTGCCAGGCCTGAGCCAGCAGCTCTGGGGTGCTACAGCAGAGGCCTGAGGTCATTGCAAACCTGCCCTGAAGCGGGTAGAGACCCTCTCGGTGACTGCCAAAGCCCTGGCCAGTCCCATTTGGCATGATGGAAGGAAGAGCAAAGCAAGGGGAGAGCGTCCTACAGAAGCGACTGTGGGGCCTGACTGTGGGGCTCTTGGGGGTCTCTGGCTGCACTCGCCAGCGGCCTGGTGCCAACAGAAACGTTTCGTCTGATTAGAAGCCATCAGTTCTATCCCAATCCCGGAAAATTGACTGCGGTGCAGAGAGGGAGGCCTGCGAAGCGGCCTTGGGGGAGAGGGTCCAAGCTAATTAGGAAGCAGCATCCGGGGGCCCATTAGAGCGCTGGCTGCTGTCACTCAGCCGGGCTCAGGTCCCAGGAGGAGAGGCCGAGGAAGGAGGGGCCAGCGGCCCCTCGACGGGGACGCCGCTGGGAGCTGCCGGAACGCGCCCCGGGCTCTGCCCCCGCCCTGGCGCGGGCTCCGCGGCGCCCGCTCGCTCGGTGCTGTCCTGCTCGGTGAACATTCACTCATCCCGGGCAGTTCTCGCCCGGGGCCGAGGACTTCGAGGCGGCCCAGACAGGAGTTGACTCTGAGCGAAACAAGTCATTAGGGGCTTGAGGTGGGCACGAGCCGCACGGGACTCGCAGGCCAGATGCGTTTCTTTTGTGCGGCCGAGGGAGAACGCGGTGTGTCACCGGGGAAGG
>NW_004567122.1:25791633-25814980 GCF_000260355.1 Condylura cristata | reverse complement strand
CCCCGGCCCCTGGAGCGCCCGCCGCGGTCCCCGCCTCCATGGACGCCTTCAAGGGGGGCATGAGCCTGGAGCGGCTGCCGGAAGGACTCCGACCGCCGCCGCCGCCGCCGCCGCCGCACGATATGGGACCCGCCTTCCACCTGGCCCGCGCCGCGGATCCTCGCGAGCCACTCGAGAACTCCGCCAGCGAGTCGTCCGACACGGAGCTGCCAGGTAAGCGCGGCTCCCCGCGCGGGGCGCTCGTAGCTTGCCCGGGCGCGGGGCGCTCGCAGCTTGCCCTGGCGCAGGGCGCGGGGAGCCGGGAGCAGGGCCTGGCACCCGCGCCGCACAGTCAAGCTCCCTCTACGCCCCGGGAACGTCGGGATCTCTCCTTTTCCCATTCTTGACCTGACGGTGAACGCGGACAGTTAACGCTTTACGAAGCGGAATTTTAGTGCTTCACAAAGGCACTTGCACGCGGTCATCACGCACCGAGGCGCACGGCTACACAAACCTGCAACAAGGAGGGTGGAACTGACAGCTCCTTTGGATGAGGAGTCTGCAGAATGGGAGGAGGGGGTAGTGGGGCGCTTGAGAGTTGGGTTTGCGCAAGTAGGTACCGTGGAGAGGAGCGGATCGGGATGGGAATGGGGGCGGTGGGCGAGGGAAAATGCCCACGGAGACCGAAAGGGGGACAGACACCCCGACAGATAAAGGGCGACAGATTGAGCGGGAGAGAGACCTAAGAGAAGAGGTGGACGGGAAAAGTCAGAAAAATAAACTTGCGGAACTGCCTCACGGAAAAGGCAGGCACGGAGACCCCCCGGAAAGGCGAGTGGGTCTAGGGGCGCGGCCCGCCTCCGACAGGCCGGGCCCGAACCTTGATCGCGGGATCCCGGCCCCACGTGCGTCGCCGAAGCCGGGAGCCGCCCGACCGCGCAGCCAGGGCTCCGACCCTGCTCGGGCACGTCTCTCGCGGTGCCTTTTTGTCCGAGCTCAGCGTTTTCTCCCTCAGCTCCGAGCTGGGCTGGAGGGTGGGCGGCTCGGGCAAAGTCCTGTTGCTTATCCCTCTTGCCAGCACCGATCTCCCGGGTCTCCAAACGGCTCCCTCCATCGCCACCCTAACTTGGGGTCGCCGCTCCCCATTCCCAGGCCCGTGGCGCCTCTTCTGCGTTCATTTCTTAATCCGCCTCTGAGTGTTTCTCTACACGTTTTTAATCTCTATTTGTTTCTGTTTTGCATCCCTTAGTGACTTTCTCTGAGAGGTTCTGTTTGCTTGGTTAAAAAACAATCTGCGCTGACCTATATACTTTTGTTTTCAAAAGTTTTAAGCATGGTGCTTGGCTGGTTTTTATTTTTAAAACCCAGAGAAATGTGGTTTCCTTTTATAAAAACCAAATGTATGAAGATAAATTTAAGATTTTAAAACTATTTTTCGATTTAGAAAGAATTGTTGTACCTTGGATATTGCTTTGGAATTTGAAAATTCTTCACACGATGATATTCTTCGGGAAGTTTTTAAAAGTCAAACCAAAATGGCGCGTTTCTCGGGGATTTGCTTAAAATTCATTTAAAGGATTATTTTGGGAATTTAAATTATCTAACTATAGTTCTGTTTCCCTGGAATTTAAAAATTATCCCTAGATGGGCATTACAGAGACATTTAAAAGTCTTGTTTACAACCTACTTTTTTTTTAATCCAAAAGAAATTAATGCCTGTGTCTGCATGAAGTTTACACTTGCACTGCGCAGTATTTAGTTAGGGGTGTTTTTGCAAGGTTTCTCTGGCTTCTAAATTTGCATTTGTTCTGTGTTCCCACCTGCCTCCTTTGGAGAGTTTGTGACCCTTTCTGTGTTGTCAGGCCTGAAGCTCTGAGACAGTCTCTGCTTTGGTGTTTTGTTTTTAAATTTCGTTTTATGTTTCGATGTTTCTGTGGCTGCATGTGTTTTATGGAACTTAGAGAGAAAGCAGCTAGAGCCCCAGCTCACCTAGACAGAGTCTATCTGTCTGGACTTCTGGGCTGGGATTTTCTGGGCCTTGGGACTCCAGGCTTGGAGCTGAGGCCAGGAACCCCACTGTGTGTGCCTGCCCAAAGGGACTGCCACAGACCCCTGGGGAGAAGAAAGTGGAAGGGTTCGGATCACTCGCTGGCCCTAGCTTCACTGACCAAGCAAGCTTCAGGCTGGGAAAACTTGAACCTGGTTCAGTAAAAAGCAACCCCACAGATTTAGATCCCCGAGATCCCATAGCAAAATTGAACATTTGTGGTTAACATCAGCAGTAGTGCTTGAGAGGAAGCTGAGTTTGGAAGGTAGGCCCGCAGCTGCACCTTGGGGTTTCTCCTGGGCGTGTCAGACCAGAGGTGACTACTAACTTCCAGGACGACCTATTTCCAAGGGGGCAATTCCAGGGTTTCTGGTGGGAGAAAGGGCTGCCAGCTCTGGTGGCAGGCGCTTCGGTGGAACCGGGACGGGGCGCAAAAAGGTATAAACCCGGTGTGACTGCCCGGTCCTGCCTGATTCAGAGAAGGAGCGCAGTGGGGAGCCCAAGGGGCCAGAGGACAGCAGTGCTGGTGGCGTGGGGTGTGGTGGCCCAGAGGACCCCACCAAGAAGAAAAAGCAGAGGCGGCAACGTACGCATTTCACAAGCCAGCAGTTGCAAGAGCTGGAGGCTACCTTCCAGAGGAACCGCTACCCGGACATGAGCATGCGGGAGGAGATTGCTGTGTGGACCAACCTCACAGAGCCACGAGTGAGGGTGAGCTGGGGGCACGCCTATGGGGACCCAAGCTGAGGGCTGCAGGCCAACCTCACCGCAGCTTGGACCCAAGCTCAGACTTTCACCCTACCCACCACTCAAACCTGCTCCCTCCCTGCACCAGAGATCCCGCTAAGGCTCCAGTTCACCCAGTTGCTGCCAAGCATTTGGCCAGTACCGTCCCTCGGCTGATACCACCTCAGAACCCGCTGACCTACTTGGGGTCTCTGACTCACCCTTGGGATCTACTGCAGCCCCAGGGACTTTTCTATGTCCTGTACAGCTAGAAAGCGGGACTCAATCAGCTGTTACCACCTTAGGAGTAGAGTATTCCCTCTGCTGGGGACCTGGGAGCTGTTTGGCGCCTTCCCCTGAAAACGAAAGGGAAAGGCAGGTCCTGCCCAGAGAGAAGAATAGAAAGTGCCCAGCTTTGGGGAATCTCAGCATTAGTACCATCTTCTCCTAGCTTCTCCAGAATCTCAGAATATTCTCCACCTGAGTTGTCCCCAGCCATTGAACCCGTCACTTGAATGTTTTCCCTAATATTTTGGGGGGAAAAGAGGGAGGAGGACTGGCAGTTTTAGGGGAACAAGTCACCCTCCGGCTAGGTCCCTGTTGGGACCCAAGCACAAAGTGCATCCTCCCAAAAAAGAAAGTTTTCCCTGTCAGAGCAACAAAAAATATCTCTTCTCTGGGTGTGTAAGCAATCAGTTATTAGAAGCATGTAAGACTAAAGTCCCACCTGGCTGCAGACTATCTGCTGTAACCCCAGCCCCCCACCCCTTGTCCAGCCCGATGGGACTGGCAGAAGACAGTACTCAGTAATCCTGAACTCACTAATCCAGCCTGGGTTTATGGTGGGTGGGGTGGGGGGCCGGAATTAAGCAGTGGTAGAGCTGGGGACTGGAGAAAGTTGAGATGGTGGGGGCGGGGGTCCTGCTAGTTACTTTAGGAAGCTGGGGGGGGACTGGGGAGAGCAGTAGGCATGCAACAAAATAAGGATCCACAAGGACGAGGAGTTGGGAAAGAAGAGGTTCGTTCTTAAAACTTTTGTGGCAGAAAATGAAGGGGGAGATTGGAGAGAAACTAGAAAGATGTGAAAGGAAATTAAATATTTGCACAAAAACATATTTGGCATATATTTAGGCAGCAGGAAAGAAATGAAGTATTTAAGGGAGCAGTAAAGCGATCATGCATTTGAGAAAATAAAGCAAACTATTTAAGAGAAACAGTGAAGTTCAGATATTTGAAAAAAGGGAGGAGGTATTTGGGTAAGAAATGAAAGAATCAAAAATGGGGATACAAAAAGCATGGATTGTTGAAGGGAGAAGAAGGTGATTCGGATAGCCGGTGGACCCAACGAAAATAAACATTTGGGGCAGAAATAAAAATATCAAATTTTGGCAATACAGATGTAAAACAGACTATCTGAGGAACGAAAAATTGAAGATTGGGAGTAGTAGTTGAGGGAAATACTGCGTTCCAGGGAAGAAAAATACCTTTTGTACTCAAGGTAGAAGGAAATAGGCTGGAACATTTAGGAGACAGATGGGAACTCGTTTGGGGGAGAAGAAAGAAGATGGACTGGTTGAGAGAAAGAAAACGAGCATTTCATTAAAACAAAAGTAGATCTGTAGTAAGAAGAAAGCGGATTTAATTTGGGGAAGAGGATAAAAATTACAAAAAGGAAAAGACTTAATATTTTCAGGGAACAGGAAAGGAATCATTAAGGAGCGAAAGCAGGGGCGGAAATGTCCAAGAAAAGAAACGATATTATGAAAGGGGGGGGGTTGTTGGCGGGGACCTTCCCGCCCTCGGCAGCCCTGACCCTTCTCCTGCCCCCTCCCCCAGGTCTGGTTCAAGAACCGGCGAGCCAAGTGGCGGAAGCGCGAGCGTAACCAGCAGCTGGACCTGTGCAAGGGCGGCTACGTGCCGCAATTCAGCGGCTTGGTGCAGCCTTACGAGGACGTGTACGCCGCCGGCTACTCCTACAACAACTGGGCCGCCAAGAGCCTGGCGCCAGCGCCGCTCTCCACCAAAAGCTTCACCTTCTTCAACTCCATGAGCCCGCTGTCGTCGCAGTCCATGTTCTCGGCACCCAGCTCCATCTCCTCCATGACCATGCCGTCGAGCATGGGCCCGGGCGCCGTGCCCGGGATGCCCAACTCGGGCCTCAACAACATCAACAACCTCACCGGCTCCTCGCTTAACTCGGCCATGTCACCGGGCGCCTGCCCGTACGGCACCCCCGCCTCACCCTACAGCGTCTACCGGGACACGTGCAACTCGAGCCTCGCCAGCCTGCGGCTCAAGTCCAAGCAGCACTCGTCGTTCGGCTACGGCGGCCTGCAAGGCCCGGCCTCGGGCCTCAACGCGTGCCAGTACAACAGCTGACCGCCCCGCCGGGCTCAGGCGCCCGCGGCCGGGCGGCCCGGGGCGGGGGCGGCGGAGGACGCACGCAGGGCCCCGGCTCGCGGACCTCGCGCCTGCGCAGCCCCCTCCTCCCGCCCCACGTCCGGGTAGGTTTTGTGTTCGCTTTTCTGGGCCCCACGCCGCCCTCAAAAAAAAAAAAAAAGAAAGAAAAAAAAAAAAAAGTTTAAAAAAAAAAAAACGAGACAAGACAAAAGCTGTCGGAGAAAAGTGCCGCGGAAAAACGGATGAGTTGCAATTTCCCTCGGGATGGCGCGGGTGGTGTGTTCGCTCCCCGGGGCCCGGCGGGTCACTCGGCAGAGCGGAGGCCGCGCGGGAGGCGAGCGCCGAAACCGGGGCGGCCCGGGGAGGACGCCCCCGTAGCCCGCGTTCCCGCCGGGCCGGGCCGGGACTGAGCGACCGCGCCGGTGAACTGGACGCGCGCGGAGCTGAACGATCCCTCCCCGGCCACCCGTAGGAACCAAGACTCCCCCTCCGAGCCGGGCCGGCCGAGCATACCTTAGCTCGCATCGGATCCGAGTTGGGGCGGCCTCGAAGGTGCCCAGTCCGGGATGGGGGCGCGCCGTGGAGCCGCGCCGGCCCCGGCATGCCCCGAAGAGCTTTCGCCCTCCCCACGCCCCGGATTTCTATTTTAAGGCCACGGAGCCGCAGCTGGCCGCGCGGACGTGGCGGGGGGGATCCAAAGGGTTTGCCGCAGGGCACCCTAGTCCCCGAGCCTGCTGCAGGCCCAAGCCCTCTGCTCTGCTCCCGGGCAAGGAAGTGGTCCCCTTGTCTCGGCGAAGAACCCCCTCCTCACCGCCGTGCAAGAGTCGAGCCGGGAGAGCTCGGGCGCGGCCGGGGCTCCGCGCCGCGCCCACTTTGCACACCCGCTCTCCGGCCCGCTCCCCTGTTTACAGCGTCCCTGTGTATGTCGGACTGACTGTATAGAATTATAAATCTGTCTATATCGACTTGTCCATGTACGTCTATTAAAACCATAGTACGAGCGTGCTAACCACTGCCGAGCCCCGACTGCTTCTTTCGGCTGAGAAGGGGGGCGGATGGAAAGGGAACCGACCACCCAGACCCTGAGGGTAGGCGGGAAGGGCTCCGGAGATCCAGCCCGAGGCCACTTACCCGCTTCCCCACCGAGGACCCAGACTCGGCCGGACTAGCTCCTGTGTGGGCGCCGCCGCCGCCGGCAGCGCCCAACTGGCCTCTCTGCGCTCCGAACCCCGGCGGCTGAGCCGCTCAGCCCGGTGGCGTGGCGTCGCGGCCGTCTTAGTTGAGACCCCAATCTTTGGCCCTCGCCGCCACCGGGCTCCGTCCGAAGACTCTTTCCCGCCGGTCTGTGATAACCCTCGGGGCCCAGCGGCCCCGGCACACTGCATTCAGGGACGTCAGGGTGGGGCTGTCTTTACTTCTCTGGACCTAGTATTCCCACCTTGGAAACCTGCGGAGACTGTTCCAAGAACATTGAGGGTTCCTCCAGCGTCCACCCGGGGCCTCCCTCCAGCATTTCCCTGTGCTGCCCCCATGCTTCTAAATCCATCCAGGCACAAAAGGCTGAGCCAAAGAAAGTGTCCATCACACAATTCACTTCTCACTTCCTTTTCCTACCAATTTATGGAAAGCTGTCTGGCCACCTCTCCCTCCCCCAGCTTTTGGGAACTACTGAACAAGACCAGCCTGTAAACTGCCTGTAAAATTCTGCTTCCCTTAAGTAAGTCATTTCTAATGGCAAAACAAAATGTTTGCAGCTGCATTGCTGGAGGAAGGAGGGGTGGGTGTGCTAGGTTAGAATCACCTTGTGATGGCCACTGGCACTGCCCTGGAGCTGCTCTCAGGCAGGCTATAGCCGGGAGTGGGGCATCATCACTGGCTGAAGCTTGGGCTAGTAGCTGGAGAGCCCTGTGAACACATTCTCAAACCAGGTCAACACTGCCTCTGAGTTAGAGCCTTGTCTTGATTACACAGATGATGGACCCCAGGCTCCGGCGTGCTGTGCCACTCACTTGGGTCAAGACGACTCAACAGTCTTTAAAAGCCAGATATCTTTGCACTGGCTCTTCATGAGATGAGGAGTAAGGACAGGTCTTTTCTGGAGATGGACCTGCCTGCTGGCGCAGAACTTGGAATGTGGGGTTCTGAGAGGAACAGTCAAGATACACAAGCTGGAGGAGAGGTGGGGAGAAGGCAGGCAGAGGGGGGGCTGGAACCAGATCACCCCTCCCCCAATAGCTCCAGTCCAGAGCTCTGACCCCTCACTCTGGAAACATAAACACAATCACATCTGGACTCGGAGTATGTCCCCCAGCCTCACACATCTGCCAAGGTTAGGGGGCCCTGGTCTCAGTTGAGGGCAGGAGGCATGGAGACCTAGGAGGTGGGGCCTGACGGAAGTGGAGGCAGACAGGGCTCTCCTGAGAGTCAGGTCCAGCTCCAGGTGAGAGGAGCCAGTGAGGGGCAGCTGAGATTCCTTGCGGCTGTGGGACCACATGTCAAGCAGCTGCAGGCCGGTGGAAGGACAGGAGCAGTCCCAGAATGAGCCCCTCATCCTTCAAAGACAGTGGTCAACAAGGCTGAGTGTAACCCAGCCTCAGCCCGCCCAGCCACTCCCTGCAGCTGCTCTGGCTGGCGCTGAAGGCAGTCACCCACCTTCCCAACTGCACCACCTGCATGGCCATCTCTGGAGGCACTGAGGAAGATGCTGGGCTCTGAAAGCCAAGTCCTCTGAAAACGGCAGAAAAGCACTAGTCCTCTCTGCCTGGAGAAAACAGGAAGGGTGTCATTCCTTCCACATGGTCTTCCTGCCTGAGGTGCCGGCATCTAGCAGTGGAAAACAGACACTGCCCCTGCTCCATGCACAAGTAAACAAACACATGTATAATTACAAACCTGGCTGAGTGCTTTTGAAGAAAAAGGAGCAGGGTGCTATAAGAAAAACGAAGAGTCCTGCTTAACAGGGTGGCCAGGCAAGGCCGTCCTGAGGAGGTGGCTGTGCCTGTGTCCGGTGGCAAGCACTACCATCCAGCCAGCCCCATCAGGATGCACTGTCCTGTACAAAGTGTATCCTGCCACCCCTCACTGAACAGCCCCTGTGCCTATACTCAAAGCTCTGAGGAAGGGTTCCCATTAACCTACTTCCCTGATGAGGCTTTCAAAGGGTAGGTCATCCGCCCAAAGGCCACATGGCAGCAAGTGATGGGTTTCATTGCCCACTGGATACCTTTTGCAATGGGCTACCCCTTGCCAAGCACTACAGGCAACAAGGAAGTGGGGTCTGGAAAAGATTTTAACTTCTACTAACACAGGACTACCCCTAGGAAATAGTCGAGCAGATTGATTCTTTCTTGGTCCTGACAAAAGTCCAAAGGGGTGGGTTTAAAGGCCAAGAATTATGGACAGGTGAGCAAGAGGCTGGCGCCCAGCACTTGTTTACAGGCACAGTGAAGAACCGATGGTAAGTGGAATGAGCCACTGGGCACAACCCCCAGATCGCCTGGCCACTGAGGGAGAGAAACCAAGTCACCTCCCATAGCTTTCCAACCACAGCCAGGCTGCAGGCCTCCCCAGAGCCCCAGCATCCCAGAGGCCAGCTACCACAGTCATCTGAGGGGGAGGGGGAAGTCACAGCTGGAAGATTTGCCTCAGAGGGAGCATGCCCAGGGATGTTGTGCCTTAGAGATGGTGCTGTGTAGACCTTCAGAGCCCCAGCCCTGAGCCTGTGGCTCCCCTGTGAGTGAGCAGTGGGACCTCAGTCTCCAGGAGGCGGACCTGCACAGAGCATGAGGGCAGCTCGCCAGCCATGCCATTTCCGGGCCAGTTACTTGGCTTTGGCACCCACAGGAGCCCTCACTGAAGTCTTGGAGACAAGGGTTTGAGTCTGGCTTCACCTCTTAGTTGCCCTGGAGATTTAATCATCTTTCTTCAGCCTGTTTCCTCTTTCAGGGTGAAACAGTCACTTCACACGTTGTTTAAGGAATTCAATGAGACAATGCACCAGAGGGGTTAGTTGTACCATTTATATTAGTAGAGCAAGTGTTCAATAAATGGTTATTGATGTATTGCTATCAGTGTTAGTAAAGTGAAACATGTCAACTCTCTTTCCACCTCAATAATGACACTTCTCTCAGTTTCTCAACAGGTCATTTCTAAAAATGTCGTTGTGTTTTCCTGCGGGGCCACTGGCTGACATGAATGTGAGTTGTGACCGACAGTCCTTCTGACTCTCCACCCCACTTCACCTTCCCTGTTCCATCACACACACCCCGGAACTACCTCTTCTCAGTAAGCCAGCCAGTGTCCTTGGGTGCAGTCTTCCCAGTATCCTCTGTGGGAGACCCTGAGGCACCAGGCCCTGCTATCCAGTAGGCCAAGAAGGAGTGGGTGCTGGTACTCTGACAAGAGAGCCATGGAAGCAGAGGGGGCGCTCAACTCAAAATTCTCCTGTAGGGTCTCACTAGCACATAAGATGAAGGGTTACCTCATCTGCTAGAGAGCTAGCCTTGGGTTCCTTCCAAGTGGGTGCCAGGTCAAGGGACTGGCTGCCATGGCTTATCCTGGAAGAAGCTGGAGCTTCCAGAGAACCGTAGCTGGTCCAAGATGGCACAGCTCATGGGGGCTGTCAGGACTTGCACTCTGGCCTTCTGACGGGGTCCACGCTCCCATTCATGGCACACACACTAGCCTGACACGAGCTGCATTAGAATGAGCGAGGTCATGAGGAAATAAAGTCGATAAAAATTCACAGCTGTGTTCTGGGAGAGAGAAAGAAAAGGCACCAGACCTTTCCTGACCCAGCTCACCAGACTCTGGGAGAGCAGCAGAGAGCACAGCGACAACAGGGCCTCAGGAGTGTCGCATCTACCAGTAGGTCTGACACTAGCTTGGGGCGGAAGCCGCAGGACAGAGTGGCAGGTGGGAGCACAGGGACACATCCTGATAAAGCTCCTGCAGGTCTTCCCGGAAGATCAACCGTTAAGTCCAAACCCTGGCCTCAGTATTACAAGTTTATTTCCGAGATGGATGTTTCCAATCCGCTATCCTCCAGAAGCCGTCCCAAGACTGCAGACCCTGCTCAGCCTGGACCTGCTCTTCACTCTTGTGTCACCTCTGCAAGGTCCTGGACCTTGCCTCTTGGTTGACTGGTGCTGCCAGAGCAGGCGTTCTCTGCGGGGCACTCAAGACTGGTGAGCAGGCAGGTCAGAAGGGCTGCAGTGCTGTGAAGCAGGCTGCTGCAGAAGCTGCCTGGGAGCAGGTGGAGCAGAGGGCAGGATGGCCCATGTGGAAGACAAAAGCTGCTCTGGCTGCCTTGGTCACAGGCCACACTGTCCCAGGTTATGCACTCTGTGTGGTTTATATCACTTACTAGTTTCTTTTTACTAGAGAGGAGGCTGAGGCTCAGGGACGTCAAGATATCTGTCCAAAGGCACGAAGCTTTAGGCACTAGTATCCGAGAGTGTCTGACTACAGAGCAGGTGTCTGCTACTAGGGGCACAGCCTCCTGGTGTCCAGGCCCGGGCAGTCGGGCAGGGTCACAGCAGTGGCAGAGAGCAAGGGTCTCCACACAAACAGGTACAGACAGCAACACCTGGAGAGCGCGTGTACACAGTGGGTGCTCAATAAATACTTTCTGAATGGAGGAATTAAGGGGCTATTTTTCCTTACTCCTCATTCCACAAAATATATCCTGGTCCTTTCTCCCTCTGCCCATCCTTTTTCTTCTTTCTCACCTCTCCCCTTCCACTGATTCCACAACTCCTTCTTAGCACAGGCAATTTGGCACTGCTTGGAAAAGTATACCTAAACAGCAAACCCCAGTTCAAAAATGGGCAAAGGGCTTGAGTAGACATTTCTCCAAAGAAGCTCTACAAATGACTACTAAGCACATGGAAAGGTAGTCACCTTCACCAGTTATAAGGGAAAGGTGAGCCGAAACCACAGTGAGACACCAGATCATCTATCTACTTGTATCCTGTGGCCTCAGGCCACATGCCAGGCACTGTCCCTAGCTACAACTGACACAAAACCAGACAATAACCAGTGTTGGTGACGATGTGGAGAAATTGTAACACTTGTGCCCTGCTGGTAAGCATATAAAATGGTGCAGCCACTGTAGAAAATAGTATGGTGCATCCTCAAAACGTTAGAATTACTATTCAAATGCAATCCAAAAATTCCATCACTAGGTATACAGGTATACATCCAAACAGCACAAGTCCAGGCACTCAAACATACCTGAACAGTACCATATCTTCATAGCAGCATTATTCACAACAGCCAAAAGGTGGAGCCACCCGGATCCATGAACAGATGGACAGAACGCCGTGTGTGCCTACAGTGGGGTGGACTTCGGCCTCTGAAAGGAAGTAAGTTCTTACCTGAGCTACAAGGTGGCATTCTGCAAAGTGAAACAAGCCAGGAGAAGGACAGCTGTTGTGATTCCACTTGCATGAGGTCCCTGGGATATTTAAATTCTAGACAAAAAACAGGATGGTGGCCTCAGGGCAAGGGTGGGAGAGATGGGCAGTCAATTGTTTAATGGGTGAGAGCTTCAGTTTGGGTGGATGAACGAATTCTGGAGATGGATGGTTGCACAAGTGAGAGTGCACCTGATGGCTCTGAACTGCACACTTGAAAAGTAAGACAGCAAATTTTATACTACAAGTTTTTTTTGCCACAATAAAAAGTCTGAAAATGTTATGCCCCTCGCTTATCCAGTGAGGCATGCTCAGGCTGGCACCAGGACTCCCAGAGCTGATGCTACCACCAGAGCTGGTCGGCTGACTACAGGGAAGCTTTTCACCATCACCCTCTCCAATTGGCAGCCCAGGGACAGCTGACCCCCAGCTGGCTCTCACCCCATTTTTCATACCTCTGTACAGCTTAGTAGTGAGGTCACATTAAGGAACCCCCTACTGAGTATCTACTATGCAGTCAAGAGTGAGCGGTGGGGTGGATGACTTCTCTGTAAGTGCAGCATGAAATTAAATAATAGGTTTACCACTGCCTTTTTTTTTTTTAATGAGTTTCTCTGTCCAAAAGCTAAGGCAAGTAGGCCATAAAACAGTAAATTAGCATAGCACCATTTTTGTTCTGGCACATGCAGAGAGACATTTCTGGATGAACACCAACTGTGATCACCACCTACCTTTGGGTAGTGGGAAATGGGGGATCTTTTTGTTTCCTTCCCAAAATTTTTGCCCTGAGCATGGTATTACTTTTGAAATGAGGGAACAGTATTTTATAAAACAATTCCAAGACCTGTGATCTGCAGGACCAGTGAATGGTTTCATCCCTTCTCTAGGGCATGTCAGCCCTCCAGATTTAGCTTGGGGGCATGCCAGGGTAACAGGTGTCAAGTCAGCTTTTACAGATTTTTTTACAGGAATGAAGTTTTTGTTTTCACATACAAATACATCCTTCTTAAAACAGCTGTCCAATTAGTAGGCGCCAACAGGAATGTGCAGAGAGAAGAATGAGCCGCATCGGTCTGCTACTGCGGAGGGAGTGCCACCTAGAAGCGGCCCTGGTGGGGGGAGCCCATCCGGGTGCAGGGTGCCCTCTTCGCCCTAGCTGCCCCCAGCATCCTCCAGCTCAGCCACCTACTCGCACCTCTACCTCGCCTTTGCACGGTGTGTGCCCGCCCGCCCTCCAGCAGCTCCTGGAATCTTTATTAAAGAGTTCCAAATGACCGAGGTTTTACTATGCTACTAAAAATAGTTGTGCTTACTTAGCCTATTTAATGAGCACGCTATTTCTCATTTTTCTGCCTGAGTAAACTGAAACATCATTCCAGAAATACATTTTTACTGAAATAGGAGGCTTGTTTTCTTCTTTGACTTTTCTCTTTCCCTTTCTTCCGACCTTTCCTCTCTCCACCATCCCTCTTAGCCCCCACCCTGACCCCTTTTTAAAATTTCAAAACATAAATGGGCAAGTAACCGTAATTTGGACTTGGCTTTCACGCAAAATGGACCAATTTTTTTAAGTGTGGTAATTTGTCCTGAAAATGGATATAGGGAGTCGGGCTGGAAAGGCTTTGAAGAATGGGGTTTTATGAGTGGAAAATGAGGCTGAGTGTGCGGGAATGCGCCTCGCTGCCTCTGTGCCTGCAATGGTGCGGGCACGTGCGATAATCACAGCTAATAGTGTCATTATTGTTATTATCACATTATGTTATTGCTATTCATCAGAATCTGACAAACCTTATTAACCCAGTTAATTGAACCAAGGGCTTAACATCCCAGTGACTTCGCAGAAAGTGCCTGGCAAACTCTCCAGGACACTGCAGCCACAGCCGAGGCCACTTTGCTTGCCAGGCTGTGGCAGCCGGCAAAGGTTTCCCCAAAGTGTTCCTGCCTGTGGCCTCTCTGGGAGCTTTCCAGGACACACTGGGGTGGCTGCTTCTCCCATACTTACTCCAGTCTCTTTGTGCATCCATCTCTCCCCCACCCTGTGGAGAAATCTAATAAAAGATATTTACACCAAAGAATTGTACACACACACACAAGATGTCGCCAAGACAACTCCTCCCCTCTCAGGCTGACACACCTGTTAGGTCACCCAGGCTAGTTCTGAGCACCAGCATACAATTCAAGCTGAACACCTGCTTTGTCTCAGGTGTAATGCCCATTGCTCCTAAGCTTCTCGACTCCCCCACAATCCATGAGGGTCTCCTCAGTCCCCCCACACGCCAGGTATCACCCCCCAAGTTCACCCAGCTCAACAAGACAAGGCGAATGATTAAGCCCAGGCTGGAGCAGGCACTGGGGGAAGCAGGGGCCTCTGAATTCTAGCCCTGGACAGGGCTCCTTCCTGGGGGTACAGCCTTCCTCATAGAGCCTGCGTCTCCCGCCAAATGGGCACTGACTGCCTGCTTGCTTCTCAGACTCAAAGAGACCATGGACATGACCACCATGTGTGGTTTTCAGGTGGACTACTGCTTCAGGGCGCAAAGCTGTCCTTCATCACCTCACCGGCCTCCTGCCACTGCCACATGCTGAGTAAGGAAGCTCTATTGGTCAACATGCCCATCCTCCCTCCAGAATCCCCTACAGGTCCCTGCTAGCCCCAAGGGTATTATCTGCTCCACTCACTTGGGGACAGTGGCACCCTCCAAAGCCTCAGCAGGGAGGCTGCACTGCTCCTGGGGTCCTCCACTGGGCCTGATGTCCATTTCCACTGGGCCCAGGTGAGTATGGCACAGAAAGGTCCCACCTAGGTCCAGCACAGCTCTAGAGAGTAAGGGCCGAGACCAGTAGATCACTGAACTCACAGCACCACCACTTACAGCTTCCTAACCTACCAGCCTCGGTTTCCTCACCTTCACAACAAGGATAAATGTGACAAGGAGCTTGTATTGTTAGGTGTGCTGCCTGTGACATAATAGGCTCAAATTGATCCCCTGGTCTCTGCTGCCCGCTTTCCCCTTCCCCCCTCAGGACTCTAAACACTGGCCTGGCTCTCGCACCCAGGTGTTAGCGTCCCCCTCACTACCGAGTGGCGTGGCACTGGGAGAAGTGTCTGTGGGTGGAGGAATCAAGATCTCATTTAAAGCCATGTATGAAAAGTTAAGAGGAGAACTCAAGGTTAACCAAAGCAATCAGGGAGGGCTTCCTGTCAGAGAGGGCCTGGCATTGAGTCTTGAAGGATAGGCAAGACTGGTACTGTGCAGGAGCAAAGGTGAAACTGACCCAGTGACAAAGGGGAGCCTTGGGAGACAGAATAGGGGAACCTTAAATGCCAGCAGAGGGGGACGAGGTTGCTCTCACAGAGGCTGCAGGGATCAGGTCTTCCTACTTCCAAACGGAACACTCCAGCCTCTCAGAATCTGGCTCCAATCTACTCCCCCCCCCACCCCCTTACACCACTCCCCACATGCAGGCAAGAGCCCACCTGCTTCTGTCTCTAAACCTTCCACAAGTGCCTGTCCCCTTGCTTTGTGTAAGTGGTTCCTTCAGCCCAGAAAGCATTCCCTACACCAGTTCAGGGGCACACATACCAGTACACATACACACTGATTAGCACTTTTTTCTAGGTGAAAATTGTATTGTTTTTCCTGACCATAAAGTGTGGCCCAACTACCTGAATTTTCCTAAGAAAAATCAGTCAAGCGTGGGGATAAAAAAAAAACAAGAGCATCGAAGCCGCTATTAATATGGTCATCCTGCAGATTCCCGACATACATGTGCTCACCTACCTTACACAAGCACACTCCCTACTATATGGATGCCACCATAGATGCCACTTTTCCAGTCAACTTACTATCACATACCACTTATTTTTATTAACATTTTTAACAGCCATGGTTGAGATTCATAAACATTTCTGCAGTCTCCTCAGCAATGGGGCGCTTAGTGAAGTTCTTATTTTCCTATTTTGCTTTTACTGTAACAGGCACAGTTGATACCCTTATCCATACACCTCTGTGCATCTGGCTCCTTAGGAAAGTTCAGGAAGCTTGGCCACACCTATGTGCTCTGAGGACGAGGGTGCCATGCTAGACCCCAGGCCCACTCTAAGGTTTGTCTATCTTCACCACCAGGCGAGAGAAAAAAAATGTCTGATTCCCACTCTGTGTGTGGTTTTAGTTCTCTGTGGTGTCAAGTACGTAGTTTTGCAAGTGGCTTTTCCACCCGATGACTCTTTCACTCCTCCTCTACTTGTTCTCTCAAGCGTAAGGTAAAATGACACTTTCTTGAGACCCCCTTGGGTGCCCACGCTTCCGGGCCTGCTGATGAGTTCCCCGGTGAGTGCAAGAGCAGGTGGAGGCCTGAAATGCCAAACCGCAATGTCACCAATGTCACCACCGCAGCAGCTGACCGGCGTGTGGGCTCGGTGCTGTGCACCACTGACAAGGCTGGCTCATCCGGCCTGCTGCACTCATGCCTGCCGAGCACATCCTGTCTGCAGCCAAGCCTCGTGTGGGCCTGCCTGCTTTACTGAAACCTTGGGCAGGGAGACTTTTGGGCCAAACCCCTCTTCTGCCCAGGCTGCAATTTCCTGGGCGCCACAGTCACCACCCCATCTGTACATACTGAGTGTTTCCAGCCGTCCTCTCCATTCCTGGCGTTCCTGGTGTTCCCAGTGCCAAGCCAGGAGTCACTGGGCCAGCAGATTCAGAGCCAAACCAGGCAGCAAGGAGGAGCCAGGGAACTGGCAGACTGAGGCCTGTCTGAGGGACCACCCTCCCCCTCCCAGAGCCAGGCACTGCTCAGGAGGAAACTATGGCCTACCTTTTAGAGTTCAAAAACTAGCTGATGGAAAAGAACAGGGTCACTGGGAGGCAGCAGAGCAGAGGGGTTCATTCTGCTACTGACTCGGCTCTCTAATGAGACTCTTGGCCAAGTGACAAATTCTCTGAATCCGGCTCGCCCACCTGAAATGCAGAGAACAGTCTTTAGAAAACCCTTGGATAGCATCGTAGTGCAGAGGTTCAAGGACCCAGTTCTTTTCCGGCAATGGTGTGACCTTGGGCAGGTGATATCATGTCTCTGAGCCTCAGTTTTACCAGCTTTTAATGCTAATGCACACCTGCCTGAGTGTTATGTGCTTCCCACCATGTGTTTGACAGTATCTCACACACAGAATTTCCATGGTCAACAAAGAAAACCAGCAATACCTTTACTACGGGGCCTGGATTCTGCCTTCTCTGGTCCAGGGGCAAGTTTGGAAGGTCTTTTTATCTCCAGTATTCCCATCGGGGACGGGGGGAGTCATGGACCAATGGTCCTCTCAGGATGCTACAGAGTAGTGGGGTGCCTCTGTAGTGATGCCACTGTCCCCTCACCACTCTGCAGAATTTTTCCCTTTGGGCCTCTTCCACATTTCCTTTGAGACTTTGGCTTCATTTTGTCAAATTTCAGTGGCACTAGCTGCCACCATCTCTGGGGTTCCCCATTTAAGAGACCTCTGCCCCAGCTGGGGCTTCAGTTAGTGAACTGTAGAGCCTTCATAATATTTCCCAGTTTTAGCCTTAGAGATCTCTACTACACTGGTGATCGCTATGGCACCAAGATATTCTAGCCTCCCCATGGCCTAGTCTATTCTTGGAGGTTCATGATATTTTTAATTCTGGGAGTCACATTTTCACTCTTCCATATGTGTACAGGTTCCACTCATTTGGATTTTCATTTTTTTAAATATTTATTTATTCATACAGAACTGGGGTACAGGCCAGAGATGCGGAGGGTGAAAGGATTCACCAGGGACAGAGTGGGGAGCAGAACAGGCAGATCGACGAAGTACACTGCTGAGGGGAGCTGTGGGCGGGTCAGGAGAGGTCTGCCGCGCCATGTGGTCACCTCCAGGACAGGCGGGGATCGAACTCATGTGGAAGTGACTTAAGCTTCTTAGTGCAGTGCTTTAACCTGCTGCGCCACCAGGGAGGGCCTGGATTTTCATTTTTAAATGGTATTAAGTCAGCAACCAAAAATCATTCAGTAATTCCTATCATTTGTATCAGTGAGGCACCAGTTCCTCTCACACTGGCAGCTTCTGGGCCCCATTTCTCCTCAGGTCTCATACCCCAGCTGTGTCAGCCACTGCCTCTGTGTCCTTTGTTCTTCCTTCTGTGCTCTCCCATGCCACTGCCTCACTGTGTAGGTCCACTGAAACTTGCTGGTCTCTTAGTTTGCTGTTTTGCCCATTACCTTGATTTTTCACGTGAAGAACCCAGTCTGACCCAGAATGCAGCAGTGCATCCCTTTCCTCCCAGCTCTCCAGGCCCGTTCTCCCCAGTCTCCCAGTGCACACAGGCGTGTAGTTAGGAAAGGGAAGCTCAGGGCAGAGAGCTGGGTGGGGGACACTTGTGTGTTAGTGAATCTCACTCCACTACATTCAGCTCCTCTCCCCTCACTTCCCAACCCCTGTGACCTGAATCAGCAGCAATTACCTCGCCTTTGTCCGTAGCTAGTGAGGAGATCTGAACCACCTTTTCTCTGGAGAACCTGTGGGATGATGGAGCAGGCAGGCCCAGGCAAAGGGGACCAGGAACTGAGAACCAAAACAAGCAGAGATGCCGCTGAAAGCAAAGCCTGACCTATGGGAAGGCAATTTGTTTTAGGAAGTGTCCTGTCTCACCTGTATCACAGAAAGCATCAAGGTGTGCAGTTTCCAGCTTCTCTTAATTTATTTCTAGGGGTTACTGTAATTCACAGCAGCTAATACTCTCAGTCACTGCCTGGAGAGCCACAATAGTAAGAACTGCTTCCTCATGGTAGCATCAACTGCTTCCTCATGGTAGAATCAACAAGCAGCATAAACAAAACAAAAGTCCAGCTACCTTTCAAACAGTTCAAGCCTTGGACTCCAGATCATTCCCACAAGAGCTGGGGGAAGGCCTGGGTATGACCAGAGGACTCAGGCCAGACCCCCTACCTCTCCCTGAGGCCCCCTAACCCACAAGGCTGGCAGAATGGAGATGAGCAAGCCATCTGGGGCAGCTCTGAGGATCCCAGGACTGAGGGGTGTTGGGGGTGGGGGGGAGAAAGAAGGTCCTATTTTCTACCACCAGGCCTGGGCAAGCAGAGCCATTTTTGCCCCAAGCAAATCAATAGAAAGTCTTGGCCAAGCCTGTTTGAGTTGGTGAGAGACCAAGTGGGAATTCCAATCTACCAGTGTTTGCTCTGCAGGCAAACACAGCCAAACAGAAATGCCGCTTTAGGACTGGGCGCCAAATATCCGTAGGTGTGTTCTGCCAGCAGTGCTGGGTCAGCCCTCCCCACGTCATTCTCCCAGTTCTCTGCTCTGTGACAGCCTCTTGTGAGTGCCCTGAAAGGCTGCTTGCCCCCTCACACGGCAGTCCTGTGCCCCCAGTCTCCCTTCTGGGCCTGGAACCCAAACCTTCCTGGTCCAACAAGCTGTCTGCCCACCACATCCTGCATCAGCTCCATCTGGAAACCCATTTCCTGTCCCTCTGCAGGTTCTGACCCCGGCTTCCTGCTCTCAGCTCCACACTCTCCTCCCTGACACCTTGTTGCTGGCCAGGGCACTCCTAGACCTACCAGATAGCTGCTGGTGAGCATGGACCCAAAGTTGGCTCCATCTTTTTTCACACTCTCCTGTGTATTTTATTTGATCTTTACAGTGGGTCGTTTTTATCAGCCTATTTCTCAGAGGAAATAGCTGAGGGTTTGAAAGATATGTTACCTTGCCAAAGTCACCCAACCAAGGAATCCAGGTCTTTTGATTCCAAAACCAGGGTATTTTCTAAATTGCTTGCTTGAAGCAAGGTTTTAAGTCTTTTGTTCACTCCCAGATGCTGAAGGCAATTCTCAGTATTCCTGGGGAGAGCAGGCAAAGTGCTTTCACATTCTCCTGAGCAACGCTGGCACAATGTGAGCAGTTGGCAATGTTGGCTTCGCCCCAGCTCTGAGTCACAATCTTTGCCTGAGGTTGGCCTGTCCTGCTGATGGGGCAGTTCCACTGGAAGCCCCTCCCAGCCCCCTGATCAGGCACTGGCAGCCACAGGTCCTCCAGAAGCCCCTTCTAGACCTCCTGACTGGACACAGGCTCTGAGCAGCTCCCTCTGCCACACAGACTACAGTTACCGCTTACTTCAGGCCCACCTCCCAAGGCAATATTAGCACAGGATTCTCATTGTTCGAGGATGAAGGTAGGTTCACGGGCACCCCCCCCACACACACATAGGGTCTCACATTCCAGAGCACTGCTTCTTGACACTATTTATACAACTTTCTATTTGGTTTAGACTGAGGACAGTTGTACATGGAAAGGTCTGAGTTACTGCAGAAGTCACATGCTCACTAAATTTAATTACTGTCTCTTCTTCAGGAGAATTTTCTTTCATCCAGTCAGAATGGATCACTGATTCCCAGATGCAACCATGGGGACCAACCATGGTCAGGGCTAGATGTTGCTTCTCATCACAAGACACACAGCAACTGCACAGCTCAGTGAATAGAAGTCAGAGGCATGAGAGAAACCATGACTAACCTTCTTTGTTCCGGTGGCCTCAGGGTGCCATCACCCAGGCCTTAAGCCTGTGGCCCACCCATGGGGGCATCTGCCCATCCATTCTCAGCTCCACCCCCACATGCCTTCTCTCACCTGGCTCTCCAGTAAGGGTCTGGGCCCTCGCTTTCAGCTACAGGTATGGTCTTCCACTGCAGCTCCTTATCTCTGATGGCACTGCCAAGGTGGGAGGCTCGAGATGCCTCCTTAGCAACTGGAAACAAGGAGAGCCAATCGCCCTGTCTTACCTGGGCCTTCAGAGAGCTCTGTACCAGGATGGTGCCTGGACCTTGGCAACTGGCAGTCATTTGGACAGGAATGACACAGAAAGTGCCACCTGTTAGGTGGAGAACCCCTACTAACCGTAAAGGGGGAAGCAGTCCAAAGCACCTGATGCTACCGCTCCCCTGGGCCTTGTACGAGGTGTGCCACAATGCCACAGGCCACTCCCCCAGGCCAGCCCACCCTGATCTCCACGCCCCAGCAGAGAACCCCACTGGTCAAAGCTGCGCCACTTGCAGCACTACAACCCCTGTGAGGGCCCCATGTGCCAGGTGTGCGGACACCCACATAGATGAGTTGGCGGAGGTTCCAAGACCAATAGGGCCACAGCACTTCAAAGGAGTCATATACTCTTGTGGGGTAGCTGCGGGCACTTCTTCGTCAGGTGGCTTCTCTATGAGTCCAGTGGTCATTGGTGCTGAGGTCAAAGGAACAGAGGGCCAGTGTGACCCCTGGATGTGGTCCCTGGCCAGGGGGAATGGTGAGCCTCCTTCTCTCTACTGCCAAGGTCTGGTGGTATCATGTGGGTGGAGGGGATCAGGTGGACTCCAGGGAATCAGGCCTCATGGGTACCCACCCAGACCCAAGCCCCCAAATTAAGGAAACTGATGGCAACCATAATTAAGAGGCCTGTGCAGAAAGCCTCTGTTTAATGGGGAACCTGTCTGTCACAGGCTTTGCGGTACCCAGTGCCAGCGTGACCCGCTCCCAACTACTCAGACATTATCCGAGGTCTGGGATGGCTTCTTCTGGGGCATTTCCTCAAGAAGCTGGCTCAGCACATGCACGATCTCATAGTATAGCTCCTGAAGCCTGGAAATGGAGCAGAAAGAGAGGTGGTCCTGGCTCAGGGAGCACACCTGCTCACCCAGGCCCTGCCCACCATACCTACACATCCTCCACACCTGGCAGAGGTGAGTTTGGGAGAGCAAGGACTTCAGAGCCAGATCAGGCTGGCTGGAATCAGGTCTGCCACTCTGCTGTGGCCCTCCAAGTGACTGAACCCAGGTGTTGGGTTGGAAACAACAAATTCCTGGGATCTGAGTGACAGGGCTACTGGGAGTTGACCAGACACTGCCTGGCTCCTTCTTGGACTCAAAGTGTGTATTCCCTGATCCTTTCCTTTTAGTTCCTCCACTCCATGAAGAACGCCAGGGGGCTTTTGTTGAGAAATCAGGCAGTGTTCTCCCTTGCTCAAGAGTCGACGGAGTATCTGTCTGCCCCATGCTCCTGTCCTCCCTGCTCAGTGAGATCAGCTACAAGCCCACCTAATGCACACTGAGCACAGTCCAGACCAGGCCACACTCAAAGCTTCACACACACTGTTTTCACAGAATCAGCCCAGTAGTCCCTCAGGTGACAGATAGGTAGGGGAGGCACAGAGACTGGCCAGTTAGCACTCTTCCTTCTGCCCTCTGAGAAAGGGTGAGTGAAGAAGGCCTGGAGAGTGGAAGGAGTCAGCATTTAAATACAGGTCAGGGTGCAATAAAGAGGGGTGCCAAGGGCATGTGTGCCCTGTGCACACACAGCATCTGCACCCCCAAGAAGAAACTCCTACCTAGCCTGCACACTGGAAAGCACCCCTTGCTCTCCCAGGGCACCTGACATGGCCCTGCCTGCAAGGAAGCCCAGGGGATCAGGAAAGGCCTGGTCTCTGGGGCAGGAGCAAAGGGGAGGGACTGGCACTGACTTGTAGATTGTATTGTCCTGGTTGTCAAGAGTGGACAAATAGACATCAATGAAGGGCAGGCTAGTGCCAAAGTCATCCAAGACCATGGGGTCATCATGCCGCAGGGTCTTCTTGAAGTTCTTCACCAGATCACTGAAACTTCTGTGGTTAATGTTTTTCTAGAGGGAGGTAGAAAGAGAAAATGGTGAGGAAGGGATGAGACCCAAGATGGACAGACACGCAGGGGTTCTCCATGAGGAACGCCAGACAGCGGCACACCCTGGCCCCAGGATGAGTCACCCAGGTTCATCTTGACCCTTTCTGCGCCTGGAAGCCACAAGGGAGCCCTGTAGCCACTCACTGACATAAGGGCAGGTGACACAGGCAGGAACCAGCGATAGCCAGACCGTGACTCAGGATGATCTCACCGTACCCTGGGAAAATGCTGGGCCCAGTCAAGGCAGTAGAAGGCTCCTCCTCAGAAAGAAGTGGGGAGGAGTGCACGGCCCCCACAGGGAGAGAGGGGCAGCATGTGCACCACCCACAGACCCCAGGCTTGGGGAGCGCTGCGCACAATGAAGACAAGACTGCTCAGCCCTCCGCAGCTGGAGCAAACTTGTTAGGAAACCACCGAATGCTGTATTCACTCTTGTCCCGGTTTAGAAAATGAGTTTGAGTGACACCTATGAGGGCCTCTGTGGATCACCAGGGTGCCATGCCTGCCTGGCATCCCCCGAGCTTCCCCCTCCCCTCACTGTCTGTCTGTCTGTCTGTCTACCTGCCTGTGGAGATGACCAACCTTCGCCTGGATCAGCCTGCTGATCTCCTTCTGCTGCCGCTTCAGAATCACCTGCTTCTCTTCCATGAGTGTCATGTGCCTCTCCAGCATCAGCTCCCGCTCAAATTTTTTGATGGAGTCCTAGGAGTAGGTGGATGGAGGTGAAGAGGAGCTCTCACCAGATGCCCCCTTTCATCTTCCCTAGCCTTGCACTGCTGGTCAGGCCTCTCAGCAGGGCCTGTCCCACACAGGGCCTGTCCCCAAATCAAGCTGCCAATGACAGCTGCAGTGGCCTCCCAAGCCCAGTGCTGGCACTGTCAGAGGCAGGGAAGCACTCTGGCTCAGAGAGCAGTGTCAGGCCGGGGTGGGGGGTGGGGAGCATGCTCACCTGGCCACTGCCCCTCCACATCAGGAGCGAGGCAGCTCAGGTTTCCTCCCTGGAGACCTGGCCTATAGCTCCACCTGCCACTAGTTTTTTTTGGTGTTTTTTTTT
>NW_004567122.1:25784122-25791533 GCF_000260355.1 Condylura cristata | reverse complement strand
GGTGTGTAACCCAGAGTCAAATTTCTGTGCCCCCCAGGATACAGGATCCAAGGACACCACAGGTTTTATCCTTGTGCTGTGGGTCTCTGCATGGCCACAAGAACCAGAGTGGAGGCTGCTGTCATCAAGCAAGTCAGGCCAAAATCTGGAATCAACCTTGACAAGGCCGTTTTTTTTTTTTTTTTTGTAAAGACTTATTTATATATACAAGAACTGGGGTACCAGCCACAGGCGCAGGGGATGAAAGGATTCACCAGAGACTGAGTGGGGAGCAGAACAGGCAGACTGACTGAAATACACTGTGGAGGAGAGCAGCGGGTGGGACAGGAGAGGTCTGCTGTGCCATGTGGGTCAGCTCTGGGGCTGGGAATTGAGTTTGTGTTGCAGTGGCTGCAAAAAGCTTCAGAGTGTTGTGCTTTAGCTCACTGCACCACCAGAGAGGGCCCCTGCCACTAATTCTTACACTCAAAACCTCACCTCAATGTAGATGATCATCACGCCGACAAACATACTGAGGAAGATGAAGGAAGCAAGCAAGATGAAGATGATGGTGAATGCCCGACTCAGAGCAAAATTCCTGTCATCCAGCTTCTGCTGCAGGTTTGTCCAGCCATCCACCTGCTCGGCCGGAGGGGGATGCTGAGTGCCCAGGCCCAGGGGACAGGAGTCCTTCCCACAGACCCTAAGAGAGCCTCACTGAGGCAGCGGCGGACTCTGCCTCCACAACAGCCCTCAGTGACTCTCTAAACCAGCCCACAGAGGGTGTCTAGGGTCGCAGGGTGCCAGTGGGAGGGGGGAACTTATGACCAAGTTGCTATAGGGGCCCTTCTGCCTCCCTGCCAGGCCCTCCTTGAACAGACTACCGGTCTTTCCACGGGTAATAGTTTCAACTTTCAGACTTGGGCTTGCAGACTTATTCTGGATGAACTTGCAGCAGTCTGTCCCCAAAGAGGCAGTATGACATGGGCTTCATTTCTAAGTTAAACTTAATCCAAGTAAATTCTCTTTTGAGAACTCTTTGAAGTATTACAACCTTATGGGACAAATGGAACTGCTCTAGAGAATACAAGATTAGAGAGAGCTGGACCCCTGGTCAGGGCATAGACATCGACTGTCCTGGGAGGTCAGCCCTGAGCTCCCCCAGCTAGCGAGTTACTTGAACATGGAGAGGGCCCCAGGTGAAGCTCAGTATGTCCACACATGCCAGCAAGGTCCCCGCCCTCCCCCTGCTCTTAAATGCAGTACCGTGATCAAGCTGAAGAGGGTAAAGAAGGCAACAGCTAGGTTCCCCCAGTTATCCAGGTCACCTCCATCGGGACCCCCGAATAGGCAGAAGCCCAGGACAGCGAAGATGTACATCAGGACAAAGAGCAGGATGAGCACGGAGGCCACAGTGTAGACCGTCTGCCCCATGGCAGTGATGAGAGTCTGCAAAACAGGGTCGGGGGCTAGGCAAGGCTGCCAGGCTGGTGAGGCTGGGCACTGAGACCCACAGCTGCCCACAGCATCCAGAGCCAAGCCTGGCACATGGCAGGTGCTTCCTAAATGCCCGGGTAATGGATGGGTGATGGGAGCTGTGGCTACTGTGGGCTGGACCCATCTAGCCTGTCCATAGTCACTTATGGGCAAATCATCCTTGCTGCCACAGGTCTAAGGTCGTCTCCTTCGACCACTAATGCTCTATTTGAACCCCAGCCTGGCTTTGCAGTTGTCACAGGGTGTCACACTCCTCAGGAGCCCACGGCCCTCCAGTCCCAGAAGGAATAGGGGAGTCACCCCAGGAGTAGGAATGAAGAGGGCTGAGAGGAATGTGGCTTCTCATTCTTTGTAGGTTCTGTTTTACAGGCAGGTTTCCATCTTGTGACCCCAGCCTTGACCTTCCCCCACAGACACAGTGAAATGGGTCTCTGTCTTATCTCTCAGTGCAAAGGCCTCTCCTAGGAAGTGTAGCATATCATTCTTCAAGTTTCACTCTTCACATCTATGGTCGTGCATGCAGTAGGTGCTCAATACATGCTCACCTACCTAGAGGCAATCACAGACATAATTTCAACGCAAGTCGGTGTTGTCATTCTTCCCGTATCAGCATGAAGGCTCAAAGGCCCTGACATGCAAAGACAGAGATGGGGCCAATCCCAGAGCCATGTGTTACGACTTTCAACCTAAAATCCCTTTTGCTAAGCCAAGAAGTCATTTGTTGACTCAAACTAAGACAGGAGGTACTTGCTCAAGCTGAGGGACAGGACAGCGAGGGCTGACAGTCCAGGGTAAGCAGAGAGACAGCCCAAGAGAGCTGGATGCGAACTGGTTTGGCAGCTGCCTGCAGGGGTCACATGCTGGATACCTCTCTTCTCTTCTTGGGGGAAGAAAATTAGTAATTTTAAATTAATTCTGTGAGAACTGAATCAGAACTTCTTTCCTGAGAACTAAGACTGAAGAGGTGAGTCCTCAGAAATGCTGCAATGGGACACAGACTACAGATGGAGTGAGGAGAGGAGACTGAGGAGCTTCAGGAGGGTGAGGGAGAGGCCTGGCTGGGTCTCCCAAATCTAGGCCCTCAAAGGCCCAGAGTGACCTTTGAGTTAAAAATCAAAGCCTAGCAGTGTTCAGAATGGCTGTGGACAACAGGTCACTCTCCAGAGCCCCATGTGGGATTCCTGACAGCTAGCCTTAGCCAGGTTCCTCAATAATCCAGACAGGTGTCATCAGTCTCCAGGCTGGACAGTGCCGATACCTGGTCCCCGGGGAAGGAGGCCCACATCATCAGAGACCCTTCTCTGAGGAAGTCCTAGCCTTTCAAAGTCTATGGTGTGGGCCCAAGGAAATGCAGATTTGGAATTCCCAACTTCTCTGGGCAGCAATTCCAAGCCCTGGTTCAGCTCTCCAATGTACATTTCATGGAGAAGCCCAGGTACTCTGAGAGAGTGCTCCTGTCCAGTCAGTCAGATATTCAAAAAGTGAGGACCCTGGAGGAGGAGGAAGACGCACAGAGGAAGGCAAAGCTGGCTCTTTCCACAGCCAGGCACGTGAAGGCTGTTCTTCAGGCTGAAATTCCAACAACCAGGGCAGTGTGACCCTTGGGTGCCCAGCAAACAGAACTTCTCTGTGTGCATAACAAGAAGGAACTATTTCCTCACGGTGCAGGTTTACTGCTATGAGATGGAAGGCCAAGTGTCATTTTAATTAATGAGTGGATGGGAGCCAAGAATGTGCCAGGATACCGGCTGTGGGCATTGAGGCTGTAGTGCTGTTAGAGTCTCATTTAGAGTCCAGTGAATGGAAATTAGCACAGCAGGGCAGGTCCCCTGGCTGTTACCTCCAGCCCCCTTGATCAGCTGGCAGGCCAGTGAACAGTAGAGGGTGTGTAACCCAGAGTCAAATTTCTGTGCGCCCCAGGATACAGGATCCAAGGACACCACAGGTTTTATCCTTGTGCTGTGGGTCTCTGCATGGCCACAAGAACCAGAGCGGAGGCTGCTGTCATCAAGCAAGTCAGGCCAAAATCTGGAATCAGCCTTGACCAGGCCTGTGCTCCCCTCACTGGAACCTTGGGCTGGAAGGATATGTGGTCCCCACCAGGCCCCAAGCCCCAGGCACTTGAGGACTTTGCCTCTGATCAGGCTGATGGTCCCTATGACATGCTCAGCAGGCAGCAGTGTCCCAGGCCTTGCAAGGTGCCAGAGGAGGTGACTGACCCTACCTCCATTTCCCCCTTCTCCCAAGACAGAAGGCACCTGACCCACCAGTCCTTCATGCCCCCCACCCGTGCCCCCCTGGGTTCCCTTTCCTGCAGTCCACCACCGCTACTTCCTTTCTCATGTGGCTCCTGCAGGTCTCTGGCACCCTCATCCTGGGTTTGGGCCTCTCATAGCTGTACCTAAACATCCCCTTGTCTGAGGACATCGATCCTCAGCAGCTTTCTTGAGGGGTCTGACCAGGCCACCCTCTGCCTTTTCCTCAGTTTCCCAGCTCCAGAATCCAGGCTCCAGCTTCTAGGCAGGACCAATCCCTTCCTACTCCCACACCCCTCATGTGTCAGAAGGTGTCTCCAGCCTCCACACCATCCTGCTGTCATTCAGGGGGCCTTCAGAATCTAGCGCCTACCGCAGGCCTCTCTGTCCTTTGACTTCCTCGCCCCTGATGATCCCTGCTCTATATTAGGTCCCTTATTCCTTGGTGCCCAACACCCAGAAAAACCAGGCTACACTGCTCACTGTTCCATCAGTCCCTGCCTCCAAGGTGCCTCCCGCTGGACCACCCACAGACATCCAGCTTCTTTCCTGTCCAGCAGCCTGACTCCCACTCTTGATGTGGTCTCCCATGCCATGCACCTCAGATCCAGCCTTCCCACTTCTGGGCACATTATAGGGTCTGTCTCTTGCTTACAGACAAAGGGAGGAACTCTCAGGCTGAAAAAGAATGGCGCCAAGATGTGCTGAGCACTTGACACATCCTGTGCGGCTGGGGCATTTGTGCTCCAGGCTCTCAGCAGCGTGGGAGGCCACTGCAGAAGGCAGGTAAAGGCAGAGGGCGATGCAGAAAGACGAAGGCTATGGGGGTGGAAAGATGTGGACAAGTCAGTGCCATGTAACAGGCTTGAGAGGGAGGAGTCAGCTGACACTCAAATTAATGACCTGGCATAAAGGGGCTGAGGGAGAACCTTTCACCAAAAGACAAAAAACAGGAGGATGAGCCAGCGTTTGGGGATGGGAGGGTAGGTAAATTCTGGTTTAGACATGTTGAGTTTGAACAAAACATGATGTCCAGGAAGTGGTTCTGAAGGAGGAAGTTAGGGAATGGGCATAGGCAGGCAGTTAGGAACAGGGCATCCCAAGCCCCTACGTCCACTTATTAGCCTGACTGAGAAACGGTTGGAACTAGGAGAATGTCTGCTTCCCACCCCCAAGTCCTACGTCTATTTATCAGTGTGATTGGTGATCACCACCAGACCAGGCGAGTCCCCCCGGGGCCCCAGACCAGTAGAGTGTGGAATGAAAGTCCAGTACACCAACACATCAACATAAAGCTAAAACAATGGACGAAGGCTAATTTCAGGAAAGAGGGCCAGGTAATGTGGGTAAATTCAGCGGACCTAGGTAGCCTAGGAGACCCTGCGGGCCCAGCCAATCAGCAAGAGACACCCAACCACCAAGCCCCACTCCTTGTCCACTAGACCCATATAACAACCTACTTCTTGCCCCCTCAGGGGCTGCCCAGTCAGGACCCCTTTCTGCTTGGGGAGGGTTCCTGTTCTTCCTCTTTATCAATAAATCTCTTGCTTTTCTGTAACTTTGGTCTGAATGTTGATTTCTGTCCTCGCCTAGACAAGAGTCCACCTGGGGTCCTTGTCTCTGGGGCTGCGCCCTACAAGCTCCAATTCAGTTTGAGTTGGGAGATCAGAGAGAGGTGTGGACAGGAAGTGAAAAGACCACCCAAAGAGAATATGCAAAGTAAGAAAGTAGAAAACTCAGGAGAAGGTTCTGAGAAAACAGTACTTATGGGCCAAGCAAAGAGGCACACCCCAGAAAAGTCACAGCCATGACACTGGCAAAAACCAAGAGGAAGTGGTGACAAGGATGCCAATGGGAACAAGCACTGGATTTGGTGACAGAGGCTAGATCTTTTGGTGTGAAGGCTTAGGGAAGAAGCCAGCGTAGAGATGACAGATAAGGAAGGGGGCTGCTATGAAGAGAAGGCAGCTGACTGTATTACCTGGGAGTCTGCAGCTAATGTGAGCAAGGAATGAATGGAAAGTGTGACAGGAGGAGCTCCTGAACATTCTCCTTGTTTTCTCCGCCCAAGACTACGGTTTACCAAGCTGGGCCCCCAACAGCCATCTAGCCTGGGTTAGGGCAGTCTGCATTAGGAGTGCCAGAATTGAGTGGCATGCTGATCTGGTGAAATGGGCCGCAAAAAGTGCCTTCCTGGACACGTATGGAAGCTGGGTGCAGTCATAGGCTGTGTCCAGGAGAATGCCTGACGGCACAGATGGGTCCACTCTGAGGTTTGTTCTGAAACTTTCTGAGCCAAGGCAAGGCTGGTCATAGCTTCCAACAGCCTGGGGAGACCTCCCAGCAGGAGCATTTCCAGAGCTGTGTGAAGGGAGTAATGAGTCTATTCTCATCAAGAGAAGCAGCAAGTGTTTCACTCTGAGGGAAGCACTGAGCAGCCAAGAGACTTCCAGGCATACAGCTCAGAGGGTCTGTATCGTAAGAACCCCAGCAGCTTTGCAGCACGGAAGAGGAAAAATCCCAACAGCCTCTGTGGGACATACCTTTCAAATGTTGGTGCTGACATTTAACCTTGAGCCTCAATTTCTCCATTTGGAAAATGAAGCTAATTCTACCTTTCCTACGCAAGTTTTACAATTCAATGAGATCCTGTCACTAGAGATCAATTTGCTACACAGTGGGGACTCAGGAACAGGATGCAGGGGCTGATGGGCAGACGAACCCTATCTCCTGCACACCCACAACCAAAGCGCCACCAGCTTACGCACTCGGATGCCACGGCTGTAAGTGATAAGCTTGAGGATGCGCAGGGACTGTATGCCATTAGCGATGTTGAGGTATGGATAGTGCTTGCCCTTTGCCTTTTTTAATGCGTAAGGGATGCTGAAGATGATGATAACAAGCACATCGAGCAAGTTGTAGCCATTCTTCCAAAATTTGATGGGGTCCACATAGAGCTTGAGGTAGAACTCTGCGCTACAGATCGACTGAAATAAGAGCTCTGAGACCTGTAGGGGTGACAAGGGGGAGCTGGTTAGACCAAGTGACAGAGTCCCATACCCTGGCCCCTTCCAGTCTGGGCTACCCAATCGTGTGTGTTTGGGGTAAAGGGTGTGCCTGAATCACCCGAGAGTAAAACCCAGGCACAGTCCCTGGTCCACAGGGAACACACAGCATGCCCAACTCTCTGCTACTGTGTATGTCTTCCCTATCTAGCAGCCCTTGGCCAGGAACCAGGTTTGACCTCGGGTGCTGAGGAATGACTGACTGACAAAGAGGAGGACATGTTGGAAGGCCCATAAGGCATCAAGTTGCATGTCAGGCAACTTGAATGTCAGGTTTCCCAAAGAGAAAGTCCCAAGAAAGTTCTTATCAACCTAAATATTGAAACCTTTAGGAATAGAGGTGAAGCACTAAAGTATCTAGTTAGGTTTATTTTTTTAATCACACACTTAAAGTCAGTTAAACAATCTGTTTCTAAGAGAGTTTTAAATTTTAATCTTATCCTGAATGTGATTATGAATGATTTACATTTTTAAAACATATAACTTAAGTTGCATTCCTTTTTTTTTTTTAAAGATTTATTTATGCATACAGAACTGGGGTACAGGCCAGAGGTGCAGGGGCGGTGAGAGGATTCACCAAAGACAGAGTGGGGTGCAGAACAGGCAGATCGACAA
>NW_004567122.1:25782315-25783781 GCF_000260355.1 Condylura cristata | reverse complement strand
TCCAGGGCAGGCGGGAATCGAACTCATGCGGAAACGGCTTTAGATTCTCAGTGCTGTGCTTTAACCCGCTGCGCCACCAGGGAGGACCCTTAAAAATTATTTTAAAAAGTAGCACTGGGAGGCTAGTTAGGGAGGAGATGACAGGTAGAAATAGAATGTCTGGCATTCACCCCAAGCAACAGGTGAGACTAGACTGAGTTGGATTCGGGGGTAGTGTGGTATTTAAAAAAGGTCTGACTCTGGATGTATTTTGGAGGTAGGGATGACAGGAAGTGCTGATGAATTCAGGCACGCAGAGGAAGATCGGGAAGATAGAGCAACTGGGTAAATGAGATGAGTTTGGGGATGGCTTAAAGGGGTCCAGAGAGTTTATGGCAGAACACAGACAGGCTTCTGATAACACCTTTTCTACATATGTCAGGTGAGCACTGGAATTTATAACTCAAGCCACAGCTATCCATTTAGATAGCATTAGGGGAGCTGGTGTTTTTATTTGTCATGCATACTTAAATGAGATCTCCACACAAAACTAAGCACATACACTTTTAGTTAATTAAAAGGTATAGCCATGTACTACCACCCAGCTAAGACACAAAACATTGCCATCATAGGCAGAATTTTGGGATTTCCTCATTGATCTAACCCCTTTCTGTTCTCATAAAGGGAATCCTGCTGAAAATTGGTCTTGTATTTTATACTTTTACCTCACTTGGGCCTCTAAAAACACATGACTTAGTTTTGTGTTTTACACATCATATTAAATCTCATATTCACTATGAAAATTTGTTATCTTGTTTGTAAGCATCATCCAAGTTGATGTGTGCAAACCTTGTATGTTGTTACACCACGATATGCAATAGGAAAATACTATTATTTATTTACTGGTTACCTGCTAAGCGATATTTAGTTAGCAATCATTTTCTATTGTTAACAGTATAAGAGTTTAAAAAGTTTTACACTCTGTGTGTGCCTGTATGAAGTTTCTGTCTTTCACTTTTTCTAGGAATAAAACCATAGGGTTACAAAATATGAGTATTTTTACCTTCACTAGATTATGGACAAATTGTTTTCTAAAGCTTTGGTACCAATACCAGCAGTGTTCCTATTGTTTTACATATCAAACCTTCTGTCAGATTTAAATTTTGTCAGTCTGAAGAAATATTAAATGACATATTATATTTTTCAGTTATCTAATTTTAATGAAGTTGAGCAGCTTCATCTTAAGTTGTAAATTTCCTGTTTCTGGTCTTTGGCCAAATTTCCTGTAGGACTGTTATGTCTTGTCTTTATTGACTAGAGAGATATTTCCTTATCTTTTCAATCCTACTCTGTTACCTGATAGATGGCAAATACCTCCTCCCACACTAACTTTCCTTTTCTATAATGATCTCTTGGTAAAGAGTTTATAGTTTTTTTTGTTTGTTTGGTTGGTTTTTCTTATTTTTTTATTATTTTTATTATTACAA
>NW_004567122.1:25779087-25781371 GCF_000260355.1 Condylura cristata | reverse complement strand
TCTATTTATCTTTGCCTTCACTATTGTGGCGCTGGGTGCTCTGTCTTTAAAGATGTCGCTGAAGTGTATGTCGTGTAGTGTTTGACCCATCTTTGAGAAGCTTACAGTTTTAATGTAGCCAAATTAACCAAACTTTTTCCATGGCTTGTGTATTTTACATCTTAAGAAACCCTTTCTTCCTGTTGTCATGGAAATAGTCTGCATTTTCCTCCTAAACATTTTAGTTTCGCTTTTCAAGTTCAATCTTTTATCCAGTTGTGTCTACTGTGAGACAGAGATCCAACTGCAACTTTTTCTCCATATACACCACCAACCCTTCACTAATAGTCGAAAAATCTCTCCTTTGCCACTCACTGGCAGCACCACTTGACAGGGACCAGGTTTCCACATAAGCCAGGGTCTGTTTCTAAGCCCTCTCTTGTGTCACACTGGTCTATGTATCTATCCACATATGTTCATCCCGCCTTAGCTATTACAGCTTCAAAAAAAACCTTATAACCTGGTGAATTAACCTGGTAAAAGTCATCTTTTTTGCTCTTTATCTTTTATTAGTTTATCTAAGTCTTAGCACCAGCTTTTGGCAGACCATTAAAAATCCTGCAATTCTTAAAATGATGTAAAAATAAACTTTTTAATAAAAAAAATAAATGATATCTGTAAGGTTTTGAAAGAAAAAAAAATCCTGCAATTCTTTATTGTTTATTCAATAACATTATTTAGTATTAACTTTATTAATACTTTTTTATTCCTTGGGGATTTCTACATGGAAATCAACTTGAATAGTGACAATTTTTTAAACTTTCTACTCCTTAACACATTTCCTTTTAAAAAAAAATTATTTATTCATACAAGAACTGGGGTACAGGCCAGAGGTGTGGGGGTGAGAAGATTCACCAGAGAGGGGAGCAGAACACACAGATCTAGGGAAATACACTGCTGAGGGGAGCAGCAAGTGAGACAGGTCTGCTGTGCCATGTGGGTCAGCTCCCTGGCCAGGGATTGAACTCATGCTGCAGTGGCTGCAGATAGCTTCACAGTGCTGTGCTTTAACCCACTGCGCCACCAGGGAGGGCCCCCTTAACACATTTCTTATGTTACACTATGACTCAACTATAAATCTTTTTTCATTAAATATATGTATTTCTTACAACATTGTTCATTTCTGTACATGTGACTTCTTCCCTCAGATGTAATCCCAATAAAACCCCACATTTCCCATGAACATCACCAGACTCTTGTGCTCTTCCTGCCCATTGTCTCCTCACCCCACCCTCCCTTGCTGTATATCTAGAAGTACAGTACACCTGCTAGTTTTGTCTTTCTTTTTCCTGACCCTTTGTTTGGTTTCCCTGTATTCCTCCTATAGGTAAAACCACACATTATTTCCTTCTGAGTGAAATCATCTATTATTTTTCTTTTTCCTTCTGACTTACTTCACTGAGCATAAGTCCTTCCAGCTCCATCCATGTTGCTGTGAATGGTATGAATTTCTCTCTCTCTCTTTTTTTTTTATTGTCAAATAGTATCTGCTGTATATATACACGACATCTTGATTCAGCCATCTATTTTTGGGTGTTTAGGTTGTTCCTGTTAGCTATTGTAAACAGTGCTGCAATATACGTAGGAGTTTAAGTTTCCTTTCTCATTAATTTTTTGTGTCCTTTGTGTTGATTCCTAAGAGTGGAATTGCTGGGTCATATGGTAGCTTCATTTTCAATAATTCACAAATTTGCTCTTTTTAAATAATGTATAATTTCATAGTGGTTGGCCCAGTTTGCTTTCCCACCAGCAATGTAAGAGGGTTCCTTTTTGTCCACATCCTCACCAGCATTTGTTGTCTGGTTTTGTAATACGGGCCATTCATACTGATGAGAGGTGGTATCTCACTGCAGTTTTGATTTGCATTTCCCTGATATGAGTGATGGTAAGCAATTTTTTTCTTATGTCTGTGGCCATTTGCATTACCTTTTTGGAGAAATGTCTTTCTAGCTCCTCTGCGCATTTTTTGGGGCTGTTTATTTTGTTTTTGTTGACATGTGTAAGCTCTTTGTAGAGCTTTAATAGAAGTTTCTAATCAGCTGTATGGAATGCAAATATTTTCTGCCAATCTGTATGGTGTCTCTTCATTTTGTTTATTGTCCCTTTTGCTGTACAGGAGGCTTTTAGTTTGATGTAGTCCCAGCTGTTTATCTTTTATTCCATTTTCTTTGCTTTGGGTGATGGGTCTTCAAAGATGTTCTGAGATGTATGTCATGGAGTGTTTTGTCTATGCTTTCTTCTATTT
>NW_004567122.1:25778180-25778712 GCF_000260355.1 Condylura cristata | reverse complement strand
GACCTCCATTGTTCCTTTTTTATTCAGGAAAGCTTTGATTATTCAATGATTTTTGTAATTACATATAAATTTCATTAACATTTGTTCTATTTCTTTGAAGAATGCCATTGAGATTTTTATTGAAATTGCATTGAATCTCTTAAGTTTTTTTCTGAGAGAATAAGCATTTTGATAATGTTAATTCTACCAATCCATGAGTAGGGACTGTCTTTCCATTTCTTTGTGTCTTATTTAATTTGTCACTGTTCCGCAGTGTTCTTTGTATAGGTCTTTCTCCTTTGTGAGATTTATTCCTAAGTATTTAATTTGGGGGACAGTTGTATTTTCTTTATTTCTTCTTTAGACAAGTTGTTTGCATATAAAAAGGCTGATTTTCGGCTCTCCCTTGTGGCGCAGCAGGTTGGAGCACTGCACTGCAAAACTAAGCTAAGCAGTGGCTGCTTCAGTGCAAGTTCGACCCTCACCTCAAAGGTGATCCACATGGCACTGCAGACCTGTCTTACCTGCTGCTCTCTTCAATAATGTCCTTTGC
>NW_004567122.1:25769981-25777200 GCF_000260355.1 Condylura cristata | reverse complement strand
AAAAAAAAAAAAAAGAATATTAGCTGTAGGTTTGTATATATGGTATGCTCCTTTACAAGAATTTTGAGGGCTTTCATCACTAAAAATATATGCTGTACTTTATCAAATGTTTTCTCAACATCTATTGATGCGATCATATGATTTTTATTTTGTTACTGTTTTTGAAGTGTTGGGTTACATTAATTTTCAGATGTTGAGCCACCGTTGTGTCCCCACAGGTCATGATGTATTATCCTTTTGATGCATTGTTGGATTCAGTTTGTTAGGGTTTTTGCATCTGAGTGAGAGACAGATCTGTAGTTTTGTGTGTTATCTTTGTTCAGTTTTGGTATTAGTGTAATGTTGACTTCATAAAATGTACTGTATAGCATTCCTTTTTTTCTCAATTTTTTGGAAGAGTTTTTGTAGAATAAGTACCAGATCACCTTTAAATATTTGGTAGAAGTCATTTGTGAAACCATCTGGACAAGGGTTTTGTTTTGGAGGACTATTTTGACTACTGTTTCAATGTTCCTACTTGTAACTGGTTTAAATTTTCTATTTCTTCTTTATTCAGCTTTGGATGACTATAGAGTTCTTTTTTATTATTATTACTTTTATGATTATAGTGCTCTAAGAATTTTTCCGTCTCATCTAAATTGTTGAACTTGTTTGCATATAAATGTTTATAATAATCTCTGACTAGCCTCTGGATTTCTGCTCTGTCTGTTGTAATTGTTCCTCTTTCATTTATGACCCCTTTTGAGTTTTCTCCCTTTTCTTCTTTATGAGACTGGCTAGAGGTTGTCTACTTCATTTTTTCAAAGACCACGATTTTTATTTCATCGATTCTTTGTATTATTTTTTTAATTTCTATTTCTTTTATTTCTGCTTGATTTTTATTATTTCCTTTCTTCTACTGTTTTTTTTTTTTGTTTTGTTTTGTTGTGTTGTTTTCTTTTTTCAGTTCTTCAAGATGAGATTAGTTTGCTTTTCTGGATTCTTTGTTTCTTGATGTGGGATTGTATTGCTATGTACTTTCCTCTTAACTGCTTTTGCTGTGCCCATATATTCTGAAAAGTTGTGTCCAATTTGTCACTTATAGCAACATATTCCTTAATTCCTTCTTTAATGTCTGCATTGACCCAGTGGTTTCCCAGTAGCATGTTCTTCAGTCTCCATAAAATGGGGGTTGCGGGGGGACTTGCTTTCATTTCACTGATTTCTAGTTTGATGCCTTTATGTTCAGAGCAGATAGTTGGTATGATTTCAATCTTCATGTATTTACTGATGTTTATCTTGTCTCAGTATGTGGTCTATCCTAGAGAATGATCCATGTGCACCTGGGAATAATGTGTAGTCAGTGTTTTGGGGGTTGGAATGTCCTATAGATGTCTGTTAAGCCCATGTGTTCTAGGTCTTTGTTTAGGGCTATTGTGTTCTTGTTTGTTTTTTGCCTCACTGATCTCTCCATTGGTGAGAGTGGGGTGTTGAAGTCTCCTATCACTTAATGTATTTTCTCCAATGTCTGTTTTCAGATTTGAAAGTAACTGCCTAATGCATTTTGGTGCTCCTTCATTGGGTGCACAGGTATTCATTAGTTACAACTTCCTGGTGTTCTGTCCCCTTGATCATGTAGTGTCCACTACTGTCTCTGATCACCTTTTTAGTTTGAAATCTATTTTATCTGATATAAATTATGGCTGACACTGCCTTCCTTTGGGGACCATGTGCTTGCAGAGTTATTTGCCAGCCCTTTAGTTTTCTTGGCTCCAGGTGTGTTTCCTGGAGACAGCAGGAGGTTGTGTTCTAGTTTCTAAACCAGCCTGCTACTTTGTCTTTTTATTGGCTAAATTAGTCTATTTTGTTTAGGATGACTATTGATACATGGGAATCTGTAATTGCCATTTTGTTTATCATTTTATGTTTCCATTCATTACCTTTCTATTCTTCCAGTTCATTCCTCTGTTGGTTTATATTTTAAGAGTTTCTATAACATTTCTTGGAGTCGGGGTTTAGTAGTAGTGAATTTCTGAAAACTGTTTGAGAAGGTCCTTATTTTCCCCTCATATAGGAAGGAGTTTTGCAGGATAAAGTGTTCTTGGCTGGCATTTTTTACCCTGGAGTTGTTTGTTTTTTTTTTAAATAATATACTAGTTTATTTTTACATCATTGTGTGTGCCCTTTTCCATCTCAGTTGTAATCCCTGTGGGCTTCTCATCACCAAATCACCATAGTCCAGTACGCTCCCCCTCCCCCATATCTTATCCCTTTCCCATCCCACCCCCATAAAATGTCTCTGGTATATATTATTAGTAGTATTTTCTCCCTTGGTCCTTTATACTCCTGCTATGTGTGAAACCATCGGGTATTTTTCCTTTTCTTTCTGGCTTATTTCACTAAGCATGATCCCTTCCAGCTCCATCCATGTTGCTACAAAAGGCATGTGTTTATCCTTTTTGATTGCTGGGTAATATTCCATTGCATATATGTACCACCTCTTTTTAATCCAGTCATCCACTTTTGGGCATTTGGGTTGATTCCATGTCTCTCCTATTGTAAAGAAAGCAGCAATTAACATAAGAAATGCAGGTGTCTTTTGAATCAGTATTTTTGTGTCTTTTGGGTAGATACCTAGGAGTGGGATTGCTGGGTCATATGAAAGCTGTATTTTTAGTAGTTTGAGAAATCTCCAGTTTTCCATAGTGGTTGTACTAGTTTGCATTCCCATCAGCAGTGCAGGAGAGTTCCTTTTTCTCCACAACCTTCAAGTTTTTGTTTTGTTTAACATGTTCCTCCATTCTCTCCTTTGTCTCTTCACCTTTCCACATGGTGTTGAATATTTCTTGAAGTATTTCTTCATTCCTTTTCCTTTGTCCACCTCTTTTTCTGGTTCTTTTTACATATGGATCTTCAAGAGTGATAATTTGCTCTTCCACTTCATCAATTATGTTTTTGCTGCTTTCCCCATTACATTTAAAGAAGAAATTCTTTAAAGACGGGTTTTCATTTCTCAGCTCCATGATTATATTTCTCCTATCACTCTTTTCCTTTTCTTGTTCTTTAAGTTTTTTAATTATGGTGAATATGAATTCCTTTTATGTGAAGCAAAGAAATTCTTCCATGTTAGTGTAACTGAGTTCTGGGGGCTGATATTCCTTTTATGGTGTGTTGTTCCCTGGAAAGTTTGCTTGGCTATTTGAAAAAATTTTTTCTCCCTGCTGTTTGCTTTTGTATTTGTCCTTTGCATAGAGCCACTACACTACTGGTACAGCAATGTACCTAGTAGGGTGCTCTTACTGGTACATCAGGGACTGATGGCCAGGCTGGACCTGGCACCATCATGCCTATCTTCCAAAGGACTATGATGCTGCAGATAGGCTAATGGGCACTAATGCTGGAGTTGCTGAGTTTCTGTATGCTGCTGGTCTCCCCCTACACCTGTGTCTTCACATACAAGGCTGAGTGTGGTTGATGCAGCTTTCCTGATTCATGCACACTCTGTTGATATCTGTGGGCCGAAGGGCACTCTCCCATTTGGTTACTACACCCCCTGTGCCACTGGGCCCTCCCTCTACCTGCCTGGCTAACTCACAGGGCCACATGTGGTCAGCATGGGCATGCAAGGATTTGTACTTGAGATTTCAATACTGAGTGTGGGCAAAATGGTACTCTCCCAGTTGGTTGCTGATCACCATTGGGTTGCTGGGTCCTCCCTCTACCTGCCTGGCCTCACTCACAGGGTCAAGCAAGGTCAGGGCAGCCATGCTGAGTTCACAGTTTCTGATGCTGTGTGTATAGGCCATAGGGCACTCTCCAGCATGGACGCTGCTCACTTTACAGCTACAAATATTAATAACTGGAGTACTATTTTAAAGGGAATATGCTAGTTTTACCCGTTGATGTGAATTTTGAAATAGTTTTTCATAGGTACACTCAATTAAGTTAAAAATAAATTCTTGATAATGCTAAATTTTTATCATAAAAGACAGTCACAATAAATTTTTTCCTGGTTTTTGAAATAATCTTAGGGCTTTTTTTTTTCTCTCATATTATAAGCTAATAAAATACATAAATCTTTTGCACTGGTGAAAACACCCAAACACAGCAATGGCATCATATCTTTTCCATACATTTTCCACTTTGTTCCCTAACATTTTGTTTGGGACTTTTGTGTTCAAGTTCATGACTCCATGGACTCTTTTAGCCTGCTCTTCTCTAGTTGGGACATGACTCTACACTAGCTTCATAAGATGATATTAGTTTGTGGGCAGGGCAGATACAATGGTTTATCTAGTTACTGAAAGCATTTTATATACTAGAAATTGAATGTAAAACATTCCCATGACTGTAAAAACATCTCTACCAGGTTATTTTGTTTGTTTGAGGGATGGGCATGTTAAACTACTAATGCAATGGTTTATAGTGATTCAAGAACACAGAAAGATTATTTCAATCTTTATTCTTACTGAATATATTTTTTTCCTAGAAAATCATCTTATGTCAGCTAGATTTTTAAATTTATTGACATAATATTATTAGATTTATGGCACCTTCTGTATCTTCAATTTTGCCTTTTAATTCCTAGCATGATTCATGGATTCCACTTACCTTGTCTCATGAAGTTATATTTATATAAACCATTATTTATATATGGTTTTTACTTCATAATTTCTGCTCTTATCTTTACTATTTCCTTCTTTTTCCCTTCTACCTTACTATTTCTTTCACTTTGATTTTATTCTCTGCTCTTTTCCAACAGGCCAGCTCATTAATTTTTAAAGTTGAGATATAATCCACATGCCACAAAACTAATCATTTTAAAGTGTAGAATTCAGTGGAAGGGACTAGTTTTGAGAACGTACCACTTTAGCTTAATCTACGGTGGTAAAAATATACATATCATTAAATTTATCATTTTTAGCCATTTTAAGTGTACAGTTAAATAGAATTAAATGTCAACAACATTGTACAGCCTACACCACTGTTCATTTCCAGAGCTATTTTACTATCCCAAAATAATAATGACTTCCATTCTTTTCTTCCCCATCCCAGCTTTGTTATAGTGAGTTCTGTATTTTCTATATGCATTTGCCTGTCCTAGGTACTTCCTCCAAGTGGAACCATGCAATATTTCATTATGGCACCTGGTTTAGTGCACACAGTGTTTTTTCAAGGTTCATCCACATTGCAGCCTGTATCAGAATTTCATCCATGATTAAGGCTGAGAAGTAGTACATTCTACATATATACGATATTTTATCCATTCATTTGATGGAGTTGGGTGTTTTTTTCTTTTGACTGTTGATGATAATGCTTCTTTGAACACTGCTGTTCAAGTATCTTTTTGAGTTCTGTTTTCAGTTATCTTACACACCTGAAGTACAATTGCTATCTCTGATAATTCTATGGCTAATTTTTGAAGAACTGTCAAATGTTTTCTATACTGGCTTCATGATTCCACAATCCCACTAGCAATGTTCAGGGTTCTAATTTCTCCTCATCCTAACCAACATTTGCTTTATCCCTTATTTTTTTTTCCTTTGATAGGAGTTTGATTAGTGATTCAATCGCTTTCCTTATTTCCTAGCAATCGCTAGGTCTGTTTGCTATTTCTTCTTGAATCAGCATGGGGGTGGTATGTTTCCAGTATCCACTTCACCTAGGTCACCTAATTTATTGGTTTATAATTGTTTATGGTAGCATCCCAACTTTTATTTCTGGTATCAGTGATTTGTGTCTTCTCTATCTTCATCAAGTTAGTCAAAGGTTTGTTAATTTTGTTGATCTTATCACTTAATGAAATTTTGATTTTGCTGACTTTCCTCTATTGTTCCTGTACTCTATTTTGTTTATATCACTCAAATATTTTCTTATTTCCATGCTTCAGCTAGCACTGGGTTTAGTTTAGCTCTTCTTTTTCTTGTTTCTTAAGTCACACAGTTAAGATTTTTTTTTTCCCCTTCGGGCCTTTCTTTTTTTTGCATGTAGGCACTCACAGGTATACATTTCCTTTTGAGCTTAGTAGTATTCTGCTGTGTTTTATATTTTAATTGCATTGTATATTTAACTGCAGATACATACGTGTATGTATAATTCGTATATTCTATATTCTGGTGATTTCTTCTCTTCACTAGTGGTTGTTTTAAGTTGTTGAGCTTCCACACATTTGAAAATTTTTAGGAATTTTTCCAGTTTTTGTATTACTTATTTCTAGTTTCATTACACTGTGTCAGAAAGATATTTTGAATAATTCCAATAAATTTTAATTTGTTGATACTTGTTTTATGGTCTATCCTATAGAATGCTCCGTAAGTGCTTCAGGAAAATCATCTTCTTCATGAGCTGACCCTTGGTCAACGTCAAAATATCTGTCTCTTCTAACAGTTTCTGCTTTAATATCTATATATCTGAACTAGAATATAGCTCCAACTCTCTTTTTTGTTTCTACTTGCATGGATCATCTTTTTTAATCTTTCAATTTATACAAGTTTGTACTGAAAGTCTCTTATAGACAGCATGTATTTTTAGTTTTTTATATAATCTACTCTCTTTTCATTGGAGTTCTGAATTCCTCTCCTTATTAAGAATATATTTTTGCCATTTTGTTCTTTGTTTTATACATGTCCTTTTTTTGGGGTCCTCAATTACTTTCTACCTTATATCTTAAATAGTGTGTGGATTTCTCATGTTTATTTTCTTGTATTATTTTTATTCCTTTCTCACTTCTTTTTCTTATTTTTTGGTGGTTATCTGCAGGATTACAATAGACTTCTTAAACTTATAACAGTTTTCCTTTACAACTTTAGTTTCATGTAAATTTTAGTTTCCTTTACAACTTTAGTAGCATGTAACAATTTTGTTTCTATACAACTCCAACTTTCCCCTTTTATATTTTGGTTGATACAAAATACAGCTTTAAGCATTGTGTGAGCATTAACAACCTATGGTTATTGTTTTATATTTTGTTTTAAACCATACAGAGGAAAAAAAGGAGTTACAAACCAAATATACAGTAATACTAATTTGATATTTATCTATAGTTACTTTTTTTTTTAAAGATTTATTTTATTTGTACATACAGAACTGGGGTACAGGCCGGAGACTCAGGGGCAGCGAGAGGCTTCACCAGAGACAGAGTGGGGAGCAGAACAGGCAGATCTACAAAGTACACTGCTGAGGGGAGCAGTGGGCAGGTCAGGAGAGGTCTGCCACGCCATGTGGTCACCTCTGGGGCAGG
>NW_004567122.1:25711730-25769551 GCF_000260355.1 Condylura cristata | reverse complement strand
CACCAGAGACAGAGCAGGGAGCAGAACAGGCAGACTGACGAAGTACACTGCTGAGGGAAGCAGCAGATAGGTCAAGAGAGGTCTGCCACACCATGTGGATCACCTCCAGGGCAGGCAGGGATCGAACTCATGCTGAAGTGGTTTTAGCTTCTTCGTATTGTGCTTTAACCCGCTGTGTCACCAGGAGGGCCCCACAACTGTTAATCTTGTTGCAGATACACACAAAAGTTTCTCTCTTACTGCCTTCAAACTTCGTTGTGGCTTTTTGTTATACTGATTCCAAAATGTCTCAAAGTGGAAGTTTATGTATTTATCCTGGAGTTCACTGAGATTCTTGGGTGTATTCTTTCTGCCTTTTCCTCTCTTTCCATATCTCCCACTATATGATATGTCTGCTGATGTCCCACACATCTTGACTTTGCTTTCCTTTTTTTTTCTTTTCCTCAGACTGAGTAAGCTCAATTGATCGGTTTTCAAATTCATTATTTCTTCTGCCTGCTCAAATCTACGCTTTAGTTCTCTAGTGAGTTTTTAATTTCAGTTATTCTCATTCCCAGTTTCTGAATTTGTTTGGCTTTTTTCCATAATTTTTATCTCTTTATTGGTACACTGTATTGGTTGAGACATTGTTCTGGTTTCCTTTAGCAATTTGTCCATGGTTTTTTCTTCCTCAAGCACATGTAACGTAGTTGACTTAAAGTCTTTGTCTGACAATTCCAAAGTCTATGCTTGCTCAGAGACAATTTATATTCATGTCTCCTGTAATATTTTTTTAAACTGAAAATTTTTTTTCTCAAGTTTATTTTTACATCATTTTGTACATTTTTTTTTTCCCATCTCGATTGTAATCCCCGCGGGTTTCCCATCACCAAGTCACCCGTGTGCCATCACCATAATCCCGTGCATTTCCCTCCCCCGCCCCCCGTTTTTGATCCCATTCCCCACTCCACCCCCACAAAATGTCTCTGGTATATGGTTGTTCATTATTTTTGTTATTTTCTCGCCTGGTCCATTATACTCCTGCTATGAGTGAAACCATCCGGTATTTTTCTTTCTCTTTCTGCCTTATCTCACTAAGCATGATCTTTTCCATCTCCATCCAAGTTGCTGCAAAAGACATGTGTTTCTCTTTTCTGGTTGCTGAGTAATATTCCATTGTGTATATGTACCACATCTTTTTTATCCAGTCATCTACTTTTGGGCATTTGGGCTGCTTCCATGTTTTTCCAATTGTAAATAAAGCAGCAATAAACATGGGGGTACAGGTATCTTTTTCAATCAGTGTTTTTATGTCTTTTGGGTAGATACCTAGGAGTGGGACTGCTGGGTCGTAGGTTAAACTGCAAATTTTTAAACAAAGCAATATGACAGTTCTGCAAATCATATTCCCACTCCTCAGGATTTGTTTTTGTTGGTTTCAGTGGGTAGTGGTGGTTTGCTTAGTGACTTTTCTAACAATTTGTGCAACAAGTGTATTTTTTATTATCATATATGGTCTCTGAGTTTTAGTTTCCATTTAATAAGTATTTTATCAAAGACTTTCTTAACTACCTCAAGCAGAAGAAAGGGTGAGTAGAATGGAGGGAGGGAGAGAATGGACAAAGGAGAGAAGATGATGGAAAGACAGACAAATTGGTTCCCTGTTAGAGTAATCATTCAGTGCTCTGCTCTGAATTTGCAGTCAGTTGCAGTTGTGTTTGTTTGCATAGATGGACCCTTGGAGTTATGGACTCTATCATTTTTACTTATGTCACACCTCTCTATTTTAAAGGACATCTCTGAATGTAGAATTCTTAGTTGAAAGTCTTTTTCTTCCAGCACTTAGAACATAATATCCCACTGCCTTCTAACCAACATGATTTCAGGTGAGAAACCAGCTATTAATTTTATTAAGGATTCTTTATGTGTCACAAATCAGTTCTCTATTAGTGCTCCCAAATTTTCTCTTTGCCTTCCAACAGTTTGATTTGATGTGTCTAAATGGGTCGCTAAGTTTATCCTATGGAAGTTTATTAATCTTTTTGGATATAAATATTTGTTTTTCATCAAATTAGATAAGTTTTTAGTCTTTACTTCTTCACAAATTGCCACACACTTTGTCTACTCTCTTTATGGAATACCCATTACATGTGTGTGTATATTTTAATGGTACCCTAGAGGTCTCTATTAATTTTTATGTTTTTTTCTTTATGTTTCTCATAGATATTTTAAAACCTTGTCATTCTGCTACTGCAACCACCATCTTCCCAGATTTTAGAGTATATTTTTAAAGTCACTAGAATTTTTCCAGAGAAAGTTATTTTGAATATCTTTAAAAATCATACATCTCCAGACATAAAATAAGTGGTACACAAGAAAATAGAGCCACTCTGTCTCCTTACCTCAAAAAAGTCGAAGAAAATGTATGACGTTTGAAAATCAGTGAACATGACCATGGAAAAAGCATTCAGGGAGATGGTACTAATCATAATTATCTTAAAGAGACGACTCGTTATGACTTTCTTCACAAATTCCTGACTCGTTATTTCATTTTTCCTGTCAAAAAGTTGGCAAGAAGTCTGGTTATCTTATCCAAACAATGTATACTTTAAAAAAAAAAAAGAGTTATTTATTTATGCATACAGAACTGGGGTCAGGCCAGAGCAGGGACGGTGAGAGGATTCACCAGAGACAGAGTGGGAAGCAGAATAAGCAGACTGATGAAGTACAATGCAGAAGGGAGCAGCAGGCAAGTCAGGAGAGGTCTGCAATGCCATGTGGATCACTTCCTGGGAGGGAATCAAACTTGCACCAAAGTGGCAGTGGCCAGCTTCAAAGTGCTGTGCTTTAACCTGCTGCACCACCAGGGAGGGCCAAACAAACAATTCACACTTTTAAAATGGCAAGGAGGACAGCGCTCCTGCCTACTTATAATTATGCAGTTTTCTTTATACAAACCTTTCCCTTTTGCAAAGTAGCAGCAGCAGCTGCCCTATGACTATATAGGTAACTCTTTCTCCTTTTCCTAATACACTTGTGCTTTTAAAATGTAAATAAAGGGTCCCCTTGTTTGTACAAGGGGTTAACTTAGGTTTCAGCACAATGACACTATCTGCAACCATTGCAAGCCAAGTTCAATCCCCAGCCAGGGAACTAAGCCACATGGCACAACAGACCTCTCGTCTTACATTCTGCTCCCCTCAGCAGTGTATTTCAGTAGATTTGCCTGTTCTGCTTTCCTCCCTGTCTCTGGTGAACCCTCTCACCTCTCTCCCCCTCTGGTCTATACCCCAGCTTTTGTTTGTATAAGTAAATAAATCTTTTAAAAAGGATTTATAATAAATAAAACAGTTGTACATATAATATGAGCAAACACTCCTACACTTCTGGTAGACATGCAAACTGGTACAACCACTATGGAAAGCTATGTGGAGGTTTCTCAAACTGCTAAAAATGGAGTTTCCATATGACCAGCAATTCACTTCTAGATATCTACCCAAAGGACACAAAAGTATTAATTCAAAAGGATATGCCTATGCTTATTGCCATTCTATTTACAATAGGGAAGATGTGGAATCAACCCAAATGCCCAAAAATAGATAACTGGATCAAGAAGATGTGGTACATATACACAATGGAATATCACTCAGCAATCAAAAAAGATAAACTCATGCCATTTGCAGCAACATGGATGGAGCTGGAAAATTTATTAGTAAAAGCCAAAAAGGAAAAGAAAAATACCAAATGGTTTCTTTCACTCATAGCAGGAGCGTAAGGAGCTGGGACATTCTACAGGGTAGGAAAGGGGAACAGTATAAAATCTGGGTGGGAAAAGCACACAGAACTATGGTGATGGCACAAGGGTGAAGTGGTGGTGGGAAGTCCAAAGGGATTACAACCTAGATGAAAAAAATGTACAACATGAAGAATGATGTAAAAAAAAAAGTATATATATATATATATATATGTATGTATGTATGTATGTATGTATGTATACACACACACACACACACATAAACCAACTTTACAGAGATAGAGAGAAAAAAGAAATTGAATACTCTAAGAAATGGATTTCCCCAAAAACTGTTCAGTAGCAATACTAATCAGGGAGATACAAATTAAGTTAAGCCATAATCTTGACTTATAAAATTAGCAAAGATTTAAACATGGTAATACTTAACACTATAAACTATCAGAGGAATATAAATTCACCAACTTTTCTGAAAAGCATCAGAATTATTCATATCCTTTACCCCAAGGCATCTACCCCAAGAAAATACAATCTGAGAGGTAAATAGTAAACCTACTTATTCCAACATTATTTATAGTAGTGAGAACTTGGAAACAACTTAATAGTTTAAGAAAAAGGATTGATTTAGCAAAATGTTTGGCTAGGCCTTCACCAACCTCTCCAGTCAGAGATCTAATTATTAAGGCCATGCATCTCAATTTGGGAAATAGACTAGTGTCTACAGGAAGAGGCTAAGAGAACACTGGCATTTCTTAATAACCAACCAGAAACAGAAACTATTTACTAAAAATGTGTACTTGTCCCACAGAATGTTGTTGATCCATTATCTAACAGTGGATTGGAAATGACTTACTTGTCATCCTGAAAGGCTTCAGACATTTTGTAAATTTCCAATTTCTATTCCTTGCATTTATCATCCAACAGAAAATCTCTGCTTAGGAATTTCCTGAGCATCTAGATTCCACCAGTAAAGGGTCCGCAAAGGGAACACTTGCTTTGTGAGGTCACACCTTGGTATTCCAGTAGTTACTTGTGAGGCCCCTGAGGAGTGTACTCACAAGCTGATCCAATCACAGATTGTCTCTTTCATAGCGGACTGATCCCCAAGGAGCCTATTAATTAAGCAAAATCATTATGAGTACCCACCAATTGTGAAACTCCAGTCTAAAGCTTGGAGACACCAGGGATAAGGCAGATAAAAGCTCTTCCTTCCCCAAGGAGTGCTTCCATCTATCAAAAACTCTTAAATAATGTGTTAGAATAAGAGCCACTTAAGAGGCAAAAGCAAAGTTCTCTGGGGTTCTAAGGACAAAAGAACACATCCAGAGCATACACTACAAAGACCTAAAGAATAAAGATTTTGAGGAGGTTAGAGCAAGAAACAAAAGAAACCAGAACACAGGTTACCCCTGCCAGCACTGGCCAAATGGGGGCATGTAATTGCACATACAAACCACTCAAGTAGAGTGAAAGCTATGAGCCTGTGTGGAAGACAGGCTTTAAGTACAACAGCAATAGGGATTTTTTTTCATCCTGCTTATTTCTTGAAATTAATATATGACAGAGGGACCTGAGTAGCCCTGTGCTGCAATAAATGTTTAGCCAAAGTCCTGGAAACCTTAATTGTTAGGTCTTCAGAAAATGAGGCAACAACCCCACCATCTCTGCTGTACAGCAGGACCTCAGATAAGGTCGTTTCATTAAGCATAATTTTGACATTAATGAGAAAAAATGAAATCCCAGTCAGTATTAAACAACATTATTCAATGACCTGACTTTACTGCATACGTCAGTATGAAGTCATAGACTCCAAGACCCTGTTGACAATGTTAAATGAGGACTAACAGTATCTGATATTTATGCTAAAATAAATAGTGATGATTTCTGGTAGCAAAATACTGTCAGAGGCAACCAATATACTGAAATTGGAAAAAAAAAGATCTTATTTACTCAATGTCTCCATTTAAAATCATCAACATGCTATTCATATGAAGTCACAAAAAACCTCAAATATCCAAAGTTCTCCTTACTAAAACAAAGGAGAATGGTGGTGTCTCACTTGCCAGACTTTAAGCTGCATTACAAAGCCATAATAATTAAAACAGTATGGCACTGGAGCAAACTCTGAAACACTGCCCAATGGAATCTTATAGAAAGCCCAGAAATAAAGCCACACATATATGAACAATAAATCTCTGACAAAGGAGCAAAGAATTTGCAATAGAACAAGGATAGTTTGGTCAATAAATGGTGATAGGAAAACTGGACCACCATAAATAAAAGAATGAAACTAGATCACTACCTCACACCATGCACAAAAATCAACTCAAAATGAATAAAAACTGAACAAAGACCTAAAACCATAAAATATATAGAAGAAAATATAGGTAAAACACTGCAAGACATACATGTCAGTAACATCTTTAAAGACTCATTCCCTAAAGCAAAGAAAATAAAGGAAAAGATTAAACAGTTGGGACTACAACAAATTAAACAGCTTCTGTATAGAAAAAGACACTCAACTTATCGGGAGAAAATTTTTGCACTTCACACAATTAATAAGGGACTGATCACAAAGATATACAAAGAACTTATAAACTCAAAAAAAAAAAAAGTAAATAATACAGTTAAAAAAAGAAAAAAAAAAGGCAGGTCCCTCCCTGGTGGCGCAGTGGGTTAAAGCACAGCACTAAGAAGCTAAAGCTACTTCAGCATCGATCCCCGCCTACCCCGGAGGTGATCCACATAGCGTAGCAGACCCCTTCTGACACGCCTGCTGCTCCCCTCAGCAGTGTACTTGATCAGCCATCCTGTTCTGCTCCCCACTCTGTCTCTGGTGAAACCTCTCACCGCCCCTGTACCTCTGACCTGTATCCCAGTTCTGTATGAATAAATAAATAAAATCTTTATTAAAAAAAAGTCAATAGAACTAAAAAAACACTTCTCCAGAGATAAACTCAAATGGCCAACAGACATATGAAAAAATGTTCAACATCCCTCATAATCAGGAAAATGCAAATTAAAACCACAGTGAGCCACCACCTTATACCAGTAAGAAAACCACATTAAAAAAAATAACAGCAAGTATTCGTGAGGATGCTGCATAAAAGGAACTCTCTTACATTGCTGATGGGCATGCAAACTGGTCCAAACACTATGGAAAGCTGTGTGGTGGTTCCTCAGATTACTAAAAATAAAGCTACCATATGACCCAGTAATTCCACTGCTAGGAATCTACCCAAAGGGCACAAAGACGTTTATTCAAAAGGATACATGCACACCTATGTTTACTGCAGCACTATTTATAATAGGTAAGACTTGAAAACAACCCAGATGCCCAAAAGTAGCTGATTGGATCAAAAAGATGTGGCACATACACACAATGGAATGCTATTCAGAAAAAAAAAAAAAAGAGATTATCTAGCCATTTGCAGCAACATGGATGAAGTTAGAAGGGCGTATGTTCAGTGAAATAAGTCAGAAGGAAAAAAATATATCAGATGGTTTCACTCATAGGAGAAATATAGGGGAATCAAAGAAGAGATCAAGGGAAAAAAATAATAAAAAGCACACAACAAAACAAAAATAAACAGAAAACTATAAATCAGAGACATTGTACAGGGGAGGAGGAAGGAGGGATCAAAACAAGGGCAGGGAGAGCCCAAGGGATTAAGGTGAAGGTGCACAGGTGAATTGGTGGTGGGAATTTTATGGGAACTATACCTGAGGGAAAAAAGCAAACATAAGGCCCTCCCTGGTAGTGCAATGGGTTAGGATGCAGCACTGGAAACTGGCTGCAGCCACTTCAGTACGAGCTCGATCCTCGGCCCTGGAAGTGATCCACATGGAGCAGCAGACTCCTCCTGTCTCCCCGCTGTTCCCCTTGCAGTGTACTTCGTTAATCTGCCTATTCTACTCCCCTCCTCTGTCTCTGGTGAATCCTCTCACCACCCCTGCACTTCTGGCCTGTACCCCAGTTCTGTATACATAAATAAATAAATCTTTAAAAAAAAAAAGCAAACAAGAAGAAAAGTGGTGTGTATGTGTATATATAAATTTTTAAAGTAAATGAAAAAAATAAATTCATCAATAACAAAACTTTAATAATCACTTGAATTCTGTCCCCAAGAGCCAAACTTTAGCCTCATCTTCTGGCTCAATGTTCTTTCCGTCAGGGATCAGCTCCTTCTATTCTGCCTACTGTCTCCTTTGCTGACATACCCTTCTGGGTTCCATTCAGAGTTACTCCAAGAGATTCAGCATGCCCTCTGCATGTTTCTACCTGCACCAAGATATCCACATGCCTAATCCCATTGGGGGGATTAGAAAGTCCATGCTAAGTGTGTGCTCCATGAATATATAAGTGAAAGGCATCAGGGACCCTTAAATTCACTCACATAGTTGAGCACAGTGGGGATTCCATCTTCAGAAATTAATGATACACCTCTATGCCTTCCCTCTTTAAGCACCAAAACATGTTTTGGGGGGAAGAAATGTAGATTAAGAATGTAAAGATTTCTTTCAAGACACTTGGGGTGGGGGGAGGAAAGATGGCTGTGAGCAGGAGAGAAGAGCCTGGCTGTTCTTAGGTCGTCACAGCCACCATCAGCTGAATGTGGTTTCTGCAGACACGGAGTTGGGGACTGGAACTCTAGCTGTTAAGTGGAAAGCAACAGAAAATCAGAAGTGACAAACTTTCTCCAGGCCCACGGAAATCTTACCTTGTGAGGGCTAAGTGCAAAGGACAGGCATCCTGGGATGCGAAATCAAAGGTCACCTCTTCTGCCCTCAGCAGCAAGTGGCATTGTGCTCCACTTGGACAGCACTAGCTCAGCTGCACAGAGCAAGCAGAACTGGTAGTCAGCAGGGCTGGCAGCAGGGGACTTACGTTCCAGCCATGTCACTCCTTTACTAGTGCCAGGTACCATGCACTGAAACACAAAGCTCATACATCACAGCAAAACCCTATTGCATATAACTTCTGCTGAAAGTTACAGAGTTCAACAAGTTTATTTTTGAATGTTGGTTTACAAAATGCATGGACTACTCCATACTAACACTAGTTGTCTAAACATACTGATGAAAGTCAGGTCTGTGACTAAATACAAAAGACATGCTATACCCTTTTGTCTAGGGAAAAAGCATGAAGAATTATGCTTATTTTATTTATCCAAAGATTTCCTAAATCCCGTCATATCAGAAATTAACTGCTATTTTCACAACTTTTATTAATTTAATTTTAAAGAAGGACACAGTCAAATGTCCTAGGACAGGTTTGTTATCTGTGGAGGTCACTTAAGGGGTCACAGGTCATGTCTGTTTAATTCCTCTATACGCCAGTGGTCAGTTAAAAAAAAAATGGAGGGAAACTGAAGCAGGAGAACCACTGTATTCACATAAAGATTTAGAGGGGGCCTCCCTGGTGGCCCAAAAGGTTAAAGCCTACCACTACCAAGCTAGCTGCAGCAGCTTCAGCATGAGTTCAATTCCCACCCCAGAGGTGATCCACATGGCGCAGCAGACCCCTCTTGACCCACCCACTGCTCCCCACAGCAGTCTTCATTGCTCTGCCTGTTCTGCTCCCCACTCTGTCTCTGGAGAATCCTCTCACAACTCCTGCATCTCTGGCCTGTACCCAGTATACATAAATAAATAAATCTTAAAAAAAAAAAAAAGATTTGGAGCAGACAGGAACTTGGGAAACTCTGAGTTTGACAGTGTCTCTTATAAGTTGAAACTTTAGTTACTTGAAGCAATTTAGGGATTCAGACTTGTAGAATTTACCACAATGTATACTTCCATAAACTTCTGATACAGGATTTTTGATTATACTAAAGTATGTGAGTTCAAAATTCCACATATTCTTGATCTCAGATACAATATCCCTTAACATGGGCCTTATATCTAATCCTCCTAGACACTATTTTCTCAGGCCTTCAGTATACAATTACAAGTCAGATCCTGCTTTTTCCATTGGCTATATGTGATATATATTAACACAGACTTACATTTAAAAAAGGGGGAAAGGCTTTCATTCAGATATAGTGGAATAAGTGATACAAGTAAGTAAAGAGATCCAGAAAATAGAATATTCTGCAGGACACTAATTCAGTTTTCATAATAAGTTAATAAAATGGGGAGAAGGTGGGAATAGGGAACTACTTGCTTGCTCTGGATTAAAAGATTAAAGAAACCACCAGATGTGATGGGTAAAATTCACATGGATCCCAATTAGAACAAAATTACACATATTCTTGATCTCAGAGTACCTGGATTTTGCATGGGTATTAAGTAATAATGAAATCATGCTTTATTTTGCTAGGTGTGCACTTTGGTTTGTACAGGAAAATAACCATTTTTTTCTACAGATGCTTACTGTAGGATGTAGGGGAAAGGGGACATGTTATCTCGGAATGGCTTTGAAATACTTTAGCAAAGAAAGAGGAAACAGGATTGCATGAAGTGACTAGGGCAAAAATCTTGGTAAATGTTAAATCTGGGTGATTAGCACATAAGGGTTCAATGTGCTATCTATTTATATATGTTTAAAAAAAATTTTTAAAACGTTTATTTATTTATGCATACAGACTGAGGTATAGGCCAGAGGGGCAGGGCCAGTGAGAAGACTCATCAGAGACAGAGTGGGGAGCAGGACAGGCAGACTGACGAAGTACACTGCAGAGGGGAGCAGCAGGCGGGTCAGGAGGGGTCTGCTGTGCCATGTGGGTCACCCCCGGGGTGGAGGATCCAACTGGCACTGAAGAAGCTGCGGCCAGCTGCAGTGCTGCTCTTTAACCTGCTCTACCACCAGTGAGGGCCTAAAATTTTTATTGAAAGTTCTTGTAAAAAAATTAATATAATGAACTAAAAATCTTTGGCAATAATATATATAAAAGTTCCCAAATCTATAGTATAGGAAAAATTCATAAGAAACATATATTTTGCCTTTCCTCTAAAATGCCCAAGTGCTCTGTAGCTCACAGAACACAGAGCCTCGAGCATCATTTTTCTCTCATTCTCCGCATAGCTCCCCACACTGGGAACACCAATCACAGCTGCTTCATCAAAGCCAACAAAAGCATCAGAGAAATGGCTTCTCAGAATTCAGTCTCTCTTTCATGTCCCATACTCCTCAAGTCAGGGTGCTGAAGGAAGGGGAAGGTTTGCTTACTGTGCCACGAAGTAATTTTTCTGGCCTCTGAAGTGAGGTGTTATAAAGATGAGCCTTGTTAAATCCTACCATCACAGTGCTCAAGGGACTAACACATGTTCCTTGAATACATACATTCTTTTAATGTAGATTCTAATCTCATTAATAAAGTAGCTCCCTGAGTTCCTTCAAAGAACACTACTGTTGCAATTTTTAAATAAAAATTGTTTCATATTGCATTTTACCCATTAATGACGAAGAATAGAGCTCAAAACTGAACATTACCCAAGCTTCTCACTTAGTGGCTACAGACCCTCAGTCCAGGGAGGCTGACACACAAATGATGAAAAAAAAATATGGCCCATTGTTCCTTCTTAATGCAGTTAAGTGAAATGATGGCCTGGCAAGTTGGTGACCATAACAATGAATCCTCATATTGCCCCACCTTGCTAGAAGCTGTAGGCAAGAGAATGTCCTTTCCTTCAACTTTACCTGTAAAGGGTAAAACACACCAAAAGAGCTCACCCCATTTTTGTGACTTTTTAAAGTAAATGATTTTAACAATAACAGCAACTAATATCCAATTTGAAATAATTTTAAATTCATAAGAATTATTATCATCAGTTTAAACCCTTTATCTGCAGAACTCATAGTTCTTTTTCCCCCATAATTCTTTTTCCATCTTAAAACTAGTCTCCCATATAAAACATTTGCAAAATCACCATAATCACTTGGATTTCTGGGTTAAATAATGTTTGATTATTCCCCCATCCTAATTTCTGTCTGTAAGAATGGCTTTTCGCTTTTGGAATATTGTTAATATAATCACCTGGATTGGTTTATCTTACACATGTGATGAAGTATAATGAAAAAATACTTTGGACTCAAGTTTAAATCACTTTGTATTTAAGCACTGATTTTATAAAATGTAATCTATAAAGGTGAAATTAACAACAAAATTTGTACTTGTAAATTGCCTTCACAATGCATTCCAGCTAAGATGTACTGAAGATATTACATGCATTTTGGAAGAAATCACACAGAAGCAGCTGCCTTTTCAATAAAATTCGCCAGTTGCACATCTCTTTTAGTCAGTCCACCACAGTCATGTGAAGTAAGAGTTATCTGGACCTAAGAAAAACAGAGCAGTTTTTAAAACTCTGAGCTGCAATTCAAGGTATTCTCCTTTTGTGGTTCAGAAATCAGTCTATTGCTCAACATTCATATTTGAGAACTGACTCTGGAAACATTACACTTTCAGGTACAAACATGGCTCTCCCACCTCAGTAATCTCCAGAGCAGTCTGCCTTCAGGCAGGGAGAGCAGAGACCCCAAGATAAAAATGGTTCACTCATGTGAAGGGCAATTCAGCTACCACAATATCCAATCTCATCTCTTAAAAAGAAAGGGACTGAGGTTCCATTTTAAATCCCATTACTTTAATTGCATAGACTGTTTTCAGGCTGTTGAAAAACCAATCTATCAAATGCAATGTCTTAGCAACTAAGTTTAAAAAAAAATCCATTTCCAAATTAGAAAAGTAAGGTGGGGATGAGATAGAGGAACAATTGTTGCTTTTAGACAAGTCAATTAAAAAAATGATGGGCAAGTGGAGGCAATTAAGAAAGAAAATTTAACCTGATACCTGCATATTCTGAACATCACTCCCTCAAAATTAGAATAATATCAAGACATTTTCTACCTGCAAAGATTTCCCAGGAGAAAATAAAACCCCATAGAAATCTGAGATGATAAGAAATCTGAATGATATGACATGTCAAATACCACCACTATAAAGGCAAGGGACACTTTTGGGTAGGCATAATGCTTCTTACTAAGCCCCCTTAAAACTACATAAGTCTTTTTAGTCTGCTTTGTCTTAAGTAAGAAATACACAGAAGATAGAGAATTTAATAAATAACTTTATTTAAAAGTACAGTTCTTAAGCAACCTTAATGAGGCAAAGTCATATGTATCTTACTTTCTACCAATTCTTGTAATAATTTGCCTTAAAAGGTGTTTAAACCAAAGAGGAAATGCAGATGGCCAACAGGCATATGAAAAAATGTTCAACATCACTCGTAATAAGGGAGATGCAAATTAAAACCACAATGAGATACCACCTCACCCCAGTGAGAATGGCACATCTTCAAACAACTAGCAACAACAAATGCTGGCGAGGATATGGAGAAAAAGGAACTCTCCTGCATTGCTGGTGGGAATGCAAACTAGTACAACCACTATGGAAAACTGTTTGGAGGTTCCTCAAACTGCTAAACATGGAGCTTCCCTAGGACCCAGCAATCCCACTCCTAGGTATCTACCCAAAAGACACAAAAACACTGATTGAAAAAGATACTTGTACCCCCATGTTTATTGCTGCTTTATTTACAATTGGAAAACATGGAAGCAGCCCAAATGCCCAAAAGTAGATGACTGGATTAGAAAGATGTGGTACATATATACAATGGAATATTACTCAGCAACCAAAAAAGAGAAACACATGTCTTTTGCAGCAACTTGGATGGAGCTGGAAAAGATCATGCTTAGTGAGATAAGGCAGAGAGAGAAAGAAAAATACCGGATGGTTTCACTCATAGCAGGAGTATAATGGACCAGGCCATATACCAGAGACATTCTGTGGGGGTGGAGTGGGGAATGGGATCAAAAACCGGGGGGGGGGGGGAGGAAGGGAGGGAAATGCACGGGACTATGGTGGTGGCACAGGGGTGATTTGGTGATGGGAAACCCTCAGGGACTACAATCGAGATGGAAAAAAAAATGTGTAAAAATAAACTTTGTAATAAATTTTAAAAAAATGGGGAAAAAAAAGGTGTTTAAAATGCTTCTGCATGGCTGATATTTAAGCTTGATTCCAGAGCTTAATTTGACACAAAATTCTCATGTTCATTTCAAAAGGAAACAAGCATGAAAATTCTGAACTTATTAGTCATTATTCTCTTGAAAAGATCTGAAAATTTGTTACTGATTTGCAATGATACACAGGAATTCTGAGAGATAGTGTCTGAGAGAATACTTTTTCTAAGCACAATAATACCTAGGCTGCACAGTATAACAAAAAAAAAAAAAAAAAAAAAAAGGAAGGTGTTTCTTAAACTTCATCATTAAGGAGATCCCCAAACGGAGGCTATAGTTACCTTGTTGTACACATTGAACCATTCTGGGTGATGATTCATCTTCTCTGCTTGTAGGGCAACTCGGGACATAAAGCCAAATGCCTGTAAAAGATGAAATGATTACTCACATTGCCCTCTGCCCTGGACCTGGGAGACACAGAGCAATCTGAGCAGATAAAGACATGGCTGGGGTCCTTTCGGAAGCCAGTAGAAATCCAGTATGAAAGGGATTTCTCTCCCCAGAGCTGGGGTAACAGTGTAGCCTGACTGTGACCTGGTGCTCAATGGTGAAAAACAATCAGGCTCAAATAAACAAACCAGGAAATTGGTCTCACCCAGTGACCTGTCTGGACTGTTTAATTGTCCTCAGGACAAGACTCTCCAAAATAGCACAGGAATAATTTCCCTTCAACCTAGTGCCATGAATATCACTACCTGGCCCCACGTCTCAGGAGCCACTTTTTCCCTGCAGCACTGCTCCTTATGTTTTTTAGTGACTGGGTTGCTTACTAAGGCAGCACTCAAAAGACAAGCATTCACAAGAGACAAATGTCTTCTGATAGTGGTGAAAGGCAGAAATGAACAACTTCCCATCCCATCTGCCAGGTAAAACAAAAGGAGATGAAAGAGTATTTTTACTGATATATAGTGTGAAACAGAGACTGGCTTGCAAGATCCGGGTCTTCTTGCTATTGCCCAGCATTGCTGTTTCCAGGAAAAAGGTTCCTAATCCAGAGCAAAGGACTGCAGACACAGCACAAGCATAAATGTGGTCTGCAAACCACTGGAAAAGTACAAGGTTAATTTTGTTAAGCAGAAGGCAAACTTGTCCTGAGAAGAGGAAAAAAAAAATCTTTTTTTTTTTTTGGATTTTTTTTTATGAGCATAATTACAAACAATAGGAGTCTGTCTCTATGGTGTCCAGAAGGCAAAAATACTTGGCAAGACTAAGGTAATAGTATATTAACTACAAAGTGACAGCAGAATTATAGGCCAGAACCCATTATACCCATATAAATAAATATTTAACTTCATTACTCCTATCTGGAAAAACCAATCTAATACTAGTTGGGCTATGATTTTTGAATCACCAAATGACATAAAAAGACACTGCCAAGCTAACATGAGAAATCCAGAAGTCTTCAACATTTAAATCATAAGACAGTTCCTAACTCAGAAGCAATTTTAGTTGGGGTAAAGTTTTCCATTTTGACAGTTAAAGTCTAAAGAAATTTCCCCTGTCAGTAAAAGGAAGGATGTTCAAGCAAAATCCACTTAACCATGTATTAAATTATCAGTAGTAAAATAACATTCACTACCATCCCTTCTCATTTCATAATCTGAATAGTATGCGAGCAGAAAGAACAAGTCAAATACAAAAGTCTATTTAAATTATTCAAACAAAATTAACCTGTATTAAATGAAATATAAAGAGAATTTTTACTTAGCCTAAAATGCTTCATTCTTGTTTAACTCTATAAGGTAAACAAGACTGGGCCCTCCCTGGTGGCGCAGCACTAAGAAGAGATTCCCAGCCACTGTAGCATGAGTTTGAGTCCCTGCCCAGAAGCTGACCCACATGGCATGGCAGAGCTTTCCTGATCCGCCCACTGCTCCCGTCAGCAGTGTACTTTGTCAATCTGCCTGTTCTGCTCCCCACTGTCTCTGGTGAATCCTCTCATACCTCTGACCTGTTGCCCAGTTCTTATAAGCATAAATAAATAAATCTTTTCAAAAAAAAAGAAAAAAATAAACAATCACCCCCCTGAGAGGCAATAACATAGTAATTAAGGTTTTTGAGCCTGATAGTCCTGATTTCAAATCCTTTATCTGTCTTTAGTTGCTTAAGTGACTTAAGCTTCAAGCCACAATGTTCTTATCAATAAAATGGAGATAATTAAAAAGAAAACCTCCTGTAATCATTCTAATAAAAGAGAGACATAAAGCACTCCGTATAATACTTGGAACACAGTCAAAGGTCAATAAAGGCCCTCCCTAGTAGTACAGCGGGTTAAGGCACAGCACCAAGAAACTAAAGCCACTCCCGCATGAGTTCTATTCCTGCCTGCCCCGGAGGTGACCACATGGCGTGGCAGACCTCTCCTGACCCGCCCACTGCTCCCCTCAGCAGTGTACTTTGTCGATCTGCCTGTTCTGCTCCCCACTCTGTCTCTGGTAAAGCTTCTCGCCACCCCTGAGCCTCTGGCCTGTACCCCAGTTCTGTATGCACAAATGGATGAATCTTAAAAAAAAAAAAAAAGGTCAATAACGTAACACATTGCTAACACTACTGCTTCTGCCCAACTGCAGAGTAATCATAAACCCTACAAAATGAAATGGGTAAAAAGCCCTCCACAGTCTTAAGAATCTATGATTCATTATTTTCTCCAGAAGACTGGCCCTTTTTCTTTCCCATAAGCCATAAAGAGAGTCACACATATATCAGACAAATAGATTAACACACTGATGCACACAGTTTAATTACAAGAAATTATCTGGATACAGTCACTACCCAGATTCTCTAGCCCATTCACCAAATATTTTTTGAACTATGTTATCCTAAAAGATCCATAGTGATATTTAGATTCCATTTCCCCAGGAACAAATGGATCAAGTGATTGATTCCAACATCTTTAACCACTAGCATACTACCAGCACAGCAGCAAATCCTATTTTTTCACAGACAGATACAACAGAGACCACCTATACCCTAAGAAGCACACTGATTAAAGAACAAGCATCTATTTTATTTATACACATTTAGAAAAAAAAACCCAAAAGACCCTCCAGATTCACATTTTCTTAAGCTCTACAACTTTAAAAGTCACCTAATATTTGCACCGAATAAAATATCATAGTCTGATAAATCATTTACACAGAATTTACTCCTCTCTCTTCCTTAAGAACACTGAACCTTTTGTGGAAGTAAGATAATTTCATAATCCTTCCTACATATAACAGAACCTGACAATTCCCAAAATATTATTTTTAAAAGCACAAATTAAAAAAATTCATAACAATACACATTCAAATAAAAGTAAAAGAAATTTTCAAAAAAATTTAGATGAAAGGATAATATAGGGGGGAAAAGCAAATCCTTAAAGAAGAATTTTAGTAAGCTGGAATATCATAAAGACAGAATATAACTGAACAGAAAATTTGGCAAGTGGTAAAAAGCACCTGTACCTGCTTTTAAAGATTTCCTTTAACAGTCACAGCTATTTGTTACCAGGGTGCAAGGTATAATCTAAAGGACCTGAGCAAGCTAAAAGCACAGGTTTTCTAAAATTACTCCATCAAAGAAAACTGAAAACAGCCCAAGGCAAAATAGATACTAATAAGGAAGCTTAGAGGACAGGATGGGAAGGGACAAAATAAAATAGAAATCAACAAGATTTTATAAGAATTTTAAAATATTAAATAAAGAAGACAAAATAGGTACATATGACTGTTGCTAAGAGAACAAAAAAAGGGAAAATATGTAATTTAAGTAAAATTCCTAAAAATTAAAGACTTAAATCTACAGATTGTAAGAATTTAAACATTACCTACACATCCTTGTAACGTTCATGGATAATTAAATTTTTAAAAAATTATTTTGTCTGGGCCCTCCCAGGTGGCGCAGCGGGTTAAAGCACAGCACTAAGAAGCTAAAGCCACATTCGCATGAGTTCGATCCCCGCCTACTCTGGAGGAGATCCACAAGGCGTGGCAGACCTCTCCTGACCCACCCGGTGTTCCCCTCAGCAGTGTACTTTGTCGATCTGCCTGTTCTGTTCCCCTCTCTGTCTCTGGTGAATCCTCTCACCCTCCACATCTCAGATCTGTACCCCAGTTCCATATGAATAAATAAATAAATCTTTAAAAAAAATTTTGTCACCTAGTCAAAAAGATCTTTTCACCTATAAGGGTAGAAATAATCTAGTTGACTTCAAATTTGCACATACAAACAGTGAACATAGAAGGGGAGTAATTAGCTCTCTAACAATTTCGGGAAATGACTGCAAAGATTTTTATACCCAGCTAAACTGCTGTTCAGAGTTAACACAAGAGACAAAAAAAATTTAACACACTAACTCAGCGAGTATTTCCCATTCAACGCTGCTAAGAGAAAAAGGAAAAGCTATAGTAAAAGTGTTGGCAGTGAACAGTAAATACATTCTGCTCTAGGAATACATTTTTTATAGTCACAGAATAAAATGCAAATGTTACAAAATATGAAAAGAATTTGTAGAGGTGCAGATATGTGCCACCCCAAAATATAACTTTGGCAAAAAGTTTATTTCATGAGAGGGATTTTGAAGGTTGGCTGGAAGTTCCTTTTGAATGATATTTACGGGTAAACTTCTATGTACTGTGAAGCCTAATATCCTTACCACTATTTTAATGGAGAAGGCAGAACTTAAATCTACGTATTTTTGTCTACTATGTCTTTACCAGTAATCTCCCTGTCTTCCCATTCTCCTGCCAAAAGTCCTTCTGTCTTAGCTAGGCTATTTAAAATGGCATTTGAAGCCATGCTGGTGAGTTACTCAGTCTTTGTCTCTCCCATGTATACAGAAGGCATACATGTTACTATTAAACTCTTTTTTGGGCTTCTTTCTCATCATTCTGTCTGATTTTTGTCAACCTAAAAGAATCTAAAGAAGTATGGGATGTTCTCATTTAAACTTTGACAGGTTGAAAGGAGTGGGGAAAGTAAGTGAAAATAAAAAGAAACTTTGAAAGCTGAAAGATCAAGTGTTAGAAGCCTAAGTATATTTAATGAGATAACAAGCACCTGAGTTAAAAATAATATAAACTAAAATTTTATGGCGAAGAGAAAGTAACAAAAGTAAAAGTACAATGTATCTCTACTACTTTCCTGCTTTGTGGGGGAAATACTATCTAAAGAAATGCTATCTAGAGAAACAAGGATTACATTTGCTATGGAAAACTACAGGTATAGCAGTATCCACACAAGAACTAAAATAAAATAAAAACATTCACAATTAAATAAAAGGAAAAAAAAAGCAACCACTCTTCTCATAGTTTCAAATTAAGAAAGAAAAATGTATATTGATTCTGTCATTTTTATAAGACCAAATATATCTACAATATAAATGGCCTAAATCTAACCAATTTAAAAAAATGCTTTATAATGGATCATAAAGCAGAACTCAAACACTGTAAGTAAAGAGTTAAGTAAATATGAAAAAAAATTGAATAAATCTTAAGGATAAATTTAAATTTAGAAAATATAGCCACAATGAAGGCTTAATATCTGTGAATATGTATATGACAAGTATACATATACATTAAAGCATTAAAGCATAGAAAGCATTAAAGCTGATGAGTCAGAATAGACAGGAAGTATAAAATACAAACATTTGCAGTTGGAGACTTTAACCATCACTTGAACCCACAACAGATTAAGTGAACAAAAGTGAGGATCTGAACAATTTAAATAAAACATATAATTTAAAAGGTAGACCCATTTGTTATATTTTAAAATCTACATATTGATAACATAGCTCTTTTAGAATCTAGCAAACATTCACAGAAATTGAATATACATTAGCTCACAAAGAACATTTCAATAAATTCCATGAAATATTCTCTGTTAATGTAGAAAACAAAACTAGGACTGCAAGTAGTACAGGAAAGTACTACCTGGATTTTTAAAAATCCTTCTTTTAAAACCCTTGGATCAAAGAGGAGACCAAAGTGAGTATTTAATAGAAATTAATAACTTAAGCACAACAAATCAACAGTATACAGCTAATGCAATAATCAGCAAACATTTTTAGATACTTAAGTTAATGAATTTGAAAGACAAAAAATAAAGACTCCAATCAGGAAGGCAGATAAATAAATAAAATAAACTTAAGGAGGAGAGCAGAGTGAATATAACTAAAAATAAAAGCAGGTGCAAATGAACTAGAAATGAGAAAAATGGGAGAATCAATAAATCTAAAAGCTGTAGATGAAATAAGTGATAGGAAAAAAATGGGGCCTCCCTGATGGTACAAGGAGTTAAGTTTCAGCACTGTGAAGCTATCAGTAGCCACTGCAGCATAAGTCCCCAGTCAGGGAGTGGTCTCACATGGCACAGCAAAATTCTCCTGTCTCGCCCACTGCTCCAGGCCAGTGTATTTCAGTCTAGCTAACTGTTCTGCTCCCCACTTTGCCTCTGGTGAATCCTCTCACATACTCCTTCCCCCAAATCTACGGCCTACACCTAGGCTCTTGTATGCATAAATAAATAAAATGAATCTTAAAAAAAGATATAAAAATATGACAGAAGACTGGTTATTTAACTTAAAAGCAAACTGAAAGAGTTAAAGGAAAAGTAGCTAGGAAAACAGCCACAGATAAAAGAGAAACTTAAAATACCAAAAAAAAAAAAGGAAAATAGAAAGATCTAAACACATAAGTGAATCTTAAAACATGGGTAAAATAGTTCTCTGAAAAATAAAAATTCTCAAAACTGATTCCAGAAGGGAGAGGATGGATGTAAATTATTAAATAATTATTAAAGTGCAATGTATTTAACAGTGATACCAAAAAGTAATAGTTTCCAATCATTTCACAGAGTCTACCAAACCTTTAAGAACAGTTAACTCCAGTATTAATTAAACTGTTCCAGAGCAGAAAAAAGAAGGATATGCCCCCAATTATATTCACAAACTATTATAAAATATCAAAATTCCCACAGAGACAGCATATAATAATGAAACTACAGAGTGGTCACATATTAACTAAAAGGTAGTGGCTCACAGCATACTGAAAGCATAAAAACACCAAGTTCCAAGTTCAAACAGGATTTATTATACGACTGCCAGGATGATTCAATATAAAGACAATTTACCATATTAATAGATCCAAAGAAAAAATCAAATAATAAATTTCATAAATTCTAAAGACATTTAATACTCAATGTTTATTATGCATTAAATTTTTTTAAAGATTTATTTTTATTTATTTGTACATACAAGAACTGAGTTGTAGCCCAGCTGTCCAGGATGGTGAGAGGAGTCACCAGAGGCAAACTAGAGAGCAGAACAGGCAGATTGACTGAAACACATTTCTGAGGAGAGCAGTAGGCAAGACAGAAGAAGAGGTCTACTATGCCATGTGAGTTAGCTCCTCAGCTGGGAATCAAACTCATGCCACAATGGCTGGTGACAACTCGATAGTGCTAAGATTTTAACCCCTGTGTCACCAGGGAGGCCCTTATGCATCACAACTCTTAATCAAACAATATACAGACCCTTCCTTAAGTGATAGAATATATTCTCTGTTCAAAAGGCAGCATCATTCTCAATGGAGAGAATTTCCATTAAAATCAAGAATAAAACAAGCCACACACACACAAAAGCCAATGGCCATCTCTTAACAAACAACAATTAATGATAAAATATATGGGGAAAAAAGCCTTCATCTGAAATGGCACCAAAAATATCTAGAAATAGACTTAACAAAAAGTGCTAAAATCCTGTATGCAGAAAACTTTAAACTGCTACTAAAAAAACTACATAAATATTATCATATTACAAATGCCTGTAAGGCAATTAAAACACAAATAATAAAACTATATTTTTCAGGACATATTTATTTAGCAGATAATGAATGAAATCCTGCAAATTAATAAGAAAAACACCAACCACCCCTAACAGACAGGAGACAAAAATAAATGATTCTTAAATATAAAAACCATTCAATCTCATATAAGAGAAATACAAAGTATATTTTAGTTACATATCGATTGTATGTCAATAAAACAGAGGAGGGAAAACTAAGTTAAGCCTATTGGTTTGGCAAAGATTAAAACGTTTGTATTATTTCATCAAAGACTATATGTGAGAAATGGCACTACACACTGTCAGAAAATTTATATCGATATAATCACTATGGAAGAGACTATGACCACACCTATCAAAAATTTAAATGTCCAATTTTCCTCTTAGGGAAAAAATATGTCCATGCCTCTCAGGCAAACAATTTCACTTCCAAGACTTTGTTCTGCAGACATAATCATACATAAACTACAAGAATGGTACTACAGCACGGCTTATAATAGCCACAGATCTGAGAGGGCCAAATGTTCATCACCAGCAAACTCATTAAACAGATTACTAAACATTCACACACTGGTATAGCCTACATCCACGAAGAATAAAGAAACTGTGTTCTCACATGGAAATGCCCCCAAGATGTACTACTAGATGACACAATGCGTAAGAGTCTATGAATTGTACAAAAAAGTACAGAAATTATATGTATGAGTATCACTGTAAACAACACACAAGGAAGTGGTAATAGTAAGTAAGGGAGTTGGGAGGGGAAACTGGGTGGCTGAGAATCAGGAAGAGAACTACTATAGTCTTTGGTACCTTTGAATTTTGGACTACATATAACTGATGTATCTTTTAAAATTAGTTTGGAGAAAATGAACAAGTCATGCAAATGAAGCCTTCACTGCAAAGGGACCTGGGATCCTAAATGTCTGTAACCTGGTTCATATTAAAATATTTTGGCTCATGTTAACTTTTTAACATATGCCTACCTGTTTAGGTGGGTTTTTAGTGCCAATTTACAGCATAGTTTGTCTATGAGCCATGTTCTGTTGAGCCACGGCCATTTCAAACAAACATATGGCCAACAAATAACATATAATGGCTGATAATAGTTTCAGTCTTTCCTCTATTGCAAATTACAAACATTTTATGAACAAGTCAATGAATACATGATGAAGTATGACTTTTTAAGTCACTCTGCCATTGTAAGGAATGTAAGCATTACAATCACAGTAAATTGGGCCAACTAAGTTTGTCATTTGGAAATCTCCAAGCCATCAGCAATTAAAAGATTTTTCCATGAACCCAAAATCAAGAGTTCTTTGGGAATTTTAACTTTCCTTAAAGTTCCTTTTGTTTCATTTTATCCCGTGAAAATATGAAGGACCATCAAATGCACAAAACAAACAAAAAGCCCATTATCAATCTATGAAACCAACACCCTAAATGTAAAATGCAACTTCAATTCAAATAACATATTAAAATCCTGAGACTTAACATCTAGCACATCTTTACAGTACAAATCTTTCATTACTCAGAGCACTTCTCTCTGATATATCTTCTTTAAATCAGCTGTCTTTTATATTTTGATTATAGACTATTTTAATTATGCACTAAAAAAGAACACTAAGAAAATGAGCACCAGCAACTCCAAAGTAATTTCCCCAGTACAATCTCCATTAAGCCTCTAAATACTTCCTTTACTAATTCAATGAATTAGAACTCTATTGTTTATGAATCACCTTTACATTTGTAGGCCTATAACCCTTCTTTTATAAAATACAATTGCTATGGAAGGAAATGATATTTATGTCTGATTAGAAATGAAAACACTATTACATAAATCAGTTTGGGCATTTCTTCACGTCTTGAAACATGATCAGCAATTTAGGGTAATTGGTGATCAAGGAAACTATCTTGTGATCAATTAAAGTAATTACCAGATTCCGGCAACACAACCTAGCTTAATTTCAGTTAGAGTCTGCACTTCTTCAACTTTAATTAAAAATAATGAAAATTATTAAGTAAAATGCACGGCGAGATCACTGCCAAGCAGCATATGTCACAGGACAGGACCTTCCCTTGGTGTTAGTGACTGATCAATTACATTAAAGTTTGCTTGCTATACTAAGGAAAGGTGTTCTTTGCCCCAGAATATGATCACATATGTCTCTATGACTTATTCGTGGAAAACACTTCTCTGTTACAACCATTACAAAGGGAACATCAGATCTTAATTTCAGACAACACAGGAATATTCTCTACTAGTAATACAAGAACTAGGAGGAGCAGACCTAACCAAAGATGTATTTGATCCATGCTTTCTTACTCCAAATTGGCATCTATATTTTGAGCAAAGTGGTCAATTGCAGAGACTTAGGGTCACAGACCTAGGTTTAAGTCCTAACTCTGCTATTCACTAGCTTATGAGACCTCAAGGAAATTACGTAATATTTGAAATGAGCCTCAGTTTCCTCATATGTAAAAAGGGGATGATCCATGTAACATATTTTACAGTATGCCAGGCATTCTATCGGCGTGTGAGTTAATGCTAGTGATTATCTTTAATTCTTTAACATTATAGTGTCTATGACCCAAGGAGGATGAATTTTTTTCCAAATCTAGTCCAAAGAAATTCACCTTCACAAGACTGAGAAAGCCAAAAACATAAACTCTTTCTCTAAGTGTGGGTACCCTAAGATTTCTGGGGGCACTGGCAACCTCCTGGTGAGCATCTCTGTCAAGCAGGTGACACCTGAGAAGACAGACTAAAGGCCTTACTGAGGCCCACTCCCAAGGCATTCCAGTGTATGTTTAGGAGGAGACTCAAGACCCACCTGTACAGGCCACCAGTCTACCTGCCGCCTTCTTAATCGGCTCCAGAGTTCAACATTTCCAGTGAGTGAAGCCAAAACTAAAACTGGCTTCCCTGGGTACATTTGAGACAAAATCCACAAGCTCCTGAAAAAAAAATCAGCCTGCTGAGGTGTCCTAGGCTGCGCGGATGGCTCTGTGCTAGGGGCAGCCAGGACACCAGCAGGGAGACGGCGTCCGCATTTCTGAACATCACCTTCAAAAGATGCACTTACAGGACCACAGCATATTAGCGTCTTTAGGAACAGTTCTCAAGTCACCACTTCGGCAATTACTATAATATCCTAAACAGCCACAAAGAAAAATAAGACGGCTCTTTTCAGTAACTCAGTATCACCTTCAATATTTACTGTTAAATGCCAATGCAATACGCAAAACAAATTTCCTTTGCAGAACAAGGATTTATCATTACATTAGTAAATTCCTGTTGAATTCCTAAGCTGAGGACACTATTCTTTGATAAGATATCTACTAGTATAAACCTACTACTCTTCCCAAGGCAGAAGAGTTTTAACTGCTATAAACACCTGTACACACAATTTTATCTTTAAAAGTCCTTAGTTTCTGTTCTCTTTTTAGGGAAAGTTCTCTAGGTAGATTCCACACAGCTGAGGTAAGCCAAAAAGGCATTCTCACAAAATATCTTATCCCTAAAAAGACTACTTATTTCTGAATTCTTCTGCACATTAAATTTGGGCTACTTTTCCCTATATCATCATCTGCTACTACTCAGAGCAGCCCAACAGCTCTGTCTGATTAGTTCCTTCCAGGATTTCACACCACCTTTCACTTTTGCTCTTTTGGAATTGGTACATTTCACCAGTTATCTGCTCACCCTGCTCTCAAAATGCTGGAACCCACCCAGAAGCCATTTGTTTACCTGCAGTTCACTAACGTCAAAATCACTTCTGATGCCTCATTAGTCACTAGCGCCGCTGTTGCTAATCAGTTGCCTCAGAAAAGTCCCACTGGAGGTTTTTTCCCCTAGTATGCTGAAAATCCATATTTGTTAGTTTGCAGGAGTCTGATGAGGTGAGAAGTATTGTAAAAACTACCAGTTTTCTGCTTTGTTCTAGCAACCTTTAAAGAATTCAGATGGATGTTCCTTGGTTTTGTCATCATTACAAAATTACAGAAAGTTCTAATTTATAGAGAACACACTGTTACCCTTCAAGTTTATGTTACCTAAGTCTCTAAAACCTATGGAGCAAATTTCCCCAAATACATTTTAAAAATCTGAAAAAGTATGCAAACTGGCAGTCTACTCCCTCGCTCTTCTCTTTTATCATCAAATACCTCCTTTTAAGAGATGCAACTGAAGGTTGCCAGTTTATACATGGCATGGCCTAATTATTGAAATAAAAAGAATCTATATGTGCCTAATTTTAAAATGAAAAAGAGAGAAAAGGCTTCTGCTCAAGTCAGGGCATGTTAAATTACACTGAAATTCAAGACCCTGAAACAATAACCAAAAGGCTGTAGGATGAAAATACGGGCCCGGGCAGAAAGGACACCACTCAAAAATAGTTTAAAGAAATAAAGCAATACTAAATATGGCTGAATGGTTCAGTGTATACATTTTCCACAAGAACACATTGTATGAAACAGTCTCATCCCACCTCACAAAATACCCGAGAGTATGTCTGCAGAGCATCACCAAATTGATGCTTACCCTTTCTTTACTTTTTTAAACAGAATCAATTCTCCTCCTAAGAGTTTTTAAGTACAATTTTGGCAACATATCCTGTAAAAATAATGTATCACCCAGAAAATAACAGTCCAAGGACATCTTGAAAATTCCACAGAGCCCCCCTCCCATGATAGAAAGCTGCTGTACCTCACTGGGAGAAGACAGAGCCCACCAGGTCACTTCTCAGAAAACATGTCAGTCCAGAGGAAGCCCAGAGAGGAAAGAAAGCACCTCTCATGCCCACTGTATCTGTTGCAAAGTGCACACACAGGTTGTGAACTTAAAATGGTCCCCTAAAGTGTCAGTCTTCAGACGCTGAGTTGAAGCAAACCACAAATATATTCAAAATTTATCATCACCCTACATTGAGGGGGCTTAAGGTGAGATCTATACACTTACAGACTGAAACCTAGTTTTCGTGTGTCAAACAGTATTGCAAGAGAATTGAAGAAAAATCAGGACTTGAAGCACACAGAGTAACATAAACTTAGCACGTAGCCTGGTTTTAGTATCAAAAAGCTGACAGTGTCTGGTGATTGGGGTAATCCAGTCCTGAAAAGTTCTAATCTCTACTCCATCTCATCCTATAACCTTAAGCAAACCCTAACCCTCTCTCCTATATACTGGGGGTTTTTAACTTCACTGTGAGTATGATGAGGTCTCATAAAAACATATTGCATGCTCTGTATGGAAAACACGCTACTATAGGGCACTAAAAATGTTCCAATTTGCTTGAATCCTACACAAAGTAATTTTGGGCCATTTTTTAAATCTAGAAAATCTGTTCTGTCCTGCCAAAAAATTTAGTTGTATCCTGAATACAAATGAAAAGTTTAAAATTAACAATAAGGCTAACAACTCAGAAAACAGTCCTGAATAGAGGAAATATTTAAAAGAATAACCGCTTACTTAAATCAATTCTTTTTGCCAGTCTTATATAAACTACCTCAACTTCAGCTGCAGTAGGATTGGTGGGGGTGAGGTGTTAATTTTTTTTTTTTTTTTTTTACAAATAACTCACAATACCCTGAAAGTAAAAAAGATGGCTTATTTTCCTGAACCTATTCTATAAACAGGAAAGTTAGCCTGCTCTCTTTAGTGAGAGAGGGCCCTGTGAAGTTCTAGCACAGACCGCTGGGCAGGTGAAGGCTGTGGGGCAGGCTGTCTGTTGCTCCCATCTCTGTCCCAAGAGTAGCACAGCATGTTTACAGCCCCATCGGAGGGAAAAACACAACAAAGAAAGCATGTAGATATTCGTGGGGTGGAGATTGCACAGCCATTTGATGCAACTGCTAAAGAGAAAACCTTCCCTTCTGTTTTTTAAAAGTTTATTATTTCAAACCTTATGCAAATCATGCTTTATATATTAAGCAGTAATATATGAGAAATACTCAAGTCAAATTAAAGGCTTCAATAGCCTTGCCAAAAGCACTGTGATTTTCCTATAAAAAAATTATTCCAATTTGTTGATCTTACATAGGATGAAACATACTGTAACAATCTTCATAATTTATGTCCTGTTGGGACACAATGATTTAAAGTAACATAATACAGAGCCGCATCACGGCTAATCTAAACCACCTGACCAGATAAACACCAGCTTCCCTTCTCTCTTCAGCAAGGGCATTTCTGTTTATTGTCATATCATTTCCTCATTCTAGGAACACGAAGAATAAATGCAGCCAACCTGCATTTCAGTGGGAGGCTGAGCTGGCCTTTCCCATGTCAGGAGGTTTGTACGTACACAGGTACCAGTACAATGTCGAGGCTTACAAGACAGAAAACAATCCAGGAATTCTACCCTCAAAATCATTTACAGCGAAGCAAGTATGGATTCATCCCGCACAATATGGACCAGGTGTGGTGTTGTAAACCAAAATCGTTGGGTTTTTTATTTCTTAATGTCACTGAAGAGGTAATTCTTTAAAACAAATTACGGAGCTTACCGAGAGCCAAATTTTTGTAAATGTTGCAGTCATGCTTCTTGCCATGCTCACAGACATTCATGGTCTGATTAACCAAACTAAAATGCCCAAATTAACCAGCATCTTTTGGAAGTGAAGAATCTTGGTAGGAGAGCAAGACAAAGAGTCCATGTGGTGATAACCAAGGCCATTTCTGGTACACAAATTGCCAGGTTTCTCCAGGGTCCAAATCCCTTCACCCTCCTCACATATGCAAACCTTACTAGGCAGAGGGAGGGTTTCAGGGGGACTTCAGGCAAGGGTTTAAAGTTTCAATCATGAAAGAAAAAGTGCAGGAACACATGTGCATTCAGCAGATAACAATTCACTGAAAATATTTTAAATCAAAACAAAACGCCTGTCTGACCAAATTTTTATAAACTTGGGTTGGGGAAGAGGAAAACAAACAATTGTTTAAGGGTGGTTTCAAATACTGCTTTCTGCTATTACCAAGAATTTTCAAAGCTTTTCATGCTCCATTGGAAACGGCTCTGCTTCACAAGCTGTTCTGGTCCGTCCTGCCAAAGAAATGGTCTGATACACTTTATTACAAGTTTATCAATTTGCTTACCCAGGCAAATATATATATATAATTATCTTTGCCCATAAAGACCAGTATAAAACAGGATCCCTCCACTGAAAGCAATGAGATTACTAAAATACAACTGGATGAGACAGGCATTAGGCATTTGCATCCCAATCCCAGCTCCACTGAAGTCCACACAAAAAGACCCCACCTCAAATCTACCAGTTCCTCAAGGTGCAGAACTGAAGGCAACCTGAGCAGCACCACTTTTAGTCTCAACAGTATCTGCACAGCAATCAAGACAGCAAGTAGTTCTATTTCTGTTACAGCCTGGAGCTCTTTAATGTGGAAAACTGAAGGGAAAAATATCATTTTAAGTACAGTTTTCAAGCAACAGACATTCTGTAACATGGGTTCGAGCTTAACATTACTCATGCTTATAAAAGTTAAGGTACTAGATTATAAACCTGCACTATTGTTGGTGATACCCCAAGTTAACTATTATCTGCACTGAATTTTGGTAGAGTGAAACTTGCCCTAGAGCACTTATAACCTGGGCCAAAGCCTCACGTGAGCATTCATATTTCCGTGATCTTTGTACCATCCCAGAGTTCCATAGCGAGTTCAGAACCAGCCTACTTTGCTCTGAAGACGAACGGGCTCCAGTTTCTGTGGGTTTACTCAGGCCTCATGCTGGGATTAGGGGTTCTCTGATGACAAAAAGCCTTGTCACTAGACCATGATGTGACTGTCCCAAACCCTGATTCTCATGGTCCTGAGCCTTCATTTCTCAATAACCTTCACTGTTCTATTACAGGGTTATGCCAGAAGTTGCTATCCTCAAAAGACCACCCCTGTACACAGGGAGACACAGGATGCTTGTTACAGAACTGACAGTAATAATGAAAATCAAAAGAAAAATGTCCATCATAAGGGGACTGGATCAAATGTGGGTAACATTTAAATTTGTGTTTGATGTGCAGAGGAACAGAACATTTTGACAACACATTTACTGTATCAGAAGCAGCTGCAATGAGATGGAAAAGGTAACAATCTAGAAATCCAAAACCTGGGTACAAGACCCAGACCAGGAGCAAGCCACATAATTTAGCTGGGTTGAGATCCCCACCTGGAAGAAAGAACCAATGAATGTGTACCAATCTCACAGACAGTGCCCTCACACACAGTAAAACTCAACCAGAAAAGAAATTAGCTAATAATAATATGATTATCATCTAGTAGGCACAGGGACAGGACAGCTCTGATTACTTTCAGATTACTTCAACATTAACCAGAAATTATTTTCTCATTTACATGTAAACACCTGAGTAGATTCTATTCTGATCAAGTAGCACCTTCGAAGCTTAATTGATTCCCTGCTGACTATGGATCTTAGTGCATTTCAGGCTTGAGATTTCACTGATTTTGGTTGTTCAGTTCTGAGAACAAAAAGGAAAGAAAAACACAATAGGCATTTACAAAATAGCCACTCCAGGCCAGGACTCATACTCCATGACAACAAGGTGGCCATTCTTGTTTTACAGAGCGAAGGGCTCAAGCTTTATTACCTGCACAGGGTCACAGACTCAAAATGGCGAGGCTTAGGTTCCCATCATGTACATCCAACTCTAAAACCTTCATGTACATGTTCAGGATACATTCCTGATGCCACATTATATTTTTTCTACTTACTTCCTTTACCTCAAAGCTATTTTTAGCAAAAATGTTTCCTATAATTTTTACTTAAAAATTTTCTTAAAGATTTACTTATTTAGGGCCCTCCCTGGTGGCGCAACAGGTTAGGACGTAGCACTGCAAGCGAGCCACAGCCGCTTCAGCGCGAGTTCGATCCCCAACCCCGGATGTGACCCACATGGTGCCCCAGCAGATCTCTCCTGACCCATCCGCTGCTCCCCTCAGCAGTGTACTTCAGCCTGTTCTGCTCCCCACTGTCTCTGGTGAATCCTCTCACTGTCCCTTCACCTCTGGCCTGTACCCCAGTTCTGCATGTATGTATGTGAGATGATTCACAAAAGACAGAGGGGGAAGCAGAACAGGCAGATGGACTGAAATGCACTGCTGAGGGGAGCAGCGGGTGGGTCAGGGGAGCAGCTGTGCCATGTGGGTCATTCCCCCTGGCTGGGGATCAAAGTCGTGCTGCAGTAGCTGTAACAGCCTCATAGTGCTGCGCTCTAACCTGCTGCGCCTCCAGAGAGGGCCCTTTACTTACACTTTTTATCGCAGGAAAAATAAAATATAACTAATGGTTTGGAAAAAAAAATGATTTATATATATGTATATATATTTTTTCTCCCCCTCTGTCTTTTCCCCCACAAACCTATGATACTATTCTTTTATTGTGTATCCTGAACCTTCTTAGAACATTAAAAATTCCTATTCATTTTCCATTTGGCTCCAAGTTCATCTTTACTTACTTTTTCTTTTAATAATAGTTTATTTTTACTTCATTTTGTCTTAACTTACTTTTACAAACCAGTTAATATAATTTATAAGTTGCAACACCTCATATACAATGAGTCATTTTCACTTTTTTAGAAACTCATGTAAATAGTTCGATCTCATAGGAGACAGACATGAATATTAAATCTCCTCTTAAGCCAGACCTTCTGAACGTGAAGATTCTTTGAATTCTCTACCAATATACATGGTGGTGTTTCAGGGGCAAAATTAGAAGAGCAATTGTATACTTGGGGTTTTTGGCTAGTTAAAATATTAGATAATACGATAAGGTCTTTTTTGGCTAAGCACTGATTAAAGTAACCCATTAGTTCAGGTATTAACAGTCAGCTGTGCCAAAACCATCACAATTGAACCTGTAAGAACAAATACTCCACCCACCAAACTTGAAATGGCAGAGACACTGTTATTATATCTTCCAACATGCAAGAAGTACGCACTGTGGAAAAAACCCCAGAGCAGACAGGAACCTCATTTTTATACTCAATACTTTTTCATACTTTCATACTTTTTCCAGCCACGAAGTGCAACTGTGGCATGCCTCCCAACTATCACATTCACTGCCCTATGTGTGCCGAGAGGACCACTCACTGAGGCACCATAAGAAAGCCAAGGAGTCAGTGTCTTAATTATTTCTGCCTTTGGTGCTTAAGAACAGAGTTTGTACCAAAATGGTCTGCATCGTAAGTCTTCAAGACCATTCTACTGACAACTCTCATGAGTCTATATCCCCCTCTTGGCCTGCCTACTCTTATATCAAGCACCCAGTGCACACTTGAGAACTATTCACCCTGGTGTTCTGAGATGTGTTCTTCATGGTAACCATGAAAATTATGAGTAGTCAAAACCCCAAGGTTATAGTAAAACAAAGAACATGCAGAGCTTTGAATATGAGGAGTGGGCATGAAGTCAGAAATAAATTGGAGATGGTTCAAAAAGAAATGCAAATCTAGAGAGGCAAACATGGCTGGACCTGGCGGGGATGACAGCCCTCACCTGGCCCCAACCTCACGGTTCAGGAAAGCATGCCTGGCCATTTTTTAAATTTATTTTCTTACAAAAGAAGTATTTAACTTTATAGCTCTCTGGCCTGTGCATAACGTTATGGAAAAGTGACCAATTAGTCCTATGATACAGAAAGCCCATGGATGGAGAAGGGAAACTGTTAATGCAACAGAGACCTAGACTTCCTACAATGGACAGTCATTCTCCCTTCTCAGTCTTAGCAGCATCACAGTAGAAAAGAATGGGTCAATGATAGTGGGAATCTTCCCGTCATGTGACATAGTGGCCAGAAAACTGCTGTGTTCCCTGGCAATTAAAAAAAGATTCCTCTCATAGCAGATTGGGTGTCCCTTAAGCCATCATGGTATTAGGAAATAAAGGTCTAAGGGTTTGGTTTTTCATGGTAACTAGGAAAAGTATCTAGAGTTCTGTCACACAAATGGACCTATTTGGGACCGCAGAGATTTTCTACAATGTTAAGGTAGTTAAGTGTCAAGTTCGTCTTTCAGTTTCATACACTGTGAGAGCAGAACCCAAGACACAATTGTGTCCACAGACAGAATATTCTGAGGTGTTTCTCGGGTGCCTTTCTTGACCGAGGGAGGTTTTAGGTCTGGAGGTTACCTGCACGTGGGGTGGGCGCTCACAGAACTGGTGTTGTCTCGTGATTTTTTTTTTTTGCATAAACTGGGGTATTTTGCCTCACTCCTTTTCCTGACTGCCTCATTTCAGTAAAAGACACTTCAAAGACAAGGATGATTCCTAGGACCCCCACATCTATTTACATGGGCACAGCAGTTTACAAATACAAAGCTCTAAAAGTTCAGCATCTCAAAATCTAAGATAAGAAAATCAATGATTACATTAACATAAGCCTGTAATAAAGTCACAAATTCTGTCTGGTAAACTTTTTAAGAAGGTCGGACACTACTGAAGAGTACCAGCTAAAAGAAATATAAGGTACCTTTTTGGGGAAGGTTCTAGGTATTTCCTCTCAAGATTCAACAGTATTCAGTATTTTCTTTAAATACATTTCCTTTGAACAGTGAATAGGATCAAGTATATTCCCAATATAGCTTAAAAAAAAAAAAAACAATTATGAACATACTTACAATACTGGCTTTAGTTTAAGAAAAATGAGACAAATCTGACAGGAAAAAAAAGGTTAAATGAAATAGCCAGTATTTATATCATCTCAAGTAAAGCCTTTGATAAATTTAGAAGTAGTCCCTACTTTATTAAAAAGCTGTGAAATATGTAGCTAAATAGTTTTTGTGCAACACCATTTGACACTTGTAAGTTAGTAAATGAATTTGTTTATGTCAAAACAGTGTGAAATGGTTTCAGTTTTAATGCAGTATTTTTAAACCTAGTAATAAATTCCTTTAATAGCATTAAATATATCTATTATTTAAATAATTAAAAATTTTAAACCTAATGACTGAATTTCAGACAGCATTCAAACAGTTCACAATCTCCTAGTTCTATCATTCCCCTTGTCCCCAATACAATCTCAGCACCAACTTTCCAGTCTCTGCTCTCACCAAAAATTAAGTCAAAAGTTACTTTCCATTCCTAGTCAAATCTAATTCTGTGCTCCCAAAGTACCTCACCCCACACACAAAACTACTGCCAACACTCTCTTCAGTGGGAGGACTCACAAAAGGGTGATACCTGACACAGCAACAATCAACTAGAAAACCCAAAAGTCCCACCGATACCCACACAACTATAAACATAAAATGGTTAGTCAACAACAACAAAAAAAACACTTCAGTAAATCTCCACTACAATATCTTAGTCAAAAAATTACTTTTAAAAACTAAGTCAAACTTAAAAACTAGGTAAAAAAAACTCCGCTGGTGGTATAGTGGTGAGCATAGCTGCCTTCCAAAAGACTAATAAAATTACTATTGGTTTTAGGGCCCTCCCTGGTGGGTTAAAGTGCAACACTGTAAAGCTGGTTGGCCACCTTTCGGTGCAAGTTCGATCCCTACCCTGGAGGTGATCCACATGACACAGCAGATCTCTCGTGGAGAGTATTTCATCAATCTGGCTGTTTTGCTCCCCACTCTGTCCCTGGTGAATCCACTCACCAATCCTGCACCTCTGGACTGTACCTCCAGTTCTGTGTGCATAAAAAAATAAATCTTTTAAAAAAAAAATATTGCTGGTTTCACTTCTAGCACCCAAAGTCAACAGCCATAGGGACGGGTCCTGACCTGCCTTATGATAAATTCAGAAAGGCAGCAGATACCAGAAGCATCGACAACTACAGGAACTGCAGAGGAGACTGAAAACCTTGTACACCACATTCACAAAGCTAAAATGCTTCCTTGTGTGAAAAATAAAATCTTTGCTAACAACTTTTGGAAATAATATTTGAGCCTTGGCTCAAATGGATAATTTTGTTCTATACCAAAGCTAACTCCATTCAAATTCCCAAAGTCTGTGAGCAGATTCACACTAACTTCAAGACAGAGTTTCCTTCCAAACCCAATGAAATGAAAGGCAGAAACCAGCAAAGTGGGGGTTGTGGGGGGGGGGATGAAGTAACATATCTAAGATGGCTTTGCCATTTTATGAAAAACAAATGAAGAATTACACTCACATCACACTGATAAACTGAGAGGCTGCCAGTGGTTTTCAGGACAGATGTAACATTTTAACAAATGTGATTGTTTGTGAACGAAATAATTCTGATCAAAAACTTAATTGCAGCCAAAGTGAGCCCTGGACTGTGTCACCATAATCCATTCTGACAGGAAGCAGTGAGTGGAGATTCCTACTGTGAACGGCGCACATGTGAAAGGTCAGCTTTGGCCTGGAACTTCAAAACCGTTAACGTGTAAAACAGTGTGCATTAGAGCCCGGAATGGCTAACCACTGGATTAGCGGATGTCCGCTGTGTGGGTCTGATATGTTTTTGGCAGGTAATGGTTAATTTGTAAATAGGCAGTGTATTGTAACTTTCATCTCTGCCTCTTCCCAACATTAACCAGCAGAACCGATTCCTAATTACAGTACCAGAATATTACAGTATTAGATTTATATATAACACAGTCTCATTATAACAAAGTTTCAAAAAATAAATCTTTTCCTATTTAGTGAAGGAAAAGTTGCATGTATTTAAATGTTTGTTGCTACAATGAATGAAAATTTTTTCATGTAAAATGAATATATTTATTCATCAAATAAGAATCATAATAGCAAAAAATACTGTATTTTTACTCGTATACTATAATCTGTGAAACCAACTACACAATACTGTTCTGGCTTAATACTCTAAGTAAAAACACAGTTAACACCAGTTTTTACTTTTCAACATTACTTATAAAAGCAGCAAGCTAAATAATGCCTTATAAGCCAATGTGTGCAGAAGTACTTTCTACATATTTAGTGTTAAACAAGTGGCCCATGTGGCATAAAATTAGCCACACGGTAATAATGAATGATAAAAGTACACTTCAATTTAAAGATTATTTCAGAATTTAACTTATTTCTGAGTTGAGAGAAAAGTATACTTCTCTCTACAGTAAGCTGGTTCTCTAAGTGAGTTTTATTTGTTTTCTCAAAAGCAGCCTCCCAAGGCCATGTCTTCTGACAGATGCTGCTCCTGGGGCTGGTGTAGGTCCAGTCCAGGGATCCTGGAGGTGGCTGCACGGCAAGGGCAGCTCCGCACCGGCGATCTCAGGATTCCCTTTCCCTTCAGAGCTCAACTGACACCTTTAGAAACAAAACCAAAGTGCTTCCAACTGCAAGGAAGACTGAGGAGGAAAAAATCCTGGTCAGACAAACAAGCTATCAATTTCTGATATTTCTCTAAGCTTATATGGGATCCTCCTAGCAGTGTGCTCCTGAAAGTATGGGATGTCCACGTTTACCAAGTGCTGCTCTGTTCCAGGTGCCCACTAGGCCCTGGGACACAGACCCTGCTCTCCAAGGAGCTCACAGTGTGGCGGGAGAGGGAAGAAAGGTCAACCGTGAAGAGCTGGTAAGAAGTGAAGGAGGCCGAGGAGGAAACAATCCAGAAAGGCTGAGAGAGACTGGTGTGAGCACATCCACATTGTATTGCCACCCTCCTCCCCACAGAAGCCTAAGTAGAAGCCACAAAAGCAACCCAGGTTCACAGTGGGCACCAACAGTACCTCAGGAGCTGAACTTATCCCAGGCGTAAAATAAAGAGGAGATGTCATAATTCACAAAAAAGTATTTTACTAGGTTCCAAATTGTTCACTGAAAGTATTTTCTTAAAACATGAGGTGATTAATTATAGCTGATAACAATGTATACAACTTTATCCCTACTCCTAGTCATCTTATCACCACAACCTTTTTCATCATAGTAATTCTGCTACAGTTCCACTTTGAGCCTGTGCTCAAAGAAGCTGACAAAGCTTCCTCCAGAAAACCATCAACAGAGCGGAAAGGGCCTTCCCACTGAGTTCCAAGTAAACTGGGCATGCCCACTCAGGTGATGAATGTATGCTGAGCAAGTGGTGGCTGCCATCCTCAGTGCCAATCCCTACAATTCTCTCCCTCAGGAGTCAGACCACTAAGGCAATCACAACTATTGACTATAGGACAGTGGTTTTTTTTTTATTACCTTAAATTTGTTTACATGTCCTAAAATACTAAACATCCAGAAAGTTAACTTACACTTTAATTCAGTTCTGGACTTCAACTGATAAACAGAAAGAAATATGTTACCAGTTACCTTTTTCAGGACCCATGTTCAAACAGGAGGACACCAAAGAAATTAATCACTCAATGCTTACTTATAGGGGCAGATTCTCCTTAACATATAAATTATCTTGATTTACAGTGAATCATTATTGTATTCATAAATGTTGGAAAGTTGGTGAACAACATGATATAATGACACCCCGAAATAACTTTATAACTGCAGGTGTGCAAATCTTAACATGTGGGAGATGACTCAAAGGATAACGGGGAATAAAGCAGGTTAGGAAGGGTCACGCAAAGGAGGGAAAGGGGCAAGGGCATGCACCCCAATACTCCAAGATGTCTCTAAACCTGCACTACTCCTCTACAGACAGATGCAGTGGAGCAGCAAGCCAGGGGCAGCAGAATCATCAGTTAGGTTTAAACAAGCAAAGGCAAAATGCTCCATAATTTACAGCAACCCAATCACATTGCTCATTCTTTTGAGGTTAAATGCTACTGACATAAGCTACACCTGAATCCAATCAGTGCAGAGACGTTGAGAAGATTCACACGAAAGGACTAAATTTGTCACAAATGGGTTGGTTTCCGATCTTAATGTAGCCAAGTTGCTTTACTCTGACCTCCATTGAACAAATCAACTTAATGGGCACTAGGAGTGCTATAAAACTTAACAATGGAGTGATTTTTAACTTTTAAAATATAGTTATGAAGCAAAATGTTGGATAGCTTCTACAATACTGGAAATCAAATTAAATCTAGATGTTTTTTAACAGTCTTGACAGATATAATCCTAGTTACCATGTAAATTTATGGTAAGCTGCTGTGATATTAGCCACAGGTGCTACTTTTAATATATGAGCCGCATCTGGCTGGGAATAGAATTTCTCAGAGGACTGAAAATGACCTCACTATCAGACAATGGAAGGGGGAAAAAAACAAGACCACTGTGGCATATAAAAAGCTGAAGATGTGGTCCACAACTAAATATTTCACATAAAATTGATTTTAACTCTGCAGTTGCAGGTTAAAGGATATTATACTTTCAATATTTAAGAGGCGTAGATATATTTCAAGCAAATAGCCAAAAGATTAAGAATGTAAGACAGTTATGAATACCACAGCTATGTATATAATACTAGTTTTCCAACCTTTGATCAGTGTTGGAAAAAATGATCCACTAAGACTTGAAAAGAAAATTTTTTCATGGTTCCCAGGCACAAGACATAATTAGACACCACCAAGCATACCAAACCAAGATGTAACAATTACTGATCTCTAAGCAGCAGCAACTCTCCAGCACCAGGCCAACATCAATGGTCACATTTTTAAAGTTCTTTGGAGTCATTCAGGTGCCCAAGAAAACATTCTTAACAGGTGAATTTTTTTCAAAATCACTATTCTGAGCTTGACTCAGACAAATACAAAGAGAAAACACCGTTTTTCTTACCTAGCCAATTCAAAAAAAAAAAAAAGATTATGTGCAAAACACAGAACTCTTTCCTTTTAACAAAAACTCTTCCTGAGCCATTTGAAAGTCATCATTTGCAAAACTGGCAAGTGTGGAAGCGGAAAAGAGGATTTGCAAAGATGAAATTTCCAAAAAATAACTTCCCAAATTATATAAGCCTTCTTTATCTAAAAAAAAAAAAGTGTTTAAAAGAAAAACATTTCTATGAAAATATTCCCTATATCCTTACACTAAGCTGTGAGAATACTAGCTACAAAGCTCTGTAGCATAACATTTTCCTTCTGACCTTCTCAAGTAACTTAAAGGGCTTGATTTTTCAGCTTCAATAGATCAATTCAATCTAAGCGAAGATTTCTTTTTTCTTTTTTTTGACAAGTACCAGATTCTATGACTGATTTCAATGGATGTCAAGATTCTAAAGTATCCTCAGCAAGAAGAACCTACTATTACTTCTCTGACACATCTGTGATCAACCAATAGCATGTATATGGTGTGCTGAGAAAATACAGGCTCAAGCCCCATCTGTAAAGACGGTTAGTGACTGTATAAAGAAAGGCATTGGTTAATTAAATGTGGCCTTCCCATTCTGTGGAATTTTGTGCCTATCCACCATCAAAAATCATAAAGCAGGCCCTCCCTGGTGGCGCAGCGGGTTAAAGCACAGCACTGAGAATCTGGAGCCGCTTCCGCATGGGTTCGATTCCCGCCTGCCCCGGAGGTGACCACATGGCGTGGCAGACCTCTCCTGGCCAGCCCGCTGCTCCCCTCAGCAGTGTACTTCGTCGATCTGCCTGTTCTGTTCCCCACTCTGTCTCTGGTGGGGCCTCTCACCGCCCCTGAGCCTCTGGCCTGTACCCCAGTTCTGTATGCACAAATAAATAAATCTTTAAAAAAAAAAAATCATAAAGCAGGCCCTCCCTGGTGGTGCAGCGGGTTAAAACACAGCACTAAGAAGCTAAAGCCACTTCCACATGAGTTTGATTCCCGCCTGCCCCGGAGGTGACCACATGGTGTGGCAGACCTCTCCTGGCCTGCCCGCTGCTCCCCTCAGCAGTGTACTTCGTCAATCTGCCTGTTCTGCCCCCCACTCTGTCTTTGGTAAAGCCTCTCGCCGCCCCTGAGCCTCTGGCCTGTACCCCAGTTCTGTAAGCACAAATAAATAAATCTTTAAAAAAAAATCATAAAGCAAAGTAGTTTACTAACAGGAAAATGTTCACCATACATAAAGTGAAAAAAGCAACTCAGAAAAGAAAAATCTACAATGTCACCCCAAATACATATACATCTATTTTTTTTAAAGATCTATTTATTTATTCACACAAAACTGGGGTACAGGCCAGAAGCACAAGGGTAGTGAGAGGATTCACCAGAGACAGAGTGGGGCACAGAACAGGCAGACTGACGAAGTACATTGCTGAGGGAAGAAGTAGGCGAGACAAGAGAGGTCTGTCACACCATATGGATCACCTCCGGGGCCTGTCATTGAACACACACTGAAGCGAAGGCAGCCAGCTTGCAGTGTTGCACTTTAACCCACTGCACCACCAGGGAGGGCCCCATATACATATATTTATATACATACATACAGACTCGCAAAATACACATTCACAGATGCTATCTTATAAATGGGCAAAAGGATTACAGGTATATTTTTCTTCTTTGACTTTTTTGTGTTTTCCAAATTAATAATAAAACATACTATGCAATCAAGACTTTTTTAAAAGTTGTATGTATTAATAAGGTAAACATGTCACATAGATGTAAAATGGTGGTATCATTCCCTGAAGAATGACAGTCCCTCCTATTTAAAGCTTATAGTTTCAAACAAATAAGATGGAAGAAAAAGTCTCAAGCTTACCTAAAAGAAGAGTCATACTTCAAGACACCCAATAATACACTGGCCCTACTACCTAAACATATGTATCCATGGCTATATGGTTAGTGGCTCAGAAGCTGGGATATCTCAATGCAGGTTTATCTTTTCTATGCAGAGTTCTTAATTTGGTTGCGTTTTGCAGAACTTTTATCAGGAAGTGCTATATCTTTCCAGAGAGAACTGGACCCCAAATGGTAATTAATACTTTTTAAAAAAGATTTATTTATTTATGCATACAAGCTGGGGTGAGGTGGTGAGAGGATTCACGAGAGACAGATGGGGAGCAGAACAGGTGGATGTACTGAAATACACTGCTGAGGGGAGCAGCGGGCAAGACAAGAGAAGTCTGCCGCACCATGTTCGTTAGCTCCCTGTCCAGGGATCCAACCTGTGATGCAGTGGCTGCTAGTTGCTTCATGGTGCTGAGACTTAACCCCTGGAGCTACTACAGAGGCCTGCTATTTAATACTTTTTAATGCAAATGTACATTAAATTGTTTTTAATGATTGTTTTTCCTGATTTCTCTTTAAGCCAGTTCATTATTTGCACACAGAAAGGCAAAGGACTTCTGTATATTGTATAACCTGCCACTTTACTGTATTCATTTATTGTTCCTAATAGCATTTGCCAGAGTCTTTGGGACTTTGTATATTAACATGACACTTGCAAAAAATGTACTTCTCCCTTCCAATTCTAATACCTTTTTTTTTTTTTAAGATTTATTTATTTATTCATACAGAACTGAGGTACAGGCCAGAGATGCGGAGGATGAGAGAATTCACCAGGGACAGAGTGGGGAGCAGAACAGGCAGATCGACGAAGTATACTGCTGAGGGGAGCAGCGGGCAGGTCAGGAGAGGTCTGCCACACTATGTGGTCACCTCCAGGGCAGGCGGGGATCGAACTCATGTGGAAGTGGCTTAAGCTTCTTTTGCAGTGTATTAACCCGCTGCGCCACCAGGGAGGGCCCAATTCTAATACCTTTTATAGCATTTTCTTATCTAATGACTCTGGCTAGGACTTTCCAACACTACACTGAATATAAATGGTAAGGATGGACATCCTTGTCTTGTCCCTAATCTTAGAAAGTTTTCAGTTCTTTATTGCTGAGTATGACGTTTGCTGTGTGTATGCCATATATGTCCTTTATTATGCTCTCTGACCTCCAATCTGTATTGATTTAGGATAAAAAACTGATCAAGTATTATACACTAAAGCTTTCAGAGTAGGGGATGGAGAACCACGTAGCAACTTATAAATTCCTATCAATAACTGGCTACCGTTTTCTTCAAATTATGGACGTACATCTCCATAAGCCCTCCAAAATAAGTGCTGTGGACTATTTCCTAAATAGAACAAAGCAGTAGACTCAATTTTGAATAGCAGAGATGTTCACCCAAAGGTCTATAACATTGCTAACAATGTCCCAGTAACAAAAACTGCTACATCCAAAATCACTGCACAAACCTGCAACACATAAACTTGAGCATGAGAAGGGCTGTCTCCTCAGGGTGGGAAGCCTCCCTTAGAATAAAAGGCCATGGTGCCACCGCCTGCTTCCTCCCTAAGTTTGATCAAGTACTTAACTTCCCTGACTACTGTCACCATTAACAAAATGGGATAACTAACACCGAACCTTGTGAGGCTGCTGGGAAGCTTTAATGAACCAAACAATGAACTAACACCGAGTACACACTGCAGCACTCGTTAGCTCATAAAGTACTTTGTGACTCTCCAAACCATCACAAAAACTGATTTGGCTGCATTTCAGGTGAAAAGAAAAATAATACAATATTAAGAGTTACTTATAGGGCCCTCCCTGGTGGTGCAACAGGTTGAAGTGTAGCACTACAAAGCTAGCTACAGCCACTTCAGCACGAGTTCCATCCCTGGCCAGGGAGCTGTTCCTCATGGCGCAGCAGACTTCTGTCTCACTCACTGCTCCCTTCAGCACTGTACTTCGTCAATCTACCTGTTCTGCTCCCCACTCTGTCTCTGGTGAATCCTCTCACCACCCCTGCACCTCTGGCCTGTACTCCAGTTCTGTATGCATAAGTAAATCTTAAAAAATAGAAAGAGTTACCTATAGACTGAATGACATTAAAGAAACAGTTTCACATCAGAATTTGTAAATATCATTCCTCTAGAAAAGTCATCAATAACTTTAATAAAACTTTTCTATCTAGAATACTACTGAGTTATGATTTTTAAAAATTTAGTCACAAGTACTAGAACAGAAAAAAAGAAAGTATCTGCACACAATACAACCCCAAGTCTGCTCTCAAGAACAGTCTTGAAACAAGAAATGAATGCTTAACCCACAGCAGGTAAAGAGGCCTAATTCTCCCTGTGCAGTCTTAAAACAATCTACCATGGGCCCTCAGCAGGCCCACATTCACAGAAGACTGGCTGGGGGTGGCTGAGGTTGTACAGTAAAAATACTGATATGCATCAGCCTCCTTCTCTCAAAGTTGAAGGCAATTTTTAGAGATACCCTTTCCTGTTCTGATGCTGCAAACCTGCTTCAGACCAAAGGCAGTCACTGCAGCTTTTCCAGGAAATGCCTGTGTCACTACGGATCATCCCATTGCAAACAGCACCTTAGTGGCCACATACACTGCTAGGAACCATCTGTGTCTAGGACTAAGGAAACAGTGACAATGGGCTGGGTAGTGCGCACAATGTAGACAGTCTACCCAACCCCATCTGACTCAGGGTGCTTTTATCTCAAGAGAGGGTAGTTACATTTCTCTTTTGCATAGCTGAAGTTGCATTTAATCACAATCTAATTCTCCTACAAGTTTACCGTTAACTTGGGCAACCTACTTATTTTACCCACAGACCTCGTGCCTTCTAGCTCTAGCACTCACAGGTGTATCACAGCTGAAAGACCACCAACAAGAGAAACCCGAGGGCTGAATTCTGAGTGGAAAGGCCAGCAGACCAGAGTCTGTGGCAATAGGCCTTCTATAAAGACACACAAGTCCCATGTCCTCTCCAGGCTGACCTGCACCCTCATTCACCAAATCACCCTTGCCATGGCCACTGGTGGCCCTCATTTACTTACCAGTGATGATTCTTGGTTGCTCATATTACCTGGAGTCTCAGCAGAACTGATTCCTGCCTCCTTCTTAAAACATTATCTTCTTTTGGATTCTGTGATAACAAACTGGCCTGACTGTCTTCCCACTTTACTACCAGTCTCTCTCACTCTTCTGCCAGCTCCTTTTCCATTCAACCCCTAAATAAAACTAGTTTTGTGTGCGCTCCTCTTCTCACGCAAGTTTCTTCCTCTCATCTATTATCTTGGCTTTTTTCCACTCATACCTATGACTCCCCAATTACCCACAACCCAGACCTATCCTCTGGGTTCCTAAAAACACATAAAACAAACTTCTTAAAGTTGACATTTGGATGTCTCAGAGCAACTCACAATTAATGTCCAAACTAGAAACCTTAATCTCCACCCCTCTCCCAATTTCCCTACCTCAGTAAATGTCACTAAAAACCACCCAGTTTCTCCAGGGGGGAAGAACAGTGGGGAGAATAATTTACCTTAATGTAGGAAATAAATGAGCTGAGCTGCTGAGGGTCGTGGCTGTGGTTCTGGAATGGCCGCTGTTTTGTGCTTCCCTTGTTTAAGCCTCAGTTTCCCCACTTCTCAGAAGGTGACCTCTCAGGTTCTAATATCTCACAGAGAAGCAGTAAGAAGCAGGGTTAGGGCCTGACCACGTGTCGCTTTGAAAACCTCTGAGATGGTATCTCCTCAGATGGAATGGGAGGGAACTGGGATTTCCTGAACAGACACCAAACTGGTCAAAGGGGACAGAGGCCCAGGCAGACAGAGAGAGTGTGGAGATGAAAGGCTGCCAGGACGTGTCACAGGAACTCCAAGGGTGAGGCCGTGTGCCCGGGCCGGAAGCACAGACTTACGAAAGACGCTCAGGGAAGACTGACCAGGCCTTGGTGACTGATCAGCAAGGTAGTTCTTCGGTGTCAGATCTGAGTGCCTGAGAGATTGGTGGTATGGCTGAGAAAAACAAGCCAGTTGGAAGAAAGATGGGAAGTCGGCAGTTTGCTTTCAGATCCCCTGAAACGGAGATAAAGTCAAACCTGAGGGGAGAGCACCGCCAGCACCAGCCCTGCCATCTTCAACCCTGCTCATGGCACCTTTCCCCCACCAAGTACTAGTAAGATGCAACCTTTCGCCCCTGCTGACCTCTGACCCCTGCTGGCCCCCCACCTAGGGCATGCACTAAAAGAAAAACTAATGTTTGAAAACTAACTTGAAACACCTCTTCTCCAGGCAGGACACCTCCAGCTTAGTACTCACATTTTAGTGTCTAATTAAAGTGGAGTTTAAAAAGCCAACTCTTGTACAGGTAAGATGTGCAACCTCCACAACAAAACTAGGAGTTATGGGCAGAAACAGAATCATGCGCTTCTGCAGCTTTCTCCTTGCACACCTTGGCCACTGAGCAATGCTAGCCCTCAGGGATGCCCACTCAAGCACCTCCCAAGGCTCGCTGACCCCAGAAGAGCGAGGTTGGAGAGCGAGCTCCCAGTGGGGAGAACACCTGGGTTTGCTCCAAGCGCCTAGTACATTTCCCCGGCCAGGGCTGTAGGACCAGGACAGGGCATGAACTCAGCTTGATGAATGACAGGATAGAAGGCCACCCTGCTGGCTAACAGCAAGAGAGCAAACATACTCATTAGCCACATTTACTGTTTTGATAAGCCTGATTTTAATGAAACAATTAAATGACCTCTGATTGCTCAACACTGATACCTGGGTTACTCCTAAACAAGAACAGCTTTGTTTGCTTTAGCCGGTGAGTAGTCTCTTTCTCAGGAAAGTACAGTCAAACCCTCGTAAGCAGAAAAGTGATCCAATAGGTAGGTAGACACTGGAAAGTATCTCCTGGAAAACAGAAATAGAAACACCTTTCGAATCTCAGTGTGGTCGTCAGGAAGGCACAGAACAGGTTTTCTGTCAATCCAGACAGACAGGTAAAGGGAAGTCCTGGAGCCCTCAGTGGCTTTTTCAGACTTCTAATGTCTTTCTGCAGCATTTAGTAGTGAGGCCTCCTGCGGGGCAGGCAGGGGGCCTGGGAGGCCAGGAGACTGGCTGATCTCCCAGCCCCCACCTTCACCCCCAGCGTATCTTCACTCTCTCTGGGCTCACCCTGGTGCTTCTGTTCTCTCGTAGTCTCTTCCTCTCTCCATTGCACTTTACCTCACAGTCCTCTGCTGCAGCCCGTCCGCTGTGACCTGTCCTCATATGCTCCACTTCCAGGCTCAGCCATGCCCACTTCCGCATGTTCACGCCACACTCCAGGAGTCCTCCATCAGGCATGCGCACCCCAAACCCACACTCCCAAGCAACTGCTGCATTCGAGGCCACAGGTAATCATCACTGAGGCCAACGGTGCAAAAGCCTGAGCCGTCTTCCTTCACCCTACACACAGTAAGATCTTAAAACAGTGCTGGAGAAACCAGAGTGTGAGTCTGGCACCTCCTCTGACATGACCTGCTGTGCCCACAAGCAACAGTCTAGTTCCGTGCTGTACAAAATTCAGTGTGTTGGTTAGAATATCCAGGTCAAAGGGCGATGTGCTAGACAAAACCAAGGAGCTGAATCACTGCTTTGTTCTGTTCAAAGGACACAGAAAAAAGTCAAGCATAGAGCACTCACCAGGGAAGAAGATACCTGCCAGGCACACCTGATGGTAAATCCCTCCTGAGGGCAGCGTTGTACTAGCTTGTACTAGCTGCTAAGGAAGGAGGGTGAGCTCAGGCACCCAACTCCCGTATCTTGAAACAGTTGAACGTAAGCTTGCATGGCCCGGCCCTAACGCACAGCAACTCTACTGACTAACTTGCTGTGTAAACCTGAGCACTATTGATAATGGCGGTACTGAAACACTGGGCTGGCATACCAAAGGAAAACAGAAACAGAACAAAAAAGAGCAAGACCAAACTCTTTTAAGTTATTCTTTAAGTCTCCTTTAAACTGTTTTCTGTAATTACTGAGCTAGCAGTCCATTGTTGTTAATTCACATTCCCCCCATTTAAGCAGTACCAGCAACGCAGGCTGAACGCAAATGCCTTAGTAATTTCCTAACTTTTGAGTGTTATTTTCTTGTCAGTTAAATTTAAAGCAACCCATTTGTGACCACATTATACCAAGTTAATCTCATCTAAAGTGCTTCACAAACCCTAACAGCTACGCTAAGGTTTTATACTAATGAAAGCAATTTACATAAATGAAATTTATGTCAATGGATTTCATGACAAATTTTTTATTTTGTAATAATTATAGTACTTATATGATAACATCTGTTGATATTCACAGTCTAAACCTGGCAAAGATTTAAACCCACAACATTTTCCATCATGTACATTATCTGTGAAAAGCAATAAAAAAGCAATGAATGCATTAATCATACAAATATCATCTGCAAAGCATAAATCTGAAATACCTTTCACGTCAGCCCAAACGGCTTTTTATTTTTTACACACCTGATTTTATGCCATCTGTAAAAGGGCAAGACAAAGGCTTGAGGAAATTATATTTCTTGGCTGTTTGACTTGAACAAAATGCTTAGGCTAAATTCTGTAAACAGGAGATTTACTATATGACTACGGAAAAATGATGCTGCTAAAAGCCCGTTTTTATTAAAGGAGAAGTAATGAGCACAGCACTTTCACACTGGGGCACGGTGTCCTATCTGCATGGTTAACACCTGCTTTACATTTCCCCTCGTCTATCTCACGCGCCTGTTTTTACAAATCCACATCAGGCCTGACCCTACTGGGTGACGGAAACAGCAGAAGCGAGAGTCCAAAGGGTGACGACGGTTCGGGCTCCAGCTGCCCCAGCCTCGGAACACCAGCGTGGTCCCCCAGGGTGCCTGGCTTCTCCAGGAACAACTCCAGAGAACACCAACGCGGACACAGCACCCAGCTATTTTCATGAGCTTCTCACGTTCTAGGCAGGGTTTGTGACAGGTCAGTGTGCGATCTCCACCCTCCCTTGCAACGACGACGGGCGCTCGCACTGCGTACACATTTTCTCTGGGCCTCCAGGCACACAGATGGTAGCCCACACTTTAAAAGCAAAGTGACACCATCTGATCTCAGTGACGCCTAAACCTCGGAGACACCGTCCTCGTTCTCAACAGGCAGTGAGTGTCCACCTTTAAGGGTGCTCAGATGGGACCTTCAGTTTCCCGTGTTACTGGCTGCTAACTCGGATGTGGATCAAGTTCTGGCACATAACCGATGACCAATGAAACCCAAGCTAATCTGTCCCTAGGAGCTGTTGAGACCTCTCCCCATGCCTTGCAAGGAACTGCTAAGATTCTCATTAACAGCCGTCTGTCTTCTGTATCATGAAACTTGACTTCACTGAGTGTTTCAAAACATTAACCATAAGCCTATTATCAAATTCCTCAATAAAACATTTTTATAAAGTAAGTCAGCAACAATAACTTTCGAATGCTCTGTAGCAGGAGCTCCAGGGCACCGGAAGAGCAACATTTTATAAACCCCAAACTCACATGTGGTGCTACCGCTGTGAGCTGTACAGCACACCACCTCCGCCGCTGAGGCCATCCCAGCGCGCCTCCCACTCCCGCTCCAGAAGCGCTTTAATGTCAGCAGTGACAGCAACAGAATGTGATGAACAAGATGTTGAACAAATAAACCTCAGACCCTGCACTGCAAGAGATACTACCCTCTGACAAGTTACTAGGCCGAGCCATGGGAAGTGCCATGTTATAGGGTCAAGCTAACAAAACGGAACACCCTGCCAGGCAGGCCCACCTACGAAAACACACACAACACAGGCGCCCTTCCGGGGACACGGGACTCGCAGCAATTCCTCACAAAGCTCAGCCCCTTTCCTCTGTGTCTAAAGGCGACACAGGCTCTTCACCGTGATTGGAAACTCATCACATCCTTTACCCTGAATTCTTCAACTCTTCATCACCCAAAAGTTACCAAACCGATGTGAGCTGTTCCACCACCACTGCTTCCCTACTTCTAGTACCACGCTCGCTTCCATGCTGGAAAGGGTCACCCCAGTACCGGAAGTGAGAGAATGAGGACAGCCCGGGGGTCCTGGGGGGCTGCTGCCTAGGCTCCTGCCATAGAGGGCTCCCCCTGCCGGCATCCAGAGTAGCTGTTTCTTGGGCTGCAAAGCTTCACTTTCTGCTTCTCCTGCTCATGCTTAAACTTTCCTCTGGTTTCATTAAGCTTCCCTGCTTGTCCCCATACACAATAATGCAAAGCAAAATGTAACTCTATAGGACACACGCTGGCATTTTGTTCTTCCAATGTGGGCACCCTGCAGTTGCCAAACATCTAAAGTAAGTTACTATGTCACTTAGAGACCTCTCCCTCTATGTCTATGTGAACAGGAAAAAAAGCAAAAATCTTCAAGATTACAGTGGATTAGGTGTTACATGTTTTAAATAGCTTGCTATACGGTATGTGCACGGTCCTCTACAAATGCCAACTCCACCTGAGTCCGAGCTTTCCAAGCACAGAAACTTCCTGCCAACAGTCCTGGCACCACCTCGCCCAGTGCTCACCACGGGTCACCGTCACTGACGCCCAGCCATAGGGGCAGCACCACCAGGAGAGCTGGTCGGCAACAACGACGGCGGAGATCTAAGGCCACCTCGTCTGTCTGCACCACTAGAAACCCTTGGGAATTTCCTATTTATAATCTCCAATTTATATTTGTACTCACCTGACCTATCAAATAAAGGCTACAGGCTATTTGGAACTACATCTTGAAATAAAATCACTTAGAAAAAAAAGGTCAAATGTAATTTGCTAGTTATTTCTTATTACAGGAAAACCCAGAACAACTCAACATGTTGAAAAATAGCATTTTCATCCAGGTTCCCTGAAAATGTCTGTAAAATGTATGGTTCGTTTTCTTCATGAAAGAAATGTGAGTTCTACAGCAAACCTGGGACACCACCTTACAGACACCGTATAAGCAAGCTATGTAAAATGCAACACCTAACCCAGCTAACCTTACTCCTGAAGATTTCTAAGTAACATCAAAAGTGAGCTGAAAATTGTCCCTACCCTACTGAGCAAATGAAAGAGAACATTCTTTTCACCTCTATGTTCAGCAGACATTGAAATACCCTATATGTTATCACGGGTCATCTGTTCTGGCACAGCGCCCTTTGCTTATGGATGGAGGCAGGTGAGGTGCTGCCTGTGCAGGTCACCGGCACGCTGGCCTCCCCTGGGGCAGAGCTGGGAGAGGAAGATATGTTTGTGTGTGAAGAGCCGCACACTCTACGTCACAGTCCCAAAAGGCCATAATGGCCACCCTCAGATTCACTTTTCATACACATGGGATTCTATCCAGAAGACAAGTATCTAGATGGGGACAGTAGGTACATGCTTTTAGAAACTTGGTAGCCACTGTTCCTGGGTACTTCCCTCCTCACCATGTTGTAAACTCACCCTTGCATACACCTCTATTTTCCTCACCTTTCTGTCGCCCTCATTTGGCAAAAGTTCAACCCTTGTGAAGCCCAACTCTGTATGTAGTCTTAGCATGTGCCCAAGCAGCTGAACACAGCTGGACAAACCACAAATTCTTTGCTTTAAATATATAACCATAAATCTCCAGTGACACTGCGAACTGCCGAGCAACTCACCGTTCTCCAGTTAGTTCCAAGATGACTCTTCCACTCCTCTTCCTGTCACCCCAGCTCTCCAGGGATCCTCCCTCCCATCCCAGCTCATTGTAATTGATGACCAAACTAAAAATACAGAAACAATCACTTCTTCCCAGGACAAGTGGAGCAACCTACCTACATCTATACCAACATACTCTGCCTTCGCTCCTGTCCATGATGAACACACCATGCTTGCACCTCCGCCTGCCTGTTCCACCCCGGGCTCTCTTGCCAATCGGAACTACACTCACCATTACCCCGTGATAACTCTTCAACTCTTACCCCCAGCGTGAGCTCTGACCTTTAGTATCCAATTTTGTGTCTACCTGATATCACCACATGGGTAACTAATACATATCTCAAATCTGACAAGGCCAAAGCAGGACTCTTAATTCCCTACCCAGTTTCCCACTTCTTCCCTGGTTCAGTAGATGATACCAATGGTACCACCCTTCACCCTACAGCTAGAACCAAAACCTTGGCATCATCCTTGACCCCCCCCCCCCCCCCCCCACCGCACCCAGCCTGCCAGCAAGCCCTGACTGGTTAGTCTTGAAGACAGAAGGAGGAAGTCACCATTTCTCTCCACCCCATTGCCACCTGCAAAGTCTCGACACCTCTCGCTCAGCCTATTGCAGCGGCATCCTATGCATCAGCCTGCTTCCACACCTACGCGCCTACCATCCACTCCCCAGGGAATAGTCAGGGTAATTGCTTGAGAACATCAAGCAAGTCATGGCAATTCTTGACTGAAACCCTCCAACAGAATAAAATCGAAACTCCACAAGGTTACAGGGCTCTGGTCTCTTTCTTAAGCCTCATCTTCACCAGTCTCTCCTTTCTCTGTCCACTGTAGAACTCTGGCCTTCTGGCTCTTCCTCCATCATGCCAAGATCACTGCCACCTCAGGAATCTTGTACCTGCCATCCTCTCCACCTGACATGCTGTCCTTTGCGTGTCTACCTGCTGAGGTCTTTTACAATGTGCAGGCTGCAGGTGTCCACGCCCAGAGAAGCCTTTTCATTTCACTTCACCTACGGAGTACCTGATTCCTCCACCATTCTGTGTTCTGGTAACCTACTCTTTTCTTCTTCAGGGCACCTATTAGTACCTGAAAGACTGTTATCTATTCATTTAGCAACACATATATTATGTATTCATTCGATTATCGCCTATCTTCCCCACTAAGATAGAAGCTCTATGAGCCTAGAACAGTGCTTAGCATAGGTCGATGCCTTATTAAGTATCTGTTTAGCTTTTACAAAAAAAAAGTTAAACTGATTTAAAAAAAAAGCAAAAACCCACACGTACAATCATCACATTGAATAAACATATCTATGAAGCTATAACTCTATGGAAAAAAGTCTACAACCAAATATGAGAAAATTTCTCATGCCATCCTACTTCAATGTTTAAAATTAATGTTTTATAATCAACAAACAATACTTTTCCTACCCTAAATGAAAGAGAAATGGGCTCTATTAATGTCAGAGAGTCAACATTCTAAACATCGATTGTGGGAAAGAGAAAACAGCCCCTGATGCTTGGGCCGGGCCTGGGACCATCTTGGCATTCACCAGAAATGACAATATCAGACAAGGTCACTCTGTGACCATGATGGATTAAAACAAAAAAACAGGACCACTTAGTTTTGGGTCCTTTGCCTGAACAGACCTCCCCACTTCCCCCACAGAATCATATGCACACTGTTGTGTGGAAACAAAGAATGAGCCATGGGTGCTGGAACAGAAAAACAGGAGGCAGGAAGTGTTCCTGTCTTGTGTTTGCTACCTTGTGTTCTTTGACCCCCATGTTATTGTCGCATGTTCTTGATGCACTTGCTGAGAGCTTCTGCCTATCCCCAGCCCCAGGCTCCATGCTGAAGGGTATAAATAGGGAAGGAGAGAAAAATAAAGTGTGTGCCTTTGCTTGCTGACCAAGAAGTGTGTGCTTTAATCCTGACGTCCTTCGCTCAGACCATCTCTGCTGTCGTGCTGGCGCAGCAACTTAGTAGTGATATATGAACACAGACAAAATACAAACATAGTCTAAGCCACAAAATGCCAAACATATCCCTCACCCACGTGAGTGACTACTGTTTATCAGTTCTAGCTTTGGTACATTTTAGCCTATTATCCAACAAGTAAGATGTGTTTTTAAAAAAAAAAAAAAAAAAGAGGCCCTCCCTGGTGGCGCAGCAGGTTAAAGCACAGCACAAAGAAGCTTGAGCCACTTCCGCATGAGTTCAATCCCCGCCTGCCCTGGAGGAGACCACATGGCGCAGGAGACCTCTCCTGACCCACCCACTGCTCCCCTCAGCAGTGTACTTCGTCGATCTGCCTGTTCTGCTTCCCGCTCTGTCTCTGGTGAATCCTCTCACCCTCCGCATCTCTGGCCTGTACCCCAGTTCTGTACGAATAAATAAATAAATCTTTAAAAAAAAAAGAATCACAGAATTATACATATTCTGATAGCCAGCAGGTCTGAGCAAAGTCCTCATTCCTTCAAAATTCTCTAAAGCATTAGCACAAACCCACAGTGTATGTATCTACTGTTTTTTCAAACACTGACTTCTGAAACAGTTCCCAGAGTTCACAACAGACAACAAGCCCAACTTGTTCAAGCAGTGGTATGATGCTGGGGTCTCAGGTTGGTGAGCAATGACAGCGGCCATGACATTACCTCCCACTACAGCCATTGTGCAGGCAGAAGTCATAGCAGCCTGGCTAGAACCTGACTCCAGGATACCTCAGTGTTGGGCCTGTGAAAACGTTTCCTGATGCCAGCAGTTTTTCTTGTCATCTGCTTTTTTCTCCTAAAAGTTGGGAGTGGAGGGGTTTAGTGAATGCCAGTGAATAATGTTATGATTAATCATGGATATGCTGCACAGCTTCCCTCCCCTCCCATTTCCAAAGTCACCTGGAGCACAGGTCAGCAAGGGGCTGAAGGACTGATTCAGAGCCTGAGGCAACACGACTCAAGTACTTTAAGCCACATGTTCAAGTCCAATAAATTAGCCCAGGCTTAAAGAAGTCAGGCTGTACACATGTAAGAATTTTAATAAGCTTGGAAAATGCTACCTAGAGCTTATGCACAAGCTTACTGTACCAATGGGATTCCTTGCCACCAGCCACAGAGTGCTAAGCCCCTGACAAGAGCTGTCCCGCATGTGGGGCAATAGGGCCAGGAGTCAGCTTGATGTGGGTTCCTTTAGGAGTTGGAGACACAGAAGAAGACTGGCAGCCAGAGGAACAAAATAGAGCACTACAGTTCAGTGAAGCCAACAGCACTTACTAAAGAAACGTGTATAGAGTGTCTCCGGCAGAACTCTGACCTTCAAAAACCCTTACAGAAACTTATATATACTGTAATCAATGTCTGCATTTATCAAGTGCCTGTTTGTATCCACACGTTAGGTACAATAGAGTTATTTAAGCATGTATGGTCTCTGCCATCTGGATGTTGACACCTAAATAAATAAAAACAACAAATCTGCCCAGAGGATTACCAAACTAACTGAACAAACAAGAAATATACAAAAGCATTGACCTTGCATAAATGGAACGGAGTAAGAAGTGAAAGGTAGGTCATGGGAGATGACTCTCTAAACAGGGTGGGGTCCTAATGGAACAGTTACCTTGTTAAGGAAGGTTGGCTTTTAAGCAAAGCTTCAAGAGCTGGTTACTATGTTTGGGGAAAATGGGCAAGTCAGAGGAAGAGGTGCAGCTTGGGAGATGATTTAGAAACAGAAATACAACTAAAGGAAGAAAGAACAATTGACAGCTGTCCAGAAAAGGGAGGGGAAATTCATCAGTAGGGCTATGTTTCTGGACAACTTTTACTCATTTCTCTCCTGATACACATTTCTTTTTTACACTTCTTTTTTTAATGTTCAATGAAATATCTTAACTACTGCCAAATGAAAGCAGTAATACTTGCAGAATGTAATTTTCCAAATGACATATGCCATCCCCTTTCCCTAGAGCTGAGAGTCACCCGTTTGGATGGGAATAACAAGAGGAGAAGGATAAAGGAACTATCCAATTCTCAAGAGAGAGAGGATGTGGGCTCTCCTGGTGGTGCAGAGGTTAGTCTCAGGACAATCAAGCTGTGGGCAGCATGTGTTTGATCCCCTGCCAGTGAGGTGACCCACATGGCACGGCAGACCTCTCCTGTCTCACTTGCTGCTCCCCTCAGCAGTGTATTTTAGTGGATCTACCTGTTCTGCTCCCCACTCTGTCACTGGTGAATCCTCTCATGCCCACACCCCTAGCCTAGAACCCAGATCTTGTATGCATAAATAAATAAAATAAATCTTTAAAAAAAGAAAACAATAAAAAAGGATTTGGATCCTGGAGCCAAAACAGATGAGACAAGCAGCAATACTGTCTAAAGGGACGAAAATAAATCATGGCATTAACAAGAACATGGGATAATTACCTGATTAAAATTTTTGAAGATGAACTCTTTGTAGATAGCATCTCTCTCACTTAATTCCGACCATCCTGCTGCTTTAAGGTCAAGTATAACTTGGTTCCTCTCCTCTGCTGTCAATGAGTGAGCATCTGCTGACTATGAAAAGAACACACTAAATATCCAAAATGTAGAGATTTAGTTATACTTAGTTCTTTCTATATATAGAAAAGTCTCAAAGACAACAAATTTTCTCAAACTCTTTGCTTTCATTATTCTCAAAATATAAATTTCTCACAGGGCAGACAGAAAGCTAGCTCTGTAAAAAATAAGTTGCCTCCACGGTATGTTGCCTCATACCTTGGAACTGATGCCTTAGAATTTACATGTTAATGTAAATAAACCTTCCTCAGGTTTATTGGATATTACTGGCCATTTTAGAAATGGCCTTCAGTGACGTCAGCTTTACAGGACGTAGGGAACTAAAGTAACTAAAGTAAGCACGTGCACCCAGGGAAACCCTGGCAGAATTACAATTAGAATTTGGGGTTAAGGGCCCTCTTTGGTGGTGCAGTGGGTTAAAGTGCAGCACTGAGAAGCTATCCATAGCTACTGCGACGCCAGTTCAATCTGCAGGGAGCTGACCCACATGGCGTGGCAGACCCCTCCTGTCTCACCCGCTGCTCCCATCAGCAGTGGATTTCAGCGGATCTGCCTGGTTTGTTTCCTGCTCTGTCTCTGGCAAATCCTCTCAGCCCTGCAACTCTGGCCTGTGCCCCAATTCCTGTATGAATACATCTTAAAAAACAAAAAAGAAATTGGGGCACAAATTCCTGACCTATTACTCCTTGGGTACACCACTACCTTAACAGTCTTCACTGCTTATTCACAAGGATCTTAATTATCTGGGCTCACAATTCCCTTTCAGATGTGATGAAAACCAGTCCCCAAAAGGAAAAAAGTCAACTGCACATTGACATAAGATTTTGCATAATAACTTCTGGGAATCCAAACTCTGAACTACAGGGGGAAAGCCTTTTTCTTAGCAGAGTGGGTTTTCTGAGTACCAGTAAGACAAACTCTGTCCACACTCTGGTCCAAGCACTGCCCAGTTCAAAGAGCACTCCGTCCACCTTGTTCCTAGTCGCCCTGCTGATGACTTCACAAATCCAGGGTGCTGCTGGTTAACAGGCCTGCACACCCCATGCTATTTGTTTTTAACTAAAAGAACTCTAAAACATCATGGCCAGAGAGAAGAGCAGGACACTCAAGCAGAGCTCAGAGCTTAGTTTTCATACAGCACAAGTGCCACCCAGTAACCTCTGCCTTGCCCATTTGCAGGCACTTGGCTAGAAAGAGGAACTGTCCCTCAGACCCAACTGTGAGAGATCGCTCATAAAAGGGCAACTAGGGGCTGAGCTGGAACCCACCATGAAACTGCATCCCATTCCCACTTCAGAAATCCCAGGGCCCCTTTTCACTAAAATTAATGTAATTAAGAGGACAAAGTAAGTAAGCTTACTTTAAGGCAACTTGCTCTAAGAAAGAGGGAAAAGGCCCTCCCTGGTGGTGCAGTGGGTTAAAGCACAGCACTGTAAAGTGGGCAGCAGCTGCTTCAGTGCAAGTTCGCTCCAGGGCCCAGAAGTGACCCACATGGTATGGCAGACCTCTCCTGACCTGCCAACTGCTCCCCTCAGCAGTGTACTTGGTCAATCTACTAGTTCTGCTCTCTACTCTGTCTCTGGTGAATCCTCTCACTGGCCCTGCACCTCTAGCCTGCACCCCAGTTCTGTATGAATGAATGAATGAATGAGTGAATGAATAAATCTTTTTTAAAAAGAGGGAAAAAATGATAATGAACCAGATGAGTTGCCCTCCCCCCACAACTAACAAAAGAGAAAAATGAAAATACCTGACATAAAATCATCTCAAGGCCTATTATCAGAAACCACTTACTATTAAATACCAACATATCTATTGATTAATTTTACAATGAATCTGAAGACTTCCTATCAAGAGTCACTGTAGTAAATAATCTAAAATTCTTGTTATACTTTTAGGTATTTTATGTCAACACACAGTATTTCAGAAAAGAAAAGGAAATATCGGTGTCCACATTCAGGAGCTGAAAACTATTAATCACACCCGTGGATAATGTGGGTAATACCACAGGCCTCTGGAATGCTCGCTGAACTGCTTGCTCTGTTCTCCATCACCCTGCATCTTCATTGAGGTCAGTGGTATGCACTCTGCTCACCCCAGATGTCTGACCAGAACTAGGGAAGTGTCTGGAACAGTGAAAGGAGCCTCTTGAGCTATTTAACAGGAAAGGCACCCCTCTGCACGGGGGACACTCCTCTGCAAAGCCCTTTGCAGTGGCTTCATTTTTTTTTTTCCCTGTGGGAGAGGAGGGGAGGGACGGGGGAAGCACAGGACTCAGAGGGAGTAAACTGGACTCAAGACCTAGCTATGTGTTGATTTCAACCGTGGGACACAGAACTAATCACGTAGCATCTCAGAGAACTAGTACCCCTATGCTTATAGTGGGGATATCTCAACAGTATCTACCTGTCGAGGTTTTTTTTTTTTTCAAGAGGTCTTCACTGTAAACGCATAGAGTCCTGGACGTGGCAGCCCCTCAGATGATATTAGCTTATTCATTTATCTTGAACACCACGACTTTACCTGGTCACCAGCACTTTGGTTAGATGCATAACTTCAGTCATGCTTAGGAGGCAGTAGGCGGTGAACCTGAGTTTTCATCTTAAAGGCCACGAAGGAGGGAGTTTATCTTTCTCCATGACCGCGCTATTTTAAATTTCTTCTATTAAAGACTTTCAAGCACCCAAGTGGACTTTTAACAAGAAACTTAAATCGAAATACTGAGTTCAATGCAACATTTCCCCACTAGGTGGTGCTGCGCGTTAAAACTTTCCTTGGGTTAATTTACCCCCGTTTGTAAAAGGAAAAACTGAAGGAACGCCCTGAAGTGTCAAAAATCGATGAGTCGCTAAAATAAATAAATAAAACAAAATTTTTAAAAAATTACGGCAATTTATCAATAATTCCTCCAGATGACGAACGCCAAAATATGCGTTACCTCAGCATTAGGCACCACGTTGGCCGCACGCGCCTGACAGAGAAGGTCCCCGTCTGCTCTCATGGAGCTACAATCTCCAGGAGCTTCAGTCACACCAAGTGACCCTAAACTTGACATATTTTTGTCACTGCTTTTTAAAAAACGAAATTCGAACTCGTTTGTTCACAAGTTGGCAATTCCGTGGACTACGGCGGGGTTTAGCCAAGGAGACACAGGGAGACGCCGCGGTCACACACCCTCGGCTCCCTCCCGCGCGACGGGCAGGTGCGGGCGCCCTCGCGGCCACGCCGAGTCCGAGGCGAAGGCCGGGCCCACCTGAGAGGCTGCCCGGGCGCTCCCCACACCTCCGCCGGCGCCGCCCGGCCTCGCGTGCTGCAGCCCGACTCCCTCGACACTCACCATGGCCGGGAGGCTCGGGCCACGGCCCCGCAGAGCGGCAAACAGGCGCAA
>NW_004567122.1:25707183-25711380 GCF_000260355.1 Condylura cristata | reverse complement strand
CCCTGCAGCCCCCGCGCCCGGCTTTCCCGCCGGTGCGCCGCGGGTCGGCCGCCGGGGAGCGGCGAAGGGCTTCCTGGGCGCGGAGACTTCACCGCGGGTTCTGCTCCTCAGGCGACGGCCTCGGGCGCCGCAGACTCGAGGGCGGTGTGACCGGGCTGGACTCCCCGCGGGCGTGGGGCGAGCAGTCGGCGCCGCGGGCTGGGCTTGGAAGAGACGAGCAGCGCGAGTGCTTGGGGACCACTCCCCTCTGTACGCGGGGGCACTGCGCCCCTTTCCGCCCTTCATTCAGATCCGAGGCCCGTCAGCCTGGGAGCCGCGGTTTGAATCCGAGAGGTGCCCTTCCTTCGTTGCTGAGGCCCTGGGTAAACGGCTTAGCTGTCCAGGCCCGGGTGAGGGGCAACCTGGAAAGCCGGTTGTGGAGCGCGCGGCCCGGGCGCACAGGTTCGGCGCGAGCTGGCCCTCCGGGAGGAAAGGGTGCATGGAAATTTCCTCGTACATCGTTTCTTTTTGAGGCGAAGGGTATTCTTTTATATGTTTGTGTTTTTTGTTATCCTGACCCCCCTTTTTTTTTTTTTTTACATTTTTTGGTGCAAAAATGAGATGTAATTCACTTATAAAATCCACCCTAGAAAGTTCAGTGGTTTTTAGTGTAATCGTTGTTTTTTGTTTTCACTAAACAACTTAAGCAAATTAGAAGTATAAGCTTTTTTGCAGACACTGCCGTGTACACCAGTGTGTGTGCGTGTTTAAGAACAAGTACATTTAAGTTCACGTTAGTCGCCAGCATTCAATATAACCCTAAGGAGGCATATCTAAAATTCTGAATCTGTAGAACTAGGGTGCCCTATGAAGTGACCTGCTGACTCTGAAACACTGAAAATAATCAACAGAGAAATGATGTATTACTTGCCAGCTGCTGCATACCGGTATTCAAGGAGTCTTTTAAATCAGCTTTTCAAGTTCTGTGTAGGTTACGTTTTTTTCTACAGGTGTCCTAAAGTAGGCTAGATCAACTTGTGAGCACAGGCGGTGTTTCTGCAGCTCTCCTGCCTGCCTGTGACTACGCAGGCACCTTTTTTTTTTTTCTTCCTCCTTTTCCTGATAAACCTTTTAAAAATGAAAAAAAAAAAACTTTCTATGCTTCTTTAACTCACTAAAACAAGCACAGTGCTAAGAACATTTTAAGTTTCAATTTGCATGTTGGTTAGGTAATTGACAATTTTAAATTATGCTTTAGCATAGATCTAATAAATAAGCTTTAATTATGGTAACATTTAAACTTCTCTTCACATCTGCCTTATCCAGAAACAACTTCTTAAACCACTTCTGATTTTTCCAGTGAAATTAGATATCACAAACACCAATATATTGACTCTTTTATTTTCTCATCAGTTCCTACTTTTAAGAGGACACTATTCTAGTTATTCCTCCCATAACAGTACATTAGTACTTAGAGACTGAAAGAAATTGCAAACAGACAGCAACCATCTTAGCAGTAAGAAAAAAAAGTTTTCTAAAACTATAATCTTTACAGTCCTGTGTTTGCCTAAACAGCAAGCATATTGTCATTCAATTTACTAACCCAACAGAATACATCTTCACATTTCAAACTGGATTATTCCCTTAAGCTAATAAATTATGTTCAAGTAGTAAAAACAAGAACGGTGAATTCCACTGAATATTTTTGCACCTGCTTATTAAAGTTACGAGTTAAAACACCAGTTTACAATTTTTTTTACATATTCAACTGTGCAACAAATGCATGATTCTTTTAAGCCAACCGAAGTTGTAAGACAACACTTCACTGAAGAAAACATGAAATTGCAGCATTAATTTCTAAAATGAAATTCCTCTTCCCAACTTCTTTCCATCCATCACTACTCCACATGTTCCTGCTCTTGTCCTGGAATGAGCCACCTAATACTCTCATTTCGAATGGTAGCATACATAATAAAACCAATTAAAAAGAATAAAGAAAATACAAGCAACCAGTCCACACTTTTTATCAAAGTGCTGGGAAGAGGGCCTATTTGGTCAGCTTGAGTCACCACCACATTTTTCTTGGCTTCTATACCTGAAAGAGAAATCAGTTGTTTCAAATCAGATAAAAAACATACCCTCAACAGTTCTTTCTTAAGTATTTTGCATGGCATGCAAAATGACATGCAATCTTAAAAACAAACATCACTGCTAGTCTATCTGGGATAGGTTTCACTTGCTTGTCAATGTGATTTGTAACTTGCCTTTCTCCCCACCACATCAAAGGAACAGGACTCTTCAGCTATTCAAAGCTAAAATATTAGAATTTCTGTGAACTCATCAGAAGGCTTTTAGTGTATTATCATAATTGTCTTTTGTTTTCTTTTGAGACTAAGGTTCAACAGAGAACTAGGTAAAGTTACTCTCACAAATCTATATAACATTTTTACAGTGTAAATAACACTAAGTTCAAGTAACCACCACTGGGTTCTGTGATTACCAAAGATACTGTGATTCCTTGATTTCATTTGTGTCCAAGGTTTTTGTAAGCACTGAACAAAATGGTCCCCTCTCTTCCTTGTCAATCTGAATGGCGAGTAGGAGTCTCAAAGGAGACTTGAAGTGGCTCAGTGGCCTTTTACCCCTTTGAGGTAACTCAGCTGTTTGTTCTCTAGAATTAGATAAAAATAATTACATCAAGTTATATATATATGGAAATTATAATGTAATTTGTATTTATTTTCAGTGACTATACTTCAGGAAAAAGTAGGATACTCATTAATAAAGCATTAAAGTTTCTGAGAAATGAACTCAAATAAAGGACTTTTTTTTTTTTTAAGATTTTAATTTACTAATGCACACAAGAAGTGGGATACAAGTCAAAGGTGCGGGGGGTGAGAAGATTCACCAGAGACAGAGTGGGAGCAGAACAGGCAGATTGACTGAAATATACTGCTGAGGGGAGCAGTGGGTGGGTTCAGGAGAGGTCTGCTGTGCCATGTGGGTCACCTCCCTGGTGGGGGAATCAAACTCGTGCTGCAGTGGCTGCAGACAGCTTCATAGTGCTATGCTTTAACCCCTTGCACCACCAGCAAGGAAGGCCCTAAAGAAAATTTCATCAATATTCAGTGTCCAATTTTTTCAGATTTAAAAAAAAGGCCATGTGGGGGCCTCCCTGGTGGCTCAAGGGTTTAGTCTCAGTACTCTCAAGCTATTGCCATCTACTGCAGCATGAGTTCAGTACCCTGCCAGGGAGCTAATACACATGGCATAGCAGACCTCGCCTGTCTCACCCACTGCTCCCCTCGTGTATTTCAGTAGGTCTACCTGTTCTGCCCCGCAACCCCTGCACCTCTGGCCTACACTTAAATTCTTGTATGTATAAATAAATGAGGCCAAACGTTTTGGCCAATACTCAGGATTCACGATAGCATCTGCAAATGGATTAATAAATGGAACACCATACAGCAGCAACACTGAACAAAACACAACCATATGCCACAATGCAAATGAACACCACAAGCATAATGGTCAGTGAAATCAACCAAACAAGAAAGAATCCACACTGCATGTCTCCATTAATACAGCACTTAAAACAGGTAACACTAGTCCACAGTGTTGGGAAACGTGTCAGTAGTTCTCCTTGGGGAAAGCAGAAGCAGCAATGCTAGAACAGGATTGGTAATGTTCTTTCTGGGTCTGAGCATGAGTTACACAAGGTGTTCACTTTGTGAAAATTCTAACCCTATCCTAATGACTGATACATTTGTGTGTGTGTAAATACTATATTTAAATGAAAAATATGAGCCTCCCTGGTGGCATAAAGGGTTAAGTCCCAGCAGTATGAAGCTATCAGCAGCCACTGCAGCACAAGCTCAATCCCTGACCAGGGAGGTGACCTACACGGCTCAGCAGACCTCTCCTGTCTAGCCTGCTGCTCTCCTCAGCAGTGTACTTGTGTCAATCCATTCTTTTCTGCTCCCATTCTGTCTCTGGTGAATCCTCTCACCACCCCTGCACCTCTGACCTGTACCCCAGTTCTTTATGCACAAATAAATCTTTTTCTTTTTTAAAGATTTATTTATTCATATAGAACTAGGGTATAGACCAGAGATGCGCAGGGTGAGAGGCTTCACCAGAGACAGAGCGGGGAGCAGAACAGGCAGATCAACGAAGTACACCGCTGAGGGAAGCAGCTGGCGGGTCACGAGAGGTCTG